>NW_027555514.1:290653623-290791123 GCF_003287225.1 Phascolarctos cinereus
TTTGTGTATTTAATAGGAAGGAGTTTGTATTTTTTGCATCTATTGAGACAATCTTATGATTTTTGTTGATTTTGTTATTGATATGGTCAATGATACTGATAGTTTTCCTAATTTTGTACCAGTCCTGCATTCCTGGTATAAATCACACTTGGCCATAGTATATGATCTTTGTGATATATTGTTGTAACCTCCTTGCTGGCATTTTGTTTAAAATTTTTGCATCAATATTCAGTGGTGAAATTGGTCTATTGTTTTCTTTGTTTTTATTCTTCTGGGCTTAGATATCAATACCATATTTCTGCAATAAAAGGAATTTGATAGGACTCTTTGTCTATTTTTCCAAATAGTTTATGTCATATTGATATTAATTTTTTTAAGTGTTTGGTATAATTCACTTGTGAACCCACCTGGCCCTGGGGATTTTTATTTAGGGAACTCATTGGTGGCTTACTTAATTTATTTTTCTAAGATGGGGTTATTTAATTATTCTATTTGCTCTTTTGCTAATGTGGGCAATGTATATTTTTGTAAATATTCATCCATTCACTTCGATTGTCAGATTTACTAGAATATATTTGGGAAAAGATCCTGATGATTGTTTTAATTTCCTCTTCATTGGTGGTGAATGTTACCTTTTCGTTTTTGATACTGTTAATTTGTTTTTCTTTTTTTTTGAATCAAATTCACCAATGATTTATTTATTTTATTGTTTTTCTGCATAAAATTAGCTCCTAGTTTTATTTATTAGTTCAATAGTTCTTTTATTTTCTATTTTATTAATCTCTCATTTGATTTCCAAGATTTCCAGTTTGGTGTTTAATTGGAGATTTTTAATCTGATCTTTTTCTGTTTTCTTTTAGTTGCCTGTCCAATTAATTGATCTACTCTTTCTCTATTTTACTGACATAAGATATAAGAGTTTAGAGATGATAAATTTACCTTAAATACAGCTTTGGCTGCATCCATAAATTTAGGTATGTTGTCTCATTGTCATTCTCTTTAACAAAACCATTGATTGTTTCTATAATTTATTCTTTGACCCATTCATTCTTTAGGATCAGATTATATAACTTCTAATTATTTTTTCAACCTACGTTTCTACAGTCCTTTATAAAATATAATCTTTATTATATTGTGGTCTGAATAAGATGCATTTAATATTTTGGCTTTTCTGCATTTCGTTGTGACATTTTTATGTCCAAATATGTGGTCAATTTTTTGTGAAGGTGCCATGTAGCAGATTTCTTCTTGAGGTAGCAATCCTAGAATTATAGATTTAGACCTAAGAATATTAGAATTCTATTCTAATGTCCTCATTTTACAGATGAGGAAACTGAGGCCTAGGGAAGTTAAGTCATTTGCCCAGTATTATAAGGCAGTGACAGAGGAAGGATTTAAGATGGTGTTTTCTCTAATTACTTGTCAGATATATGGATAAGGGAAGACTTTATTACCAAACAGGAGATACAGAAGATTGCGGAAGGTAAAATGAATAATTTTGTTTACATTAAATTAAAGAGGATTTGCACAAATAAAATCAATGAAACCAAAAATAGAAGGAAAGAAGGAAACTGGGCTAAAATTCACAGCAAGTTTCTCTGAAAAAAGGCCTTATTTATCAAATATATAGGGAACTGAATCAAAATTATATAAAAAAATAGGAACCATTGCCCAATAGATGAATGATTAAATATGGACAACCAATTTTTAGAAGAAGAAATGAAAGCTAACAATAACAATATGAAATGCTCTAAGTCACTAATGATTAGGGAAATTCAAACTAAAACAACTCTGAGGTACCACCTCACATCTATCAGATTGATTAACATGAAAGAAAAAGAAAATAACAAATCCTAGAGGGAATATGGAAAGATGGATACACTACTACACTGCTGGTGGAATTGTGAACTGGTCCAACCAACAATTTATAACTATGCCCAAAGGCCTATAAAATGTGCATACCCTTTGACTCAGGAATACCACTACTAGGGCTATACCCCAAAGAGATCAGAGAAAAAGGAAAAAGGACCCATGTGTACAAAAATATTCATAATTTTTTTTGGTGGGAGCAAAGAATTGGAAACTTAAGGGGTGTTCATGAGTTCAGAAAAGGCTGAATAAGTTGTCATATATGATGGTGATGGAATATTATTATGCTGTAACAAATGATGAAGGGGAAATCTCAGCAAAACCTGGGGAGACTTATAAGAACTGATGCAAAGTGAAGTGAGTAGAACAAGGAGAATATTGTTCAAAATCAAGGCAATATTGTAATGATGATGACAATGAAAGACTTAGGTTCTGTGATCAAAACAAGAATAAGCATCAGTTCCAGAGGACTTATGATGAAAAACGCTGTCCACTTCCAGAGACAGAACTAATAAACTGTGTGCAGATTGAAACGCATTTTTTCACTTTAAAAAATTTTTCTTTCTCCCTCCCCATCCTGACTCTGACTCTGTAACATGGCTAATGTTGAAATATTTTACTTAACTTCATATGTTTAAAGAGTATTGTACATCTTCCCTTCTTATTTGACAGGGGCTGGGGTTGAAGGAGAGAGAGAATTTGAAATTTTTAAAAAATGACCAAAATACAGGTAGGGCTGTCTAATTCCAAAGCCATTACCAAGCTGCCAAGATAGCCTCTAAGGTCCATTTTGTAATTCTATAGATAACTGTGAGATCTTAGGGAAGACACTTCATCTCCTTCTTTGAGATTCTACAGTTTCAAGAGTCAATCAATGAAACCTGTATGACCCATTCCCTTGAACATTGATACATTGATAATCAGTCCTCTCAGGAAGATACATGTTGAATTGGAAAAAAAATGTCTCTTAATCTCTCAGAAATACAGTGAGGTGGCTCAGTGAATAGAGCACTGGGCCTGAAGTCAGGAAGACCTAAGTTCAAATCTAGAATCAGACACTTACTAGCTATATGACTCTGGGCAATTCACTTAACCTATGTTTGCTTCAATTTACTTGTGAAGGAAATGACCAATCACTCCAGTATCTTTTCCAAGAAAACCTTGTAGACAGTATAATTCAGTGTGTCATGAATAGTTGGACATGACTTAATGAGTGAACAATGAATCTTCAACACGTTAGGCAACTTTCCAAAATTATACATTTTAGACAGCTTTATATAAGGACTTTCTTCACCTGGGATTTCTCTGTTCCAAGAAATCACAGGTCCTTTCCCTGTGAAATAAAGAATGTGTGCCTTTAAATCAAATGACATGCTGAGGATACTTCTCCAGGCTCAATGTCCAATGAAAAAGGTATTGTGTAGAGTCAAAGACCCAGGCCTCCAAACATGGCCATCCTATTTACTGCTTATTTGGTTTAGGGTGTTTCATTTCACCTATGAGAGGAAGTCTAGAACACTAAATACACTTAAAGTAAGGAAGGATAGGGTCTGAAGATACTTACTAGCTGTGTGAACCTGGACAAGTCATTTCACTTCTGCCTGCCTCAGTTTCCCTATCCATAAAATGAGAAGATGAGATGAGCTGGTCTCTGAGGTCCTTCCAACTCTAGGTCCATGATTCTAGAACTTAATATTATCTTGAAGGTCTCCATTTTACTGAAATGTTTAATATTTCCAGGGATGAAAGAAAAGGTTTTTTTTTTCTTTTATTCCTAGATTGATGTTGGACAGTTCCTTATTCCCTACCCACTCACATCCTCACTGCTGTCAGATGTGTCCACTTGCTTCCATTCTGTGTTGGGGCAGGGTTTACAGGAATAAGCAGGTAGCTTTCAGACTCAAAATACCATATTACCACTGAAGACTTCACTGGCTCCAATGTTCAGTTCTAAACCTGGGCTGTCAAGGGAAAATCTCACTATAGCTGGGGCAGAGTCTGCTTAATGACAGTCTGGGAATGTAGAATATTAACCACACCAGTCTGATGCTTTTCCCTGACCTGTCCCAGTTCTGATACATGACAAGGAAAACATAAAAGTAAATCACTCCATGAAGTTGACATGCCTTGTATTGTCCATCACCTTTGAATTGTTCTTATTAAAGAAAGTTAAGGTGCTTTAAGAAATCCTACTTTTGTCATTGACTGGCTATGGGACTTTGGGCATATTAATTCCCTCTATGAGTCTCACTTCCTTTTCTAATATGAGGAATTTACTTATCTAGATTAATTTCTAAGACCCTTCTAAAGTATCATTTTCTGGATTCCTGGGATTACAGCTTTAGATAGAACTGGAAGAGACTGTAGAGGTCATGAAGTCCATACTTTGATTTTTTGCAAATTAGGTAACTGTAATCCAGAGAAGTGATGTGATGTTTCAAGGATCACACAGCTAGTAAGTTTCTGTGGTGAGATGTGAACCTATGTCTTCCTGACATCAAGTCTAGTGATCTACCCATCGTGGCAGCTTCTACACCTCTCATACTCTTTGTTTTAACTTCAGCTCTGTCACTATAAGTGGGACTTTAAGCATATCTCTTGAGCATTCTGTGTCTCCTGTTCCTCATTTGTAATCTCTGCTCTCCTCCTTTCTGAGGGTAGTTATAAGGAATGAGTGAGAGAATGTGTAAAAAAAAAAAAGTTCAAAGCTTTCTAATATATTGGGAGATAGACCTATGGTCATGTCAAATAAAGCACATTTGAATTCCTTAATATAAGACTGAAGACTTTAAACTCTGCACAAATTAGGGCAGGGTCAGATATCTGTTTTATAACTATTTGTCTTCAAAAGGCACTTTCTTATTATAGGTTGGCCCCTTGTCAGTTCTCCTGAGGTCTTCCTCTGGTCCCACTGCAGTCTCTATTCACCAGTTTTCCAAGCTAATATTTGAACATGATGTGTTCAGTCCAACCCCCCCCCCAAAAAAAAAAAGATATATGTAGTAGTATATTATATTTTACCATTACTCTCTTTCAAGCATAATTTTAGGTATTAACACAACCAATTGCCACAGTAAATGAACCATAAATTCAAACTCTGTGTATGTTTTTGTTGTTGTTTTAATCCTACTTGATGTAAAAATGAATTGAGAATATCTATAGTTAAGTCAAGACAGAACTGATGGGTGCTTAGCGATTCTGGGAGAGGATCGTCTTCTGAGGCCTTGAGTAGCTATGCATGAAAGATGCAAATAAGTACAAGAATAGCAGCTCACATTTCTTTCGATCATTAAAGTTCTCAAAGCCCTTTCCTTATACTAGTCTTACGAGGAAAGCAATCCAAATATCATTATTCCCATTTCAAAGATGAGAAAGGTGAGAACCAAGGAGACCAAATATTATTCCATGGGTTACTAGTAAGTGACAAAGGCAAGAATAGGAACCAAGAGTTAGGTGTCTTTCCCCCTGTCTACCATTATTAGGTTACACAAAAGCAAGGCCATCCAGTGAAATAACGTTACAAGGGGGCAATCAGATCCACAGGCACAGTTATATAGAAGGTAGAAAGAGGCTGCCAGTAAGTGGATGATACAAGGGGGTATGAAGGGGGCTTGATTATAATGTGTTAACAAAATAGTGACACTTACTTCAGCGCTAATAGCTCACCTTTTTATAGCACCATAAGGCTTGGGAAGCATTGGGAAACAACATTGTTCATGGCAACTTTTCATGGGTTTGTTTAGTGTCTCACATCAATGACCTCCTTCCTCTAAGAGACACAGATAGAATACTGGAATAATATGAGGTCAGAGCAGACTTTTGGAGCAATTAAGCAAGACACTGGACAGTTCTCCTATGGGGAAAAGTGGGGAAGCTTTACCTTCTCCACAGTGGTGGTCTTTGTTTGTCCTTTCCAAGCCATAGTGCTGACTTGGCAGAGAAACCTCTCCAGAGATGCTCTGGTTGAATGTATCTTAGATTGCAATGATAGATCATGATTTATTGTACACTGAAGAGGCCTTCCCCAGCACCATGCTGCTCTCTCAGACGTTAAACAAGATTGGGTGTGGGCTTCTCATGAAAATGATTCCTGTGGCTGCAAACCACGGAGAAAAACACAGCTATCTATTTGCTGTCAAGTGTAAGCAGCACCAAAGGCTGGTGCAGCAGCGGCTTGGGGAGTGAGACCCCACATGCCTCCTTAGAAACCCAGGTGCAGCTTACCATGCTGAACACGTCTTCTCATTCTCCTGCACCCAAATTGCTGTTGGTGTAAACAAAAAAAAGGATGAATTTATTAAATCCATCATTTTGTAATTTACTCCTTCATGGTGTTTGCAATTAGCCAAGCACTGCATGACATCTGCATTGGTTGGTGTTTCTCCTCGCCCTGCTGCCACATGTGCCTTCCCCCAATGTTAACAGAAAATGCCGATCCAAGATGAGTCCCACAAGCAGACTGTCAGGTCTGGGATATGTGTCATTAGAGAGGGAGGAGTATGGCTCTCCCCTCCCAGTTTTCCTATCTTCCTCCCTCCACTCCTTTTTTCCACCCTTCCTTCTCTTTCTCTTTCCTTCTGCCCTTTTTTTCTTCCTCAGAAAGCCTTGAGAGTCGTAAGCTTGAGAAAATGTCTCTCTCCAGGAAATCACTTTCCAGAATAAAGGAGCCCTGAGGGATTATTATATAACTCATGGCACCCTAGGAATTTGGTCTAATTTTAAGTTCCCAATAGCAGCCCAACATGTTTAACAAGTTTCCTTTTGCAAGCTCATGGATCTCTTGTAACCGGAATACAAAGTCCCAAAGGAGAAGCATGTGTGCTTATCTAGACTAGGGCCTGGAGTTGCTTTGGGTCTTGACTTCAGACCAGTGCCCATAGACATAGGCCAGTGTTGCCTCCCAACCAAGCTGTTGCTTGCAGGGGTCAATGACAACACTCATTAACTCGTATTCAGACATTTCAGTAGAAGAGGGAGTTATCAGTGACATAATAGCAGGACAGAATGACTCTCCAGTATCCTCTCAGATTACTGACAGGGGGTTTTGGCAATGGGAGCTGTAGAGAACCTGAAAGTGATTGTTGTTCATTTGTTTCAGGTGTGTCCAACTCTTAACACCCCCCCCCCCACCACTTATGGGGTTTTCTTGGCAAAGATGCTTAAATGGTTTGCCATTTCAGTCTCCAGCTTGTTTTAAAGGTGAGGAAACTGAGGCAAACAGGGTTAAATGACTTGTCTAGATTCATACTGCTAGGAAGTGTCTCAGGTTGGATTTGAACTCAGGAAGTTGTCTTTCTGATTCCATGTCTAGCACTCTACATGCTATGCCAAAGGAGAAATAAAGGGGAGTCTGGCTTGGTGAGGACTGTCTGCTTAGTCCTTTTAAGCCAAAGAGGGTGAGAAAGCAAACTACCTGAATATTCACCACAGTAGACAGCATCAGCCATGAGCACAGTGAAGAAATGATCACATATGAGACACCCAGAGACTCACAAGAGCAGAAAAAATCTATATCTATATCTATATCTATCTATATCTATATCTATCTATATCTATATCTATATCTATATCTATATCTATATCTATATCTATATCTATATCTATATCTATATCTATATCTATATCTATATCTATATCTATATCTATATCTATCTAACTATCTATCTATCTATCTGTCTGTCTGTCTGTCTGTCTGTCTATCTATCTATCTATATATCTATCTATCGTGTATCTATCTATCGGCTTGAAGTAAGACTCAGTCTCAAATGTCTATATCTAAAGGGCTTATATCTAGGTATCAAGTAAGAGGGGCTAGCGACTAGCACAAGTGAACAAGTCTGACCACAGGTTTCACTGAGACTTGGTCAGAAGGACCCTATGACTGCAATATGACTCTGGCTTCAGTGTACTTTATTTAGAAGAAACAGAATAACTAACCAAGGACCACTGTAGTGTTGCATACAAAGAAGGTTTATTTGTATAAAGAAGCCAGGAATCAGAGTGGGAAATGATGGGGGAGAACATTTGGGCAAAAATCAATGAGTGTAGAAACAGAAATGAAATGATTTTGTCATTAGATTATACTCCAGACAACCTGGGCAGAGAAGGAAAATAAATGTCTTCAGGAAACAGATCACAAGCTTAGAACAGAAGCATGATATAGTAGTGATACTGATGGGAGGTGGCAGTTATTTAGTCATCAGCTGGAGCCCTCACAAAGTCAAATACTAAGCAGCTAGCACCTTCTTGACTTGTCTCAATGATAATATATTCATTTAAAAGGCAAGGGAAAACCGAGGGGAAATATCATTTGCATCTGAAATTTATCAAAAGAAAAGAACTAGTGTTTTTGCATGGAAATGTTGGGTCCCTTGACTGGTGACTAAGATGGGGGAAGGGCTTTTAGTCCATGACACATGAGGATTAACTGAAAGAATTGGCTATGTGTGTCCCAGGGAAGAAAAGATAAGGGGAGAACATGGTACTAATTTTCAAATTTTTAAAGAGTTGTCATACATGTGTCTATGTTTATAACCATAGCACCTTGAAAGGGCCCAGTCTTTGATCTTGGAAGCTAACCAGGATCTGGCTTGGTTAGTACTTGAATGGGAGACCATCTGGGAATACCAGGTACTACAGGATTTTTTTTCTGGGATAGCTGGGGACTACAGTAGATACAGGAATCAAGAAGACTCATCTTCCTGAGTTCAAATCCAAAATCAGATGCTCACTAGCTTTATGACCCAGGGTAAGTCAATAAACCCATTTGCCTCAGTTTCCTCATCTGTTAAATGAGCTGGAGAAAGAAATGGCAAACCACTCCAGTATCTTTGATAAAAAGCTTTAAATGTAGTCACAAAGAGTTGTACACAACTGAAAATAACTGAACAACAACATACGATAGAGCAATTAGATATTACATAATTAACCCAAGAGGGAATAAACACTAACAATGGGAAGACCTTGTAAGGAGAAAAATGAAGATAATGATGTCAGAAGGAAAATGCTTATTAACAATTAGAACTGTGCAATAATAGAATTGGTTGCCTTGGGACATAGTCGGATCTCTCTTACTGGAACTCTTCATTAAGATTCTGGATAAGAATTTCTTGATTATGTCATAAGGCAGAATCCTTTTGATGTTTGCTTTATAGTAGAAAGGACTGTGGTACATTTTAAATGAAATTATGAGATTCTTTTTTCCTTTGCTTGACTTCTGGGAGGGAGAAGGGGAAATATGTCTGCTACATTCCTCCACTTAGCAAAATATATTTTGTATTCTTTTTTATTTTATTACTCTATCTTGATTTACCAACAATCACTTCCATATGCTTTTGAGTCTAAAATTTCTCTCCCACTTCCTCCCCACCACCCTCCCCAAGATGACGCACAATCCGATATATGTCATACATTTATATTCCTATCAAACATATTTTCACATTAGTGAAGTTGTAAGTAAAAATTAAAACCAATAGGAGGAATCATCAGAAAGAGGAAACAAAACTCAACAGAAGAGAAAAAAATAAATAGCGATTCAACTTTCACAATCATGATTACTATCTGTGTCTTTTTCTCCATCCTTTACCCCCCCTTGTTTATGCTGTTCTTTCTCCTTTCTCCTTTCCTCTCCTGACTGGTGCTTTGCTTTTGACCACTGCCTCCTTCAGCTTCTCCTCCCTTCTATTATCCCTTTCTCCTTTCTTCCCCTTTGCCCTTACTTCTTCTTCCCTTCCTTCTATCCCCCCTCCCTTTTCCTTCCCCCTTCCCTCCCACTGCCCATAATGCAAGTTAGATTTCTATACACAACTGACTACGTTATTCCCTTCTTCAGCCAAATCTGATGACAGTAAGGTTCAAACACCCCCCTCCCTTCTTTCCCTGTGCTGTAATAAGATTTTCTGTCTTTTCCTGTAATGTAATTTACTCTTGTCTGCCTCCTCTTTTATCAGTACATTTTGTAAGATCAGACTAATCCACTTACTTGGATCCATTCAGCCCACTTGATTAGATTTTTTTTTATCATTACATCAAATTCAACTAATATCCACCCCCTTTATGTATACTCCTTTAACATGGTGTAATAACAATTCAGTTCTCAAGATTTTCAAGGGTCATCTTCCCTTGTAGGGATATAAACAGTCCACCCTTATGAACAAAATTTTGTATGTTTCTGTCCCATTTACCTTTTTATTTTCTTTCTTGAATCTTGTACTTGAAGATCAAATTTTTTTTTGAGCTCTGATCTTTTTATGAGGAAGGTTTGGAAGTCCCCTATTTCACCGAATATCCATCTCCTCCCTTGAAAATTCATGCTCATTTTTGCAGGGTAGTTGATGCTTGGCTGCAATCCAAGCTCCTTTGCCTTAACAGAATATCATGTTCCATGCCCTGCAGTCTTTTAATGTAGAGGCTGCAAGGTCCTGTGTAATCCTGACTGTGGTTCTGTGATATTTAAATTGTTTCTTTCTGGCTGCTTGCAGCACCTTCTCTTTCATCTTGTAATTTTGGAATTTTGCTATTATATTCTTTGGCGTTATCATTTTGGAATCTCTTTCAGGTGGTGAGTGGTGTATTCTTTCTATGGTTATACCTTCTTGTTCTAGGACTTCAGGGCAGTTTTCCTTTGTGATTTCCTGAAAGTTACTGTCCGGGCTCTTTTTTTCATCATGATTTTCAGTAGTCAATGATTTTTAAATTGTCTCCTGGATTGATTTTCCAGGTCAGTTGTTTTACCAATGAGGTATTTTATGTTTTCTTCTATATTTTCATTTTTTTTTTTGTTTCTGTTTGACTGATTCTTGCTCTCTCATAGAGTCATTAGTTTCTATTTGTCCAATTCTAGTTTTTAACAGATTTTTTTCTTCTGTTAGTTTTTGTACTTCATTCTCCAATTGGCCAATTGTATTTTTAAGGGATTTGTTTTCTTCAATGTACTTTTTTTCCAGTTCACCAATTGTATTTTTTAAGGACTCTTCTACCTCTCTCATTAGACTTTCAAAAACCTTCTTGAGCTTTTCTAAGAAGGCTTTTTGAGATTCAGACCAGTTCCTATTCCCTTTTGATGTTGCAGATATGGGTTTGTTGACAATGTTGTCATCTTCAGAAATTCTGTCTTGATCTTCACTCTTCTCATAATATGAATCCATAGTACATTTCTTTTTACTTATGGTTTCTTTATTCCCCAGCCTTTAAAGAGATTAAGCTCTCCTGCTGGGGAACAGAAGGCACTGACCCAAGCTTCGTGTTTTGGGAGCCTAGGGCTTGGTCACTAGCTTTGTGTTCTGGGGCCTCTTATGTTGGCAATTGGAGGCTGTAGGGTTTTGGTGGCTTACCTCATGTTGGGCTGGAATCAGCAAGGCTGGAACTTTCAGGAAATTCTAGGTTGCCTGCTTTTCCTTTTCTTTAGCTTTCTTCAGCTTCTTTTAGACGGGTGCTGCAGGGTGTTTATTTGCCTGGGGCCCCTTGTAATCATCTCTCAATTTTGCTAATGCACTGGGAGATTCCTTTGTGGTACAGTGCTGAGGCACCAGGTGGTTTTCTGAGCTGGTTTCCACTGTTTCCCCCACCCTCACTGAGGCACTCGGAGGTCGAGGTGTTGGTGTTTGCCTGCTCTACCACCTGGGCTTCAGGATCTCCTCCTGGTTGACAGTTGGAGGCTGTAGGGTTCTGACAGCTTACCTGGTGTTGGGTTGGAATCAGCAAGGCTGGGACTTTAGGAAGACTCTAGGTTGCATTCTTCATCTCCTTTCAGATGAATGCTACAGGGTGCTTACCTGCCTGGGGTCCTTTGTAGTGCTGCTTCCCTTATTTTTGCTGAGGCATGGGGAGACCCATTTGCTGGGCTACTGCACTGCTGTTCCCCATATTTCTTCTAGTTTAGCTGTTCTAGGTTTTTTTTTTTCTGGGGTGACATTTTCTGGTTTTTCAGAGGTTGATAGGGGAAGGTGAGAGTGACCACCTTTTTACTCTGTCATCTTGGCTCCTGGAAGCAGAAGTCCTTACCAAAATATTTTTGTGGTCCCTACAAAATTAATTGAAATGTATTTGTCATTTGCAAATATAATTTAGAAGAACCACAATATGCCTTAGTATCCATGATTTTTATCTCATCATTATACGTAATCATCCTATAATATTATTTATCTCACATTCACATGAATATTACCTACAAGAGACTAAACATGATGCAAAGTCTCCCTTGATAGGCTGTCTAAATTTTGTCCAAGATATATCACAGAATATGCAACTATGGTCAGCATGCATACCTATGATATGTAAACAAAAATAAATAATAGTGATTCTATGACAACTAAAAAACAATATTAACAACTAAGGGAAAAGTGTTAATAAGAATATTTAGGAACCACACGTTCATAGCATTAGTACACAAGCAAATCGATATATGATTATTTTAAAAAACAAACTCTGTAATAATAATTGGCCCAACACTGGCATAAACCAGCATGCCACAAATATATAATATCTGCAAAGATATTCATATTGTCTTCTGGTAATATGGCAATCAGATTATCTTGCCCCCAGTTTGAAAGGGTCTGATTGTTTCCTACCCTGCTAACTTTCCTGCACCTATGCCTAATGTGACTAATAATGTCAAAGAATTGTGAGTATCCTCATACCTAAAGACTTGAATTCTCAAAGATGAGCTGATCAATGGCTCAGGCTGGCTATCTGCATTTTAAAACACAAAGATAAACTTCTGTACCCTATGGGTGTCTCAAGCTAACACAATAAGAAAAAAAATATATATATATATATATATATATATGGCAGTCCAGATCCTTAAATGCCTGAGGTTTTCTTTATATAAATGAATAAATTAATAGACAAATGGATAAATATGTTAATTTATTTCTTTTCTTTTGCCCCTGAAGGGACTTTTGGGAAGTCACAGATTCTGTTCTTGCCTTTGATAAAGAGAAGCAGACAGATATGGAGAAAGGGAGACATAGAGACAGTTAGAATCAAAGAGAGAGACACATAGATACTCAAGTCAAGTGCCCTGTTAGCCATGCCTGCCAAAGAAGCCAGTCATCTACTGAGCTCTTACTGACATTTTTAGGGCATGGCTGAAGCTCCAGATGAGGCCTATGGTACTTGGAGACCAGTGGAGGACCACGTTGGGGAAGAAACCTGAAGAGGCCAGAAGTGGCAGCTTCTTAAATTCATAAAGGAAGGGGAGCTGGAGACTAGGACCACTTCACTACTGTCTTCACTCTCTGTTGGGGCAATCCCAATCCCAAATTTATTTCCCTTCCCTTTAATACTTCCACAACCTTAAGGTTCTTGAAGGTTGAAACTTCTCCTTATGCACTTCCTAGAGGGTTGTAAGAGAGGGTAGAAGTGGCAGGCTTGTCCACTAAGCCTTTAGTTGGCAATGGTAATTAAGGCCTGTTGATTTGAATTGGGTAGAAGCTGCTGAAGCCACTTGGGTTGCTGTTTTAGTGTGATGCCACCTGGTGGTCAAATCATATGTTGCAGTCTCTTGTTGAATGAATGAATGAGGTGGCTGCCCACTCTTCTTGTAGACTTGAAAAAAGCAGAGTGTTGGCTTTGAGTGCCTCAGCTATCACCAGAGACACCTACCAAGAGCACACACACGCACACACACACACACACATTTGACCACTGTTAACAGAATTCACTTACAAATACATATTGTGTATCTTCTCTGTGGACTGCAAGATTTTAGGGGCTGAAAGGGGTTTTCTTCTCATGTTTCTATCTACACCGACTACTACTCATCCTGGCACATAACAGCAAAACATTAGTCAATGTTTGCTGAATAGAATTTCACTGAATTGGAGCTTGGGAGAAAGTGCTTCATCCAGACTTTGCTGGCATAATCTTAGAGAAGCCAGGCTCACTTTCACACTAAGATGAGGCAACAGGAAGAGTTACATAAATTCAAATGTTCGCTGTCTAGAAACAACTCTATTAGAAATAATGAAAGACCCACTAAGCACGCTATTCCTAAATCACTTTCAAGAATATGGGCATGAATTGTAATGGGTACTCTTACCCAAAACAGAGGGCAGAGCTGTAACTTCAGATCTGGGGAATGGGGGATGGATACTTCAACCTGCTATTTTCCCAAACTGGGCTAATTTGCCTCTCCTTGTTCAGCCTGATGGCCACCCACCTGCAGGGGCTTGCCGCATTGGTGCCAGACTTAGAGGCTTGATTGGCTTGAAACCTATGGTAGCTTAGGACTCCCAGACTCGAGGGACCCCATAGCATCTACCTCTTCTGCATCAGTGAATCCAGGCATTCCCCACCAGGCCATGCTTTGTTTCTTTGCACACCTTCATTCACTTTCTGTGAGGAAGTTGGAAGCTGGAGGATTCTGAGTTTTCAAAGTTCAGGAAAATGAGCCACCTGGGAGTCTGAGGCCAGGAATCCAAGCGTCAGGTTCCTGCTGGGCTTTGCAGCCAGCCTGAGATAGTGGAGATGAGAACTGTTTGGGCATAGACACTATATTGAGGCGTGAGATTGATGGTACTGGATCCCAGCTATGTCAAAATACTTAAGTCTAAGCCTCTTCTGCCCACTGACTGAGGCAGTATAAGAAAGTATGTACCTATTAAGATGTTGGGGGGAAAAGGTTCTAATTTTAATTTGCCGAAGCCAATGTCCCTTAGTTTTTACAAAAGCTAATTAATGTTAATGGATTAATTAATTTATTATTATAATTATTAATTAATGTTAATGTTGATGTTAATAGTTTAATGGAACTGGGGTCTTGGTCGGTAGAAGCCAACAGCAAAGAGGAGGACCACACACATTGGGGCTTGAGCCAATGCAGTTAGAGACAGGGGATCACAGAGATCCCCTGACAACTTCATGGAGGAGATGTACCTATCTGAACTCACTTAGGAAGAGCGAGGCCAGAGACATACTTGCTATACAAGAACAAAAGCAAAGATAGTCTTTGTCCTCAAGAAGCTTTCATTCCAACTAGGGAGTGAACCAACGGACATAGGGAAGTGGAGGGCTAATTCACCCCAGAGAAATAGATTTACACTACCCTTCCAGGAACAAAGTCCCTGGCAAGACTGGACATGACAGTAAACTCTCCATTCCTTTCTTGCATCTAATTGTGAAGAACTTTGCTTGTCTACGTATTTCCTTGTTCACTGAGCTGAAATTTGCTTCCTAATTACTTTCACTTGAGGTCTCTAGGTCTTAGTTTTCTTATTTGTAAAATGAAAGGATTGGATATGACAACTTCTAAATTCCCATCCAGCTCTAAACCTATGGTCCTGTTGTTGAGATTGGAATTCCAGTTTTGCTCCTCAAGAATAGTTTGAAGCTGTAGGACCTCCACGGGTCTCAGTTTCCTCATTTGTAAAATTAGGAAGTTAGACTAGTTGACTTCTAAGTTCCCTTCAAGCTTTCAATATTATGTTTCTTTTTGTTTGTTTGTTTTCTTATTTTTTATCATGTTTCTTTAATCCTACAAATCTTACCCCTTAAACCACATGACATTCCTTCAAATATTTAAAGGTAGTGAACATGGCTACCCTACCCCATACAAGTCTTCTCTTCTCCAGGGATAACACCGTCACCTCCCTTTCCTTTTCCAGATATTATAATTTCAAGTGTGCATTAAGGGGTAGTCTTGGTGTTCACTTCAGTTCAGCTGACCTCAGTGCCCTGATCTTCCTCAGAATCTTAGCCAATAGAAGCCACAGGAGCCCCTATGCCTTTGGAGGAGTAACCTCCAGCAAGTCCCATCAGCCTCTCTGACAAAGGCTGGCTTCTTTACTCTTCTGCAGTCTGAGAGCCCACGGTCAGAAGCTGCCAGACCCTCATCTCTTCTCCCCACGAGACAGAAAACACCTGCCTGACATCTCTGTGGACATCTTTGTGGACCTGCAATGTTAATGAGAGGGGGAAAAATAATGGCTAATGAAGCTCGGGTGTCAATGACCCTGCATTCCCCATTAGTGAGGAGAATGACCCTGTATTCCCACAGGAGAGTAGTCAAAAGGAGTAAGCTAGGAACATCCAGAGAGAGTCATCCAAGTGGCTGAGGCTAGGCTAGTTTTATTTTTACTAACCTTGTGTGGAGGCAAAGGTGTAGACAGTTGGGGGAAAGGTCAAACACCTCACAGTCCATTTGCTTATCTTCCCTGCACAGGCAGCTCCATTGTATAGCTTTGCCTGGACAGTGTGTACTCCTCTCCCTTAATCAGTCAGGCCCCAACCTACCTTTCCATCCTTATCTTCTCCTGCCCCACTGCCAACCCCTCCTCAACATAACACACCGACTGGGCTGACAATTGTCTCCCCCAAATATCTGTATTCTTCCTTATTTTTGCTGACTTTGTCCCTTACGGCTCTTCTGTCCTCCCTTCCCTCAGTCACATCTTGAATTGTTGAGATAGAATGGTATGGTTCTAGAAGCTGACATGGCATGGTGCAGGGCACCATCAGGAAGATCTCATGCTGCATCTTGGTTTATTTGGACTCTTCCCAGCATCCTCCCTTCCCTTAGTCACATCTTGAATTGTCGAGATAGAATGGTATGGTTCTAGAAGCTGACATGGCATGGTGCAGGGCACCATCAGGAAGATCTCATGCTGCATCCTGGTTTATTTGGACTTTTCCCAGCTGCACAACCCTGGGTAGGCTGCTGAACATCTCCAAGCCTCAGTTTCTTCATCAATACAATGATGATAGTAATAGTCTGACCCACATAGGATCATTGTGAAGATCAAATGAAAATTGTTCATGTAAAGAGCTTCACAGACCTCATCCAAAAGACTTCGGTTTGATAACTCTGAAAGGTTTAAGAACCTTGATCAATGCATAGGGCTACAGAGTGGTGGGGGACCCCATATGTGTAATGAGGCCCCCTGTGGGAGGGGTCCTTGTGTGTGGCTCAAAAACAGGCAGAATAGACATCTCTTCTCTCTTCTCCCTTGTTTAAAGGAGGCTTTCATTCTTGCCAGGAGAGGAAATAGGAGGTTGGGCTGGGAGGCCACCATCTTGCCCTCCTCAGAGGGAGGTGAACAGGACTAGAAGGATATCTATGTGTTCTCTTCAATATTATTAGTCCAGGGGATATGATCAGGTTCAAGCTAACTTCCGATCACTTTGCCATTTTTTTTTGGGGGGGGAAGAGGACTCAATCTCTATCCAAGGCTTGACCCCTTCTCCACCTAATATCATTTCCACCATAAACACATGTAGCAAATAGCAAAGAAAAAAAAATCCAAATCATATCAAAATAGAAATCAGAGAAGGTAAACATAGGAGAATACAGACCAGACATTACGGAATGCAAGAGCTCTCCCATTGGGAGTGAGATAACTTAGTTCAAACAAGAAAGATAGTTCTAGATCTAACCCAAGGGGAAACTCCCTGAAGTCTCTAGAGTAGCAAGCTGAAAATATGGAGAAACTGCCCACTCCTCTTATGTCTTCCCTGAGTCTTTTTCCTCAGGCAAAATACATTGGAGGTGGCCTCTTCCATTTTCTCTATGTCTGTCTTGGAGAGTCCCAAAGAATTCTGGCACAGAATGGAAGCTCTCACCTCTTGTCAGCTCTGTCTCACCCCTCATCTCCACCAATAAAGAGAGAGTCCCATACCAATGGGCCTTGGGACTGGGTTACAGATGCAAAGAAAGATTATCCCCAATTACAGAAGGAAGTAAATGGAAGGGGAGAGGGACGAGGGAAACAAAGGTCATCAAAATATATATTTTATTAATTTATTTTGATTTATCAACAATCACTTCCATAAGCTATTGAGTTTAAAATTTTTCTCTCCCTCCCTCCCCACTCCCTCCCCAAGATGGTGCACAATCTGATATAGGCTCTGCATATACATTCCTATGAAATATATTTTAACGCTAGTGATGTAGTAAGGAAGACTTAGAACCAATAGGAGCAATCACCAGAGACAGGAAACAAAACACAGCAAAAAAAAATAGCAATCGTGTGCTTCAATCTGCATTCAAACTCCATAGTTCTTTCTCTGGATGTGGATCGCATTTTCTATCATGAGACCTTGGGAGACATCTTAGATCCTTGCATTGCTGAGGAGGGCTAAGTCTACCAACATTAGTCATCACACAACATGGCTTTTGCTGTGTACAACATTCTGCTGCTTCTTCTCATTTCACTCAACATCAGTCCATACAAGTCTGAAATATATTTCTGAAACACAGAGAAGAGAACACGAGGAAGGCCAGAAAGAAACAGCCAAGTATTAGAGTGAGGAGGACCTGAGTTCAAATGTGACCGCAGACGCTTAACACGTATTAGCTGTGTAACCCTGGACCAGTCACTTAACCCCAATTGCCTCACCAAAAAAACAAAAACAAAAACAAAAAGCAACAGCCAAGTAGCATATCCTTGAATGTAATTTGAATTTATTGTCTATCTTTTCAAACCAGAATGCTATACATGATAGAGATTCAGTTTCCTGTACAGCCATCTCTTTCTGTTTCACTCTGTATGCGGGGGTGCTTACATTAGTTAACATTCATTAAGCTCATGTGTTTCCCCAAGGCATGGGGTGTGATTTGCATTTTAGTGATGACTCTGTCACTAACTGTGTGATCTTTTGCCAGGCACCTTCCTCGAGTCTCAGTTTCTTCATTTGTAATGTAAGAATGATAATTAATGCACTACTTATCGATCTTATTGAATTTGAGGAGCGTGTTGTACTAATATCTACCTATTTGTATAAATGCAAGTCCAATTCAACATTTATTAGACAATGAATACATGCCTGGCCCTGCAGTAGGCATTAGGACAGGCTCCACACTCAAAGAAGATGACTTCTGTTCAGAGAATACAGAATGTACTCAATTAAATAAAAACAAAACAAGCCCTCACCCAATCATTTTCAAAGGCAGAGCCCAAACAGCTGGAGGGGGAAAGGCCTCAGCTAGCAGGTATCAAAATCCATTAAGATTTTTTTCATTGAAAGCCCATGGACAACATTGTCTCTCCTAAAATCACTCCTGCTGGGAGTCTCAGGTATTTTCTTGATGGACAGAAATGTAATAGGACCAAGCACATAGATCTTGAAGCATCTCATGAGCAGGAAGGATGAGTGGCCTCGGTAAGGCTCACAAAGCAGCAAGCTGAGTGTTTTCCATTATCAAAATAAAAGCGAACGTCTTTCTTCTCACAGCTTTTTCTTAAGCAATTTGCTAAAAGAGCTGAAATATCTACTCTAGGCTTTCACCCACTGTGCCCCAATCGCAAAGCCATTTCTCCTGTGCTGGAATGAGTCCCTGCCCCCCAGCCCCTGCTCAGAGCTTGAGAGGAGAACAGAGTGTTCCTTGGAGAAGAGAGTCACTTTGGGGCAATTCTTGATTAGATGCAGTCACCCAGTGTGTGTGGGGGGATATGGGCAGAGCCAGTTTAACAACTGGCTTTCTGGAAAGAAAAAAAAAAGGATGCACGACCTACTTTTAAGCTTAATTTGCATTACTCAATTTTCACCATCATTTTCTTAAGACTAGACAATGAACAAAACAATAAATAAAGCCATGGTTTTTAGTTTTTGCTGATTTCCCAGGTCTAAATGCTGACAATGAAAATTTAACAATCTGCCTGAGTCATTATGAGCTGATTCTGAAACACTCCCGCATATGGGTCTCAGGCTGGAATCCTCCTTTGGAGGGACCTACCCTGAACTGCTTCCATGCTGCTTTCTTCATATTGTGACCAGTTAGAAAATGGATAATTTCTTCCCCTACTCCTGGGCCTTATGTGCCCCAAACCTGCTTCCCTCCAAATACTTCTCTTGAAAATATACAACTCTGCTTCCTTTCATCAAACCCATGCCATATCTAGTTTCTAGTCTTATGTAGCAGGGATAAGAACCCTGTATCCAACTCACTTTATTATAGCATTGAGTAGTTTACAAACTTTCCCCCAAAACCACCTTAAAAAATATTGGGTGGTGAGGGATGTCTAGATGGTGCAGTAAAGGATCACAGCTGCCAAACTTACCCCCAAATCTCTCATGACAAAATGGCCACAGAAAATGTTGAATTTTAAGCAGAAGAGTCAACAAAAAGTGGAGTGAATCATTGTCTCAGACTAGGGTACCTTAGAGAGATACACAGACAGTGTGGTACAGGCTGGCCCATAGCAAAAGGCATCAACATGAGCCGTGGAATTTGGAAGTGGCAGCTGCAACAGGGGCACTAACATGCTCATGCCCAACACACAGGAACAGTGAAGTGATTGAACACCTGGCCATAAAGAGATTCTAGAAAACCTCTATGCTAGCACTTGCAAAGAGATCTAATACCATTTGGTGACTCTATAGACTATTACCTAGTTCTGGGTCACAATTCCAGGGTAGATAGTCATACTTATAAGGAAGCGGGCATTCTACCTGGGTAGGGACCAGAGAGTAGAGAAGGAGGGAAATGACAGGATCTCTCCCCAGATCATAATACCCCCAGACAGAGCTACAGAAGTTCAGGCTGGACATCCTTTCCAGAGGTGATTAGAGTCCAACTCTAACATGAAATCCAAAATAAAATAAAATAAAATAGCCTGGGAAAATGGGCAAATGACAAAAGGAAAAAAAAGCAACCTGAATATAAAAACTTCTGTGGAGACAGGGAAGCTCAAGCAGAAACCTAGAAGAAGACAACAAAGTGAAAATATCTAGAAACAAAGCCACAAAGAAAAATGCAGATGGGTACAGGACCCTTTGACCTGTGATTGATCCTCCTACTGATAATATATCCCAAGGAAGTAAAAAGCAGAAGGGGGAAAAGTCCTCTGTATAACTAAATATCCATTGCATCACTTTTTGTTGTAAAATAGGTACTAGAAATAAATTGAGTCTCTAAGTGGGGAATGGTTTTACAAACTGTGGCATATGAATTCAATGGGAGATAACTGTGCCGTATGGAACTGCAATGTGAGTTTGAAGAAAGTAGAGAACCATGATAATGCCTGCATGAATTGATGAAGTGCACACAAAGTAGCACCAGGAAGATGACATGAATAAAAGGGACAAGGAAAGTACAGCAAAGTCTGAGTATGATACAACAACGAACTCTGATCCTGGAAAGCAGGGAGGAAAAAAAGCTTCCTTTTGGTGGTGAGGTTGGGCACTGTGAGCATGGAATGGGGTAGCCACTATCAAAGAAGCTGTTCGTTTTGGTTAGTTTCATTGGTTTCTTTGTTACAAAAGAGGGATCATGACTGGGAGAGGAAGACATCTTCAGAAATGACTGACGCAAAAAGCATCAATCCAATTTAAAAGAAAAGACAGGAAGAACTCAGTTTTGCTAATATGCCCCAGATCTTTCTACTAAACCACCACCTCAGCCTTGTTTCACTTTCAAACTGAGCTATTCCTCCCAGCATACAATTCTGTAAACACAGCTCAGAATGGACACAACCTAGATTTGTTTAACTGCACGATTTGGCGCATGAACCCTGTTATACAAAAGGACTGCCTCATTCTCTGTGGAAGGATTTGCATGTGTAGTGATGCACCTTAGAGAGATATGCGGAATTTTGGATCTGGGCAGGACTTCAGACGCCACCCAGTCCAAAGCACAGGTGAAAAAGAACTTCTATGATGTCCCCTGACCAATGGCTGCCTCATCACTGCCTGAACACCTCCAGTGGGGAAGGAGGCACTACTTCAGCAGCTAGTTCATTCCTGCTCAGAGGTAGCTCTTTAGTTATTTAGTTATTAGGACTGCCTTTCCCTCAATCTGCCTCTCTTCAACTCTACTTCATTGGCTTCCTTCTGCTCTTTGGTGACAAACAGAATAAACCTCACCCGTGTTTCATAGGAAAACTACAAATACTTGAAAAAAGCTTAGGCTTTCTTTGCCTGCCATGATACACAGGCATCCACATGCATCATACAAAGCCTACTGGCTACTAAAATCCTTGGCAATTTTCTACAGAAGCCTTTGTCTAGTCAGACTTCCCATTTCCAATATTTGCAAATTTATTTTTAATCCCATGGGCTGGAGTTTACATTTCTCTTCATTAATAGTCATGTTTTTTTCCTGTTCTTAACAGTATTCCAACATATAGAATCATCCTGAACCCTGACTCTGCAGGGCATGAAGTTGGCCCAGATTATCTTTAAAATAATTTTGAGTGATATAATTCTAGACTTCTTTCTTGATAAAGCCTGAGTTTTTCACCCCTTTAATCTGCCATTGGGCAAACCATGTTTCCAGATCACAGTGTCCTTCCACCCACCCTGACTAGGTCCTGTGTGGCTCAGTAAGCTTGGCTCAGACAGATTTCTGCCCCTCATCTATTCATTCCCCAGTAAAAGAAACTTGACTGTACACCTCATTTGAAGGTAGAATTGCTGCACCTCTGGGTATAGTCAAAGTAATTGAACACAGTAAAGACATCACCTCTGTTCTCCCAGAAGAGTCTTTGACAGGTTGTGAACTGTTTGCTGCAGGAATCCAGTGGTCTTGTGCATGGGCCAGCATATAGTGCTTGGAGTCAGAAGTCCTAGATCTGCACCTGACTCTGCTATTTCTCAGATGGTCTTGAGGACAAGGACTGCTTTTTTTTTTTTTGCCTCTTTTTGTATCCCCAAACACTTAGCACAGTGCCTGGTACATGGTAGGTACTTAATAAATGATTTTTGACTGACTGATTGTAGTGAGGAAAATGCTTTGTAAACATTAAAATATTATTTTAAAAAGGCAGCAATTGCTATAATACTTATTGACACACCGAGACAAAGAGACAACTGAGGCAGACAGAAATAAGGGCAGCCAAAAAAAGCACACATTACAAAAGAGAAGATCTTAGAATAACTGCTTATTGTCATAAATTTGGCAGTTGGACAGCTTTGTAATAATCCAGTATTGAACTGAGAGCTTGGGTAAAAATCTATTTAACTGAAAAAAAACCACATTGATTAAGACATGCTTTTTTGTATCTTCCAAAGAGTCATAATGTGCACCAAAAGCTATTCTCCCTATGAAGGAAAACTGATACGGCCTGAGAGTTAGAAGGCCTAGCTAATTCTAGTCCCTGAGGTGCTGCTGACCTGCTTATTGACCTTCAGGTAAACCCTCTCTGAGCCTCACCTTCTCCAAATATAACAAGAAGTAGCTGGACAAGATGGTCTCAGTCCCTTCTCAACCCTAATATTGAACAATGTGTTCTAAAGACTTCCTTAGCTCTGATGTCACCTCCTCTCTCTGAGGCCTCTCCCAGAGTCAATATATAATCAACTAAGATTCCTTCCACTCCTAAAAGTGATGTGTTCTTTACTATCTTATTCACAGATTGTGAATATAACTATTTTGGCAGAAAATAATCATGAAATCACTTGTACGGATGGCTTCTTTTTTCTGTCTTCATATCCTTAGTACCTGGCACACAGAAGGAGCTTAATAAATGCCTGTTGAAGCACTGATGTGGTGGAGTCTAGTACAGGTAATCGAACTTGAGATGAGAGAGAAAAGGCTATTTGTGGACAGGTTGTAGATGAATCTAAATAGTTCAACTTCATTTTGTAGGGGCTGGGAATCCTTAAAAAAATCAAAAGAAAACTGGTCCATGAAATTCTGTGTAGGTAGAGGTGGGCAGAGGAAGATGGGGCATAGGGAAAGATGTTGAAAAGAATAAGCTGCAATAACTCTGAGATACCATCTCACACCTATCAGAAATGACAATTACTGGAGCGGATGAGGGAAAATAGGACATGAATTGTTGGTGGAATAGTGAACTCGTCCAGCCATTCTGCAGAACAATCTGGAACTATGGCTCAAAGATTACAAAACTGTGTACATATCCTTTGACCCAGCAATACCACTACTAGGTCTTTATCTGAAAGAGATCAAAGAAGAAGGGGAAGGACCTACACGTACAAAAATATTTATAGCAGCTCTTTTTGTGGTGGCAAAGGATTGGAAATCAAGGAGATGTGCATTAAGTAGAAAATGGCTGAACAAGTTGTGGTCTGTGATTGTGGTGGAGTACAATTGTTCTGTAAGAAATGATGAGTGGGTAGCTTCAGAAAAAAAAATAGCAAGAGCTATATGAACTGATGCAAAGTGAAATGAGAAGAATTGGGAGATCATTGTATACAGTGATAACAATGTAGTAATGATGATAAAATGTGAAAGACTTGGCTACTCTGATCCTAGACAATTCCAAAGGACTCATGATAAAAACAAAAATGCTATCCACAGAACTGATGAACTCTGAGTGCAAATTGAAATATTTTTTTTCTTGCTTTCTTTATTTTCTTGCTTTTTTTGCAATATGGCAAATATGGTAATAAGTTTTGCATGATTTTATATATATATAACTTATTTCATATTGCTTGCCTTCTTAGTGGGTGAAGGAAGGGTGAGAGGAGAGAATCTGGAAATCAAAATTTACAAAGAATAGAATGTTACAAATAATTTTTTTTTAAAAAAGCATTAAAATGTAACCGGATATTATTAACCAAATAAATAAAAATACAACAAAACAAAAGAATGTAACTGAAAAGAAAGAAGTGGTTACTCCCAGAAGGACTCTCAGAAATCTTCTGTCATTCTAAAACCTCTCTAAGGCTGAAATGAAGGGAGGCTGCCCTGAGTGATTCACCTCTATATGACCTGTGGGAACTACCACAGGGGTCTGCAAAACACGTCATCAGGGAACCACTTTAAGCTCTTTGACAAGAGGAGTTGCTTCATTCCCGGCATGGTGCCTGCCACAGAGAATCCCCTTGATAAATGCTCATTGGATGAATGAATTATCAATGTTTGTAGGAATCCATTTACTGAGGCTCTTTTCTTCTAAATTATCAATTTTCCTCAGGATGAAAGTGCATTGTTTTCTAATAATAAAACAGGAATGATTGAAAACTCATGTCACGAGGGTGAGCAGTCACAAGTGGATAATCCAAGTGCCAAACGGACATTGGTGAATATTATTATTTCATCATCATCATCAGCAGCAGCAGCAGCAGCAGAAAAAGGTCTCAGCACTTTGCGTGGATCCTCTAGAAAGAGTTTATCAAAAGACCTATACAAGAATCTCAAAGGACAAAGCAAAGTGATTAGAGTGTAGTTGGCAAAGGTGGAAAGAGCAGAGCCACCCAGATGGGGTCAACCATCCATGGAAGTAAAATTTAGCCTTTGAACATCAGGGTTGTAAGGGATAGAAGTCATTGAATACAGCCTCTATTCCATAATTAAGACAATTGGAGCTCAGAGAGGGGCAATGCAGCTCATAAGAAGTTGAGTGGAGGCTAAAGCTGCTCTCCAGATTTTAAGGCCAAGTTCTTTCTACTCCGACCATTTTGTAGAATTCCAGGAATGGGAATACCAGTTGGATGTGAAAGTTTCTCTACTTGCCATTTTAGTGTGAACTACTTTGCTTGTTCTGTCCTCCATTAGAATGTGAGCTTCTTATGGGCTTCTTGAATTTTTTGTATCATTAGAAAGTAGCAGAAGGTTTGGGATGTAGTAAGGATTTAATAAGTGTTTTTTTTTCCTCTAATTGATTCATCGTTCCAAACATTTTGTAATATACACCATACCTGTCATGTGGTAGGCACTTAGATACATACTTGTTGTTAAACTGACTGAAGGTAACCCAGTTATGCCCACCCTTCCGCCCTCTCCCTGGGTTGTTGACCTCTAAGTCACTGACAATTGTGATTTTGCTTAGGTAGTGAATTTCTAAGATTTGGTAACAGACTGAAATGTACTGTTGCTTTTGAATAAACTCTAATTCTAGGCAAATACTGGGGTTCACCAGAAATCTAATTTTCTTTAAGATACAACCAGATGTTAGGAATAACATTCTTATCTGATTTCTCTAAGCCTTCTACAAGAAACATCACTAAATTTGTGGATCACATATTTCCCAGGAAAACTGGCTATCAAATGAATGCTGGTTTTGTTTTTGCTTTTTTTTTCATTAACTCCCATTATAACACTGGAGATAGGTTTGCATTGGAGAGGGTGGTAGTGGAGAGAATTCCCCTATGTGACTTGGAAACTTGTCACAAAGAAGATTTTAAATTAAATCTGAGGACTGGAAATACTTTTGGGGATCATTCCAACACAGGATTAGAGTTTGAGCATTAGGACAGGTGAGTGCATGGAGATGGAAAAGATGGGAACCGAGGACAGTGCATGGGGGTACACCAAGGCAAATGCAGGATGGCCTCATTATCTAGTTACAGCCAGTTGGTGAGTCTTATCTCCCCCACAGTGAGTCTCATGAGGGCAGAGACCAAGGCTCTGGGTATTGTATCTCCTTGTTCCCTAACCTCATTTTCAGTGAAGAACACACAGTTGGTCTTCAGTGAATGAAGCGGAAGGGAAAATACATTTATAAAGCACCTGCTGTTTTACAAATATTGTCTCGTTCCACACACATTCAAAGTAGAATTTTATAGATATTCAGTAGTTATCACAACTGAAAATATGCTTTTCTCTTTTGGAAATCCCACAATATTGACAGGGTGTTCCAGGCTTCCAGACACAAACACACTCCCCAGAAGCACAGAACTATCCTTTCCTATCTGTGGGAGCACAGCAAGCTCATTTTCCCCTTCTGGACTTCAGTTCCTATGTTAGCAAAATTCAAGGGTGGAACCCAAAGGTGCCTCAATCCCATCCAGCACTGAAGCCTAAGATCCAACCCTATGGATATTGGACCCGCGAGCACCTGATCAAGTGTCCTCTAGAGAACTCATTTCTTACATGGGTCTTTGGCTGCCAGGCTGTCATGGCTGAATGCCCCCGCTCATGCAATTCCAGCCTTTGTCTTCACACACAATGGGTTTTACTTGCCAAAGAAAAATGTGGAAGGGGAATCTCCTTGAGGAGGGTGGGCTTGGAGAAAAGCTGGCAGAAAATTCCCAGGGCTTGTCTTTGATAATGAACTCCTCGGCTTCACTGCAAGAAGAATTCCTCACACACTCCCTCATCATGTTTGTCTCTCAGAATCTCCCTCCATGCAAAATTCAGTTTTGTCTCCTCCACCAAGCCTTCCCTCATATTTGCCCCCTTCCAGGTGGAAAGGATCACCCCCTCAATACCCTCAGAACACATCTATATCCTTCTCCTTCACCCTATCACTTATTGATTTAAATAAAGGTCCCAACTTCCTGTTAACCTCTCCATTTCTGCCAGGGGAGCAGGGACTGGGATTTTTTACAGCATTCTATCTTGGGCACTTAATCAGAGGGTACTGAATATATTTGGAACTTAATAATTGATTGTTTAATGAGTGATTGAATGAGGGGAGATGAAAGGAGAAATGCTGAAACAGGGAAAAGAAGTGACAAGTGGATGTGGAATGTTCCTGACGACAGTTTTGTTTTACATTACTGCCTTTTTTCCAGAGCCATCCCTGGACAACCAAGATTACAACACCCCCCACTGGTGTCACTCAAAGAGAAGAGAAGACATAGCGAAGGCCCAGAGGCCTACTTCCAACAGATGACAGGTCTTTGTGAACTATTCAATTCAACCAATGTTTCTAAAGCACCTACCTCATTCATGGGCCATGAGCTGGGTATACAAGGCTGGGAATCAACGGAGCCTCTGCACTGGAGAAATGAGGGATGGCCTCATGGAGGAGCAGGCACCTTCCCTGTGTGAGGGAGATAGCCAAGGATCTTGCAAGTTAGAGTAGAAGAGGCAGTGCATTTTACAATGTGACACCAATGATATGAATACAGAGATAGGCAGTGGAAAGGAGAGGGAAAAAAAAAACCAGCTAGTACACCCTAGAGAGTATGTGAAAGGGGAAAGCGAAGGAAACAAACATTTATTAAGTGCCTACTGTATTCCTGGCACTGTGCTAAGCACTTGGAAAATATTATTTCATTTGATCTCATTTGAAAGGCAGTGATATTGAATAAGACTGGAGTAGAAAGGAGGTGAAAGCAAACAGTGCAGTGTTAGGCTAAGGATTTTTTTCCCAGAGGCTATAGGGGGCTACTGCAGGTTCTTGAGCTGAAGTATAATGTGACTTATTATCTGTGCAGCTTCACAGGGCATAAACATTGAAGATAGTCCCAGGAAGGCAATCTCAGCTAAATATAAGGGGAAAAAATCCAAACTGAGCTGCCAGTACAGGCATGGGCTGTCCCATGAAGAAGTGAGTGAGCTCCCTTTCACCAAAAGCATTCAGTTAGTGTCTGGTTGGCCCCTGGCCATGGATTCTCCAATGCAGCCAGTTCCTCAGGGAAGGAAGGAAGACTAGATGCACTTGAAGTTTGTTTTTCTCTATAACTCTGAGGTCTATCTGGGCTTCTAGCCTTCAAATAGTGAAGCCAAGTCATAGGAGTGACCCCCCCACCAAATAAAAAAGAATTGACCCTACCTCATTTGCTTAAATGCTTAATAATTTGGCAAGCACATGTACATTTGTATATTGCCTTCATCTGTATATGATTATCTTCAATTACTAGTATTTAATATAATGTAATTTTATTATACCTTCCCCAAATTCTTATATTCAGCTTCTGTATTAAGTAGCTGTCTTTTCAAGCAAGAAGTTGGATGACTTAAGGTGAAAATCAGTCACCCTGATAATGACTAAAAGGGTAAGAATAAGCCACTCTGCATAGTGACTTCTCCTGTTCTAGGCTTATGGTCCCATTTTAGCAGTAATGAATGCAGAGTAAATGTACCACGGTAATTTCCAAGTCATAAACTCTTTGAAAATGCCAGGCGGAGATCTGCTAATATGCCAGGTGATGGATCTACTATTTACCATCGATTGAGGAATTCAGAACCAATTCATTCTCAAGTAGCTCACATTTTTCATCAGCGACAGAATTGTTTCGTACATTTCGACTCAAAAGAGATGAACAATGTCCTGGGGCTCTTAAGAGAGAATGATGTTTCCAATGTGGAGTGTTCTTTCCTGACATGATGGGAAATCTGGGCTGGAGGAAATCTTGCTGTTCATCCAGGCTGACCCCTCCCTTTACACAGGTGGAAATTGAGGAAGGGGGACTTGCCCAAGGTCACCCAGAAAATGAACAGCCAGCATGAGATGAAAAAACTAGGCACAGGAGAAAGGGCCTCTGGTCTGCCATTGGGGAGCCAGCATGAAGCCACGGCTCTCTTTGTTACCCTCTAAATGACCTCTGAGCAGTTCTTACTCTGTGCCTCAGATTCATCAACTAGAAATAGAGGGGATAGGATTTGGTGACCTCAAAGATCTCTTCCATGGCTGGATGTTATGAATGTTTTTCTTTTAGTTTTACTTATTTCTGTTTTAATTTATGGACTACAACAAGAGTTTCTTATAATATGGTATAATAAAAAAAAGGATGATTGCATATGAAAGTACAAATCTATTATGTACAACTTGCTATTCCTTTAAAATATATAATAAAGTTATCATGTAAATTTCTTTTCTTTCTTTTTTCCCTCCCCCCTGCCCTTGAGATGTCTACCCTTAGAAAAATCTGTATGTGTGTACATATATATATATATATATATATATTATATATATATATATATATATATACATACATATATACATATATGTAAAATTATTCTATACATGCTTCTATTATAAGGAGGTTATAAATTATGACTTGCTCCCAGATATTTCCCACTATAAACCACCTTAATACTAGTTTACTTTTAAGTATTATTTTGATTATGTTGGGTGGATACTTTTTTGTTTTACAAGAACAGAAATACAGACTAGAAAGCAAAATTGGCTAAACTTAGATTTGGATTTGGAAGACTGATTTATGAAGGCAATACGAGTGACTGACATGTTTGTTTTTTAAATGTAATCTTAAGTCTAGAGTCTCAAGAACGGATCATTACGGGGGCAGCTAGGTGGTGCAGTGAATAGAGCATCGGCCTGAAATCAGGAGTACCTGTGTTCAAATCCAGCCTCAGACCAAACACTTGACACTTACTAGCTGTGTGACCCCGGGCAAGTCACTTCACCCCAACTGCCTTAAAAAAAAAAGGGAAAAAAGAATGGATCATTTCAAACCATTTAGGAAGAGAGACACTCATTGTATGAACACTACAGAGCGTCTTCAACTCAGGTCAAAGTACTAATAGAAGGCATAATCCCTGAGGTTAATTATTTGGTGATAAAAGGATCAATGAGTCACAGAATGGTATTCAGATTTTATGACCTATGTTCAGGAAACCCTCAGGCTATAGCCTTTCCCCTCAGCTATCCCAAGATCCACTGTTTGCACATCTCTGATACACTGCCATCATAAAGGAATGTGGCTGATGTTCATTTTTGTCAAAAGAGGGTATAGTGTCATGGAAAAGGCTTGGAACTTAGAGTGAGGAAGACCAAGGTTCAAATCCTTCTTCATACACTTACTAGTTGCATGACACTGAGGCAGTCATTTACCTTCTCTGGGACTCAGTGTCCCCATATGTAAAATGAGAGTTTTGAATATGGTATTCTTGAAACTCCTTTCCAAATCTAAATATAGGATGCCATGGCTGACCCTCCTTCTAGACTGTGAGTTTCATAAGAAGTGACCTCATATTATGTAAACCCTATCTCCCCAGTGCCTGGCCCTAGATTGTACATATGGGGAATGTTTAGTAAATGTCGATTCACTTAGAGAACCAGCTGATCAATGATCTATCAGAATTGGGTGGTCTTCTGCTGGGGTGTTCAGATACTCAAGTCAAGAAACATGCACTGGAATCTGGAAAATGCAGCAAGGAACAGTGTGTGGTATGAAAAAAAAGTAGCACGTGGAAATCATTCAATCAACAAATACTTATTAGATGCCTTCTATGTGTCTGGCTCTATGCTGCACAGCAGAAATAGACATACAAAGAGTGACTCAGGAAGTCCTGGATTTGCATTCTACCTCAAACATTAGCTTTGTAACCTTGGACAATTTAAGTCTCTGAACTTCAGTTTCCTCATCTGAAAAATGGTGACAACAATAGCACCTTCCTCAGAGGGTCATTGTGAGATTCCAGTGAGGTTATGGGAAGGAAGGGAAAAAAAAGGAGGGAAGGAAGGGAGGAAAGGAAAGAAGGGAGGAAGGAAGGAAAGAAGGAACAGAAAGAGAGAGAGAGAGAACAAAGTTAAGTACTCACTATGTGCCAAGAACTGTACTAAACACTGTGGATACTACTACTATTACTACCACTACTATTACTGCTGCTGCTGCTGCTGCTACTACTACTACTAGTACTATTACCATCCAGTGTTTATATAAGGTTCACAAAGTGCTTTAAAATATTATTGTGTTGAGTCTCAAAATCTTGGGTGGTATATACTAACTCTATTTTGCAGTTTCCTCAAACTGAGGCAGGAAGGGATTATGTGACTTACCAGGATCATACAGCCAGTAAATATCTGAGGTTGGATTTGAATTCATTTTCCTGATCTCATGCACTGTTGAATGCTACTCCTATTTTACCACCTAACTACAGGAAAGCAAGACAGCTTCCTGACCTCAAGGAGCCCCTATTCTAATCAGGGAAGGGCATACATAAAGGGGAGGTAAAAGGGGTAAAGGGAGGGAGTGATGGTGAGGAGACATCCAGAAAGTGGCATAAAACCCAGAGCATTAGCAAGATGAGGTAAAAACTCCTCTATCAGAGCTGGGTACTGACACGGATCCTTGCCTATTCTATTCCCCCCAGTGTACAAGACAAAAGGACTCTTTCCAGACTTCTGCTTCATGGACACAAGATGATAAATGGGCCTTTTGGGGGATCCTTGCCTCTCTGTCCCCACCTTTGTCACAAGGACCCCCATTTGGGGAAACTGTCATCAACACCCATGGAAGCAGCCCTTAAAACAAAAGGGGAGAAAAATGGCCAACTAACTATTCCACACTGGAAACTCTGTGTGCTGTGACAAAAGGCTGCCTAATTAGCACACCCCTCCCCTGCCTAGAGCACACTCTCTGATCTCACAATCAATTTCACTGAGCCCACGTTTTACCCTCTCTGCTTTTCATAATACAATTTAATTTTTATGTACCGAATTTCCTGAAGGGCATAAATGCGTTTTCACTCTATGCCTTGGTAATTCAGTTTTAAATCAAGCATAAAGACTCAATAAACAGTGCTGAGCTAACGTGTCTGGCCAGGCCGGTGACCTTTCACTGTTATTTTTGAATAAATAAGAAAATGGTTAAAAGTCCCAGATGAAGTGGGCCAAAGATTCTCCATTGTCTGCTCAGAGAGAGGCCTGAATTGACAATAATTTGATAGTTCATGCTTGAGAAAACTCCCAATTGGGAATGTGAGGGCCTGGAAATTGTCTCGCTGGGTAATCATGTGGAGATTGGGCAGTGGTGACTCTCTCTTTGACCTTGAAACACTTTCCCAAATCCAACAAAGATGAAGAGAAAAACAAAACCTTAGCCTTCTAGCCAGACCTTTCTCACTCTTGGTGAGTGACAGACACCTGGCAAAGCAGCAGTTTTAGAGACAGACTGTGAATGAGGCCTTTCCTGCTCCAGGGAGAGGATCTGGAACCTGGAGGGTCAGAGGAGCAGAGAATCATATGCGGAGATCTTGGAGGGAGCTCATTAGCCATCAACTACTCCATTTTACAAATGAGAAAATGGAGGCACGGGTAAATTAAATGATTTGCCTCAGGTCACGCAGCTATTAAATGTCTGATGTGGATTTGAACTTACATCGTCTTGATTCCAATGCTTTATCCATTCTACATTCCACAAGAGACCATTCGGTGCAAACATGCCATTTATAGGAGAGAAAGCCAAGGCCTAGAGAGCTCATTGTTGAAAGGAGCTAGAGCTGGAAGAATATTTCAAGAGAAAAATGAGAGAACTCAAACTTCTACAAAAAATGAATGTTTAAAACTATTTTTACATGTAATTGGAAAAAAATACTGAGAGAGAATAAAAGAGAGAAAAATGAGGCTATTTGACAGAGCACATCTAAACCAGTGAGCTGAGCAAGACCATCTTGGGAGGGTTCAGCTTCTCTAGGAAAGAATTGATTTGATAACCTGGGTGGTTAGGAGAAGAAAAAAAATCACATTCCTTTACAATGTATGTGTGCATTGTTTACTGGGGGCTCAGTCTAGACCTGTAGTATTCTTATTCTGTTCTCAAAATTGGTTTTATATGTATATACATATGTGTGTGTGTTTATGTGTATATGTTTATGTGTATATGTTTGTGTATATATGTGTTTATGTATATATGTTTATATATATATATATATAATATATATATATATATATATGTTTGCATATATATATTTCTTTTTTTTGTCCATCACCTTGTTTTTCACTATGTCTTGTCCCCTTTCCTTTGCAGACAGTCTTTAAGCAAAGAATTTACCAAAAATAAAAAAAAAATGAAGAGAAGAATAAAATGGAGGAGAGAAAAAATAATCAGGAAAGTCATTCACTCCATCCAAAGCCTCTGATGTTATGAGCCATGCTGTGACCCAGTGGTTCCAGAGTGAGGCATCTTCTCTGGCTTCTTCTTTGGGATCAAGCTGTTCACTCCTCATTTGACAACTTTCCCTTTTAATTTAAATCTTCAGTTCCATTGGTGTAGGGAGCTGCTGGCGTGAAGAATACCTCCATTGGTACAGATGAGCAGCCTCTATGTATCCTATATTCAGCTGCCTGAGGCACTGAGCGATTAAGCAATTGATGTCCCACATCCAGTGTGTGAGAGGCAAGACTTGATTTTGTGTCTTTGTGTTTCCAAGGGTAGTTCTGTACCCACCTTGCAAGGCTGACTCTCCTACAATGTGTGTTTGACATATATTGAACCATCAAGTGGATGATTTAAAATAGAATTTCCTTAAGGAAATGGCCAGGTGTGACCTTACTGGCCATTATGCATGACTTTCCTTCCAGTGCTAGAGTTAATTACACAGTATCCCAGATCTGACACAAACTTGTGTGACCATTAGGAAATCAGTTAACCTAAGACTCATTCTTGTCATTCTTGTCATTCTTGCCGCATCAAATAATTACTTATCCAAAAAAACCCCAAACCAAACAACCTTGTACACATTTAATTGTCATTAAAGTTACTATTGTCATCGCTATTATAGAGCTGGAAGACACCTTCAATATCACGTGGTCTAATCCTTTCATTTTATAGATAAGGAAACTGATGCCCAGAGATTGGAAGTTACTTTCCTAAGGCCATAATCAGTAGGTAGGAGACCCAGAATTCAAATTCATCTTAAGACAAGTTCTTTGTTCTTTCCTCAGTAGCCTGCTACCTCAAAATATTATCATCCATCATCATCACCAAAAGGTGGCCAACCAAGCCGGCTAGAACAGTTCAAATGATGGCAAGCTCACTCCTTTCTGAGAATCTCATCCAGTTTTTAGACAACTCTGATTATAAGAGGATCTTCCTTTCATTGAGCTTAAATCTACCTTCCTGGAAGCATTTGCCTGCTCCTACTTCTTCTCTATGGGAAATAACAGGGAATAAATCAACTCCCTCTAGTAGCTTTCCAAATATTGGAAGACATCTACCCTCCTCTCACCCCACCCCAAAATTGTCTTTTATTTTCCAGGCTAATCATACTCACACTTCTTTCAATTAATCCCTCATTAGCAAAGTCTGCATATAGTCCACCATCCTGGTTCAACTACTTTGGCTACTTTCAAACTTACTCAAACATGATGTATAGAACTGAAGACAACAATTCACATGTGTTTAACCAGCACAGAGGAGAGCCAAATGAACACTTCTTTTCATTTTGACACTTTATAGTTCACTCAGCATGTCCTAAGTTTGAATGAGAGATTCCAGTGGCCATGCCATACTCATACATCAAGCAAATCTATAATGCTTTTTTCACATGAATTGTTTTCACATCAATTGCTCCCCACCCTCAATCTCTGCAACGGATTTGTTTGAACTGATATGCAGGACTTTATAATAACTCTTATTGATATCACTGCGTTATTGCTTGTCTATCATTCAAACCAATTTTGAATTCCGATTCGATCACAGACGTAATAACTAACCTCCCCAGCTTTGCATCACACACACATTTGATAAACTTGTCTTCATCCAAATCACTGATAAGAATGTTGGATGGAAGAAGTCCAAGGATAGAGCACTATGCCCCTAGAAAGAGAATCCCCCGATGCTTGACAGTAGGCCATTAACCTTTGGTTACAGTTTTTCATCCAATAAATTACTTGATTGTATTATCATGTAGCCCATATTTATATTTCACAGACACACTATCCACAAGGATATGTGTAGAGAATTCCCCATATTCAACAGCTCAGTAACCTTGTCACAAAAGGAAGCCAACTCACTTGACTGTGCCATATTCTGAGCAAATCCATGCTTATTACTAGGGGTTACCACGTTTTTAGATCCTCAGGAACCATTTTGCAGGAAATAAATATCAAGCCAGCTACTGTACAATGAAGTAATCTTACCCCTTCCTTACTTTAAAGAATAATAAGTATCCGTAGGATTTGATTCTGATGTTGTGTGAGGGGTATCAGCACCTCCCTTAGTAATCAAAAGTGCTATTTAGAGAGTGTATTTGCAGATCATAGTTCTGTCTGATCCTTACCAAAATCCTGTCAGATGGGCGTTACGAATATTCACATCTTACAGATGACAGAGCTGCAGCTACGAGAGAAGTCGAAGGATTGGCCATGCCCACAGTAAGTGTCAGAAGGAGGAATTCAAACTGCTCGGTCCTGCGCAGCGCCGACTGAGATGTAGATTTGGCTCTGCTGAAGGAAGTCACCAACTACATTCAATCACATATAGATTAGTCATTCACACGAATGAAGGCTTACAGAACCTTTTCTTCAAAGCGCCCCGGGGCATGTCATTGACTTGGCTGGGTGCACACAACTATGAAGGTTCAGAACTATGATGTAAATCCTGGGCTCCTGACCCCAAGCCCCCCCCCACCTGCCTGGCCGGCTCCTCCTATGGGCCCATGTCTGGCCTTAGAGACCCACTTCATCAAAGTTTAACACCGAGCAAATTCAACACAACAAGGAGCCCATCAAAAGTTACTTGGAGATATTTACTCTGCAAATGTTATGAGGGACATAAAACACCAGAGAAATCCAGCATTGAGGAGGATTTTGTTCTTTAGTCTGCTTAGGTTCAGCCATAGTGAACAGTTCTAATGTCTGTCAAGCTCTCCGTCCCATCTGGTTTACCTGGGGAGGACACATGAACCCATTTGGAGATACACCATCTATTTTGGGGGATTCTGAAGGAATTGATGTGAACAGAGAGAAGAGGAGAAGGAGGGAGAGGGAGATAGGGAGAGAGAGAGAGAGAGAGAGTCCTCTGGATTGTAGTGCCACGATTCTTTCTAAGAACAAATTTTATCTGCTCAGGGGAGGGGCTACCTCTCCATCTTTGTAGAACATCTCCAAGTAGATATTATTTCGATATTATTCTTCTGTCCTTTAACCTTGACCTATTTCTTCTGAATTCTAGAAAGAAGTCTTGCAGTCTGGTCTTCCGCTATCGAGTCAAGATTAATTCATGCTACTTTCCTCATAGAAAATCTGAACTGTCTGGGATCCATTGGTTACTCATGGGGCAGACTGGTTTCAAGCATCATGGAAGCCTATAGATCTGCTAGCATTTTTCTGATATGGGGTCATAGTCCAGGAAGGTGTGGGGTCTTCTCATGAGCACCACCATTCAAAAGGCACTGACTTCCCTTGAAAAACCCCATAGGATTTCCCATTCTATTTCGACCCAGACCTGGCTGCTGTTGGTATTTCTAATGAATCCTTTCTACCAGCCCTGCCATTTCCTTTGGCTCTCAAAGGACCCAGACAGTCAATCAAAAGACATTCATTAGTCACCTGCTATGTCCTAGCCACTGGGCTGAGCACTGGCGTCACCATCAGGTTTGTAACCGTAACTGGGACCTTGCCTTTTTATGGTCTCAGGGTTTCAGAGGAAGCCTGACTTGGAGGCTGAATCAATCTCATTTTTGGAACAGATGTGGCTTGAGCAGCTTTTCTTTTGTCCCATCCTCGGTGGGGGTTGTTTGTCTTCAGAACTGTAAGCCTTTCACATTGGTTCCTATCTCTGTGTAATTTGATAGTTTCCAAAGCCCTCCAGCCCTGGTGGTAGTGCTTCAGACCAGTGGTGTCAAGCTGAGATAGAAATTTGGACCATGAAGCCATCCTTAAGGATGCCTGTGGGCCATAAGCTGACTTCAAAAACCAACTATGTGATGGTATCTTCTATGTTCTAATGGATTTTCCTTTATTTTGTTGAATATTTCTCAGATCTATTTTAATTAGGTTCCCGCAGCACTCAGGAGCATTGCTCATGTTTGACACCTCTGACTGAGATTATTGTCCCCAATTGACAGATCACATGGATACTAAGACAGGACTTCAAGGGTTAAGAGCAGAACCCAGCTCAGAAGGATGTCTGAGAAGATCTACTTCAACCTCCTCACTTTACAGGAGAGGAAACTAAGGACCAGGGAGGTGAATTCATGTGGTTTACACAATCGAATTTATACAGGTGAGTTTACACAGGTTCTAAATATCACAGACAGAACTTCAACCATGGTCTTCAGGACTCCAAAGCAAGGGTTCATCCCATTGCATCCAACTACCTCCCTAAACAACCTAGTTAATTTCATAAAGGAGGAAACTGAGGCCCATGGAGTTTGAGTGACGTGTCCTCACTGTCCAGAATGCTTTCCCTCCTCATTTTCTTATCTTGCAACCTCTGGCTGCTGGTAAGCTCAGGGTGAGTAAGGATCACCTCTGTCTTTTGTATCCCCAGTCTAGCACAGTGCTTGGCGATTAGTATAAGCTTAATAAATACTTGCTGATTGAGTAATTCAAGGCTCAGATCAATTTCCCCCTCCTGGGACATCCCCCTCACCCTCTCCCACAGTAGAACATTCATTGCTTTGTATCGTCAGTGACCAGCACAGTGCCTGGAACATGGATGAAATGGGATGAGCTGGGCCACTGATGTTGTTGGAGCAGAATTTGCAATGACGAAAGTCCCTCCACTGAGGTAGATTGTTAACTTCTCTGCTACTTGAAAGCCTGGGAAGTTTCCTGTTGAATAGAGAGGTTAAGGAATATTCCTGGAGTCCCACAGCCTGTGCATATCAGCAGTGGAATTTGAACCCAAGTCTTGCTGACTGAAAGCAGCCACCTATCCACAACTTCTCACAGCAGGCATCTTGTAAGCCCTTGTTGAACTTAATTGACTCCTCCCTAGTCACACAGGTGGTAAAAGTCAGAGACAAGGTCTCCTGTGAACAAATTGAGAAGTCTTTCTCCTGTGTCACACTGCTTCTGCCCTCTGGTTGTCCCCTTAATGGACAACAAAGGAGAGTCTTTCGGGAATGTTTTCTTTCTCAAATGGAGCAGCAGAAAGGTATGTCTCTGCAACTCAGCTTCTGTTCCCTTGAGCTAGATGAAAACATTCTTCCTCAGAATTTGGAGATAAAGAATAGAGCCTTGGTCTGCCTGCCAAGGCTGGAGCAGATGCCCAGCTAATGGAATCATTGTCCTCGATGGATCTGAAATCTGCTGTCCTTCAGCTCATTTCAGAACATCCCATTTCAATATAAACAATCCTCGAGGCCGGGTAATTCATGAAGCTATTTCAATTTCAGAAGCAACACACACAAAAACACACCCCCAGAGTTCATGACATAAGATAGCAGAGCCCATGAATTGAATTTTGGAGACAGACACAGCCCTTCAAAATGTGTGTGGTCATTTTTCAGTTGACTTGTGATCTTGCTGTTGCAATGACAGAGAAAAGGATGAACATGAGTTACAGGTTTAGACTGAAAATGCTTCCTCAGAGGCTGGCCCTGTGCCTCACTGGCCCAACAGGAGAACTACACCCTGGCCAGGCAAGGAGGCAGTGATGAGAATGGTCCAAACAATGGGTAGTTCACCATGGAGGGGAAAGGGATAAAACTTGTTCTCTTTGAGCCACCAAGGACACGGCTGGGTCTGGTGAGACTCTACAGGAAGGCCAGTGTTGACTCAACTTAAAGCAACATTTTGTAGTAATTGAAGGAGTCAAATGTTGTAACGAGTTTCCTGATTGGGTAGTGAGTCTTCCAACCATAGAGCCCCAGCTCCAAAGTCGAGAAGACCTTAATTCAAATACTAGCTGCATGATACTAGGAATGTCATTTAACTTCTCATCAGTAGAGGAAGGATCGTAACAGCCTTTGTTGAACAAAGCTGCTATGAGGATTGAATTAAATAACATCTGTAAAGCACTTTGTTAATCACAGAACGCTATGGACATGTTCAATATTATTATTATGAAAAACGCTCTTTGCCCTTAAATTGCTTATGGTTTAATAGAGGGGGAAAACATTCACAAGTTCATATATACAGACTATATAGAAAACAAATGCAGATCAATTCAGGGGATGAGGGCAGTGGCAGCTGGGGGATCAGGAAAGGGATTGTGTAAAAGGTGGTGCTTCAGGACAGTGTGGAGGGGAAGGAGGAATTATAAAAGGAAGAGGTGGAGAGGGGGCAGACAGCCAGGGCAAAGGGCTGTGAATGCAAATAGAGACTGAGGATGACCGACAGCAAGGATGCTGCTTTGGCTAGAATGGAGACTGAGGGAGGATGAGTTATAGATGAGACCCAAAGGTAAGGTCATTCCAGGTTGGGAAAGACTTAAAAGCCCAAAACAGATGTAAAGAGAGTTGGGTGTGAGCTGAGAGAAGCATTCAGATTGTCTAGCTGGCTCCCTTCACTAAGCCCTCAGGGACACTTGCCCAAAAGCCCACTGCTGTTCTGCCACACAGTCTGAGTGTCAGAAGGGATTCAGAGAGCCTACCTTCATGTCTAGTTACATTCCCAATAACAGTCTAACAGAAAGATATCTGGACCTGTCAGAGCACCTGGTTTCATCATGGCTGTGATGCTTACTACCTGGGTGAGCAGGGCCCCATCACTATAGGGCTCTGGGTCTGTAAAAGGACAGGGTTAGTCTAGGAGTTCTCTAGGGTCCCTTGAGTTCTAGCTCTGGGCTGATATGATGCAGTGTGTAGGTGCATCAGAAGAAAAAAGGAAGCTCTTGAAGAGTGGGTGAAGGTCATAATGAGATGCAGTTGGGATGAGAAGGGAGTGGGTCAGAGGCTCTGCTTCTTTCTGCAGGTTCTGACTGTTTGGTTGTGGGAAGAGAGTCAACTGCTTCCTTCCAAGCTCACCTGTGGATAGTGGGGCATGGCCAGGCCTCCCTGCACAGGGGGAAGAGTAGGAGAGGTGGGATCAGGACTATCTTTGAAACCTATTTCTTCCATTGAAGACAGTGGGCCAGTCCCTTTCCATTTTGGACCTCGGTTCCCTTATCTGTAAAGTGAGGAACATAGACTAAATAGCCTCTGAGGTTGCTTCTAGCATTAAATCTGTAAGCTTGCGAGCCCAATGAGATAATTGACATTCATTCACTTTATGGCCATGTATCCCTATGAGAAGAGAAGGCACTTTGTCCATTCATTTACTATGCATGGCCTGAGTTCTACCTTCTCCCTTCCCATGCAGAGTGCCCTAAGCTTTGCATTGAGGGCAGAGATACATTCACAGAATTGTGCAAAGACATAGTCCCTGTCTTTGCAGAGCTCAGTCTGTAAGAGGGAGAAGACACACTCATAGATAACCATGGTATGTGATATTGCACAAACGGAAATAACTCGAAGCATGTAAGGCACTGTGATGACGGGGAACATTGAGAAAGGGGAGGAGGAGAGGAAATGAACCTTGGCTTTGGGTGCTCAGATAGATCATTGCCTCCAGGTAGGAGGGAAAATGATTCTGATGCTTTGTCCCTCTGACACTATCTGTATTCCCTACCCAACCATCCTGGTGATGGCTGGGGGTGGAAATGCAGGAACTGTCCATTTTACATTGGTTTAAAGGGGCAGGAAGGGATGCATTCATCCCCTTAGTCAGGGTTATCGGGGAAGGCCTGGAGATGCTGGATAGGACTCCATTGATATTGACAGAAAACTGGGGTGTTGGGAAGAAAAATGCCTAATGATACTTGCATGAGGAAAGCCACTGAAAGGAGATTTTCCTGTGATGATGAATCCACAAATATTACAATCTGGTTTTCTCCAACACTGCCTTGTCCATGAAGACAGTCCAGACTCCTCTCTTTCTCACTATCCTATTAATGCTGCCTTTCTGATTTGGCTCAGGGGATTTGCTTTCTCCTCACTCACCTATTCATATCTTCCCATCCTTCCAAGCACAGCTCACCTATTGCCTTATCCAGGAGGCCTTCCCAGCATGCCCAAAGCTTTCCTGAACTCTCTAGCAGCAAAGCTCTTCCAGTTGATACCACCTGGCTTGGTGGTGAATATGGGGTCACTGCAAATCACTCACTCTTGTTTCATGTGTGATACTCCAGACAAGTCCTGACAACTCTACGTATACACTAGCTTTTACAATATCTTTGGGGTTGGTGGCTCCACTTTGCAATGAGAGGGACAGAGGCTGGTGATGAGACGGAGCCCAAAGGCTGATGGAATCTCGCAGGGTGACAATGTACATAGTTGGAATCTGTGAGTCATGTGGGGCTTGTGGGGATATTGTCCTTCATTCATCATCACCCTGAGATTGCTGCAAGAGTCTCCTAGCTCTCAGACTTACTTTTCCATTCTTCCTTCTTCATAGCTGGACAGTTTCTGAGCAGTGAGGAAATCACGGTCCATCTCTTTTAGCCCAAACCTTGGGAAGAATTCTAGCTACTCCATCTCAGAGTTGGACTAATTCACTGGGTCTCTGTCACAGAGAATAGGGAGAAAACTGAAGGAAATAAGTCAGCACTCTTTAATTAAGAACAATGGCTTATCCTCCTTGAAAGAGATGATGATTCAGTGGAATTGGCATCCTGGATGCAGGTGAGTTGGGCTGCCATCCTGGCTCTGACACTTGGTGCTGTATTGTTGTAGGTCCCCTCAGCCTCAGTTTCCCCAGCTCCAAAATCACATTCGCTTTGTTAGTCAAGCCACCTCCCATCTCTTGTTTTGGTCTTTTTACTACCTAATACCAGTAAAGCTGTTTGTTTCCCTCTTCCCCCTTCCTCCCACTCTTATTTGCTGTTCTGTTTCAACTGTCGTTTCTTTGCACCATTTCCTATAAGTCTGTCCAGGTTTCTTTATATCCCTGGGACACATCCTTTTTAATGGTGCAATCATTTCATTACTCTGCTATATCACAAGTTTCTCAGTGCTGGGCACACAATTTGTTTCTAGGTTTTCATTATTATAAATATTTGGTCACATGTGAGCTAGACATACTAGGGCTATGAATTTTGGCTTCACTTTGCAGGGATTTGGAATCCTGGCATCTCTGCCTACAAGCTGTGCTACCCTGATGAGAGACTTTGCCTTTCTAGGCCTCAGTTTGCACATTTGTGAAATATAGAGATTGAATCAATCAACATAAACTAACAAATACTTATGAAGTGCTAACTTTGTGCCAAGTAATGTCTGAGGAGGTCGAGATACAAAGACAAAATGGAAACAGCCTTCCCTCAAGAATTTTCATTTCACAAGGAGGTGCAACATAGACATATATGTATAAATAGGAAATACAAAGTAAATACCAGCTAATGGAAATGTGGGAGACACACCAGCCCTGGTGGGAAAGAGGAAAGAGAAGTAGAAAGGGCCTCATGTTTGTGTCTGCTTTCTTCCTTCTCCACCTCCCACCATTCCTGCAAACCCTAAATCCCTTTTAGCTCCACAGAGGTCCTGAATATTTTCTTCATACAAAAATACTTTTTAAATTTCCCCATTAAAAAAATAAAATTAAGTAAAATTAAAATGTTCCCTGTATGCTCTGGCCACATTCCTACTAATGAGAAAAGGCAAAATTGCACAAGCCCATTGATACTGACTGTTAGACATTAAGGATCTGAAAGGCCACGTGGACAAACCCTCTCATTTTACTAAGGAGTAAACTGAGGCACCACGTTGGGGAAATGATTTGACAAAGGTCTCACAGGAAGGTGGTAGGAAATCAGAGGCCAGATTTAGGGTGTCCCCAGGCAAGGATCTTGTCTCTGCATGTACTGCCTTCACATATAAATAGAGGCAGAAATTCAGTAGTCATTCTTATTTTCAAAACTTACTGTACACAATGATTGACAAAGCCTGGTTGTCTATGGTGCAGTAAAAAAGATGCTAGATGGAGAGACTGTCTGAGTTCAAGTTTCTGGGTCACTAATGTCTTTCATGTACGATCTGAGACAGGTCCCTTCACCTTTCTGACTCTCTTTTGCCTTATGCAAAATGGGTATAGCCCTACCCTGCCTGGCTCACAGGTCTATCTTATGGATCAAATGAGATAATGTTCTTATTGAGCTCTGTCTTTAGTTCTTGAAGAGGCCCAATCAGGAGGGAGATGTCTTGACTTGTAAGTGAGTTGGATTTAAAGGAGGCAGAGCTGTGAAAAGTCATCAGCCTTACTCTCTCCTCCTGAGTCATTGGAGTCCAGTGGCAAGACATAGTTCAGGACAATTGGAGATGGCCTAGATACATTTGGAGCCCTTGGCCTTTTTCAGAGTGAAGGTCTTTCCCAGGACTCAGTTTGTCTAAGGCAATACACATTCAGTAGTTAAAGGTTAGGTAAGAACTGAGACAAAAGACGATCTAGTTTGCCTTCACAGAAGAATCAGTCATGGATGGGGAGATGCTCAAACTTTCTGGCCAGAATAGAAACAATTGCTGTCTGAGCTTACTCACATTAAAACCCGAACAATGAGCAAGTACAGCTTGGCCTGGGTCTTTTTATTGACCAGTCAGTGACAGCCAGAGTTTTGGCTGTAAAGGCTCCATTTGAATCCAAATGGGCTTTATCTGGTTTTTTAGAGCTATATTTCAAGAAATCATAAATGAAAACTACATGAGAAAATTGTTCCAGTTTTTCAGGAAAAAAAAAACCCAGAAACAAAAAAAAAAGGTAGAATAAATGAGTAAGAAAGAAAAAAAAATCTAGCCCCCAAACCCAGAGGAGGAGGAAGAGAAAGAAGAGGAAAAGGAGGAAGAGGAGATCTAGGCAAACCAGGCCATTGAGGTTTGACTAAATGATAAAGGAACTTTTTCGTCATGAGCGCTTCTCAGGGTCACTCTCACATCAATATATGGCAAACCTCCCTATTGGAATTCTGTACCCCCAGCACACAGGAAAAGAGCTTATGTGAAACGTGGTGTTGAGGATTCTTTGTCGCATTGAATTAAATTGATTGGAACTCTGCAGTTCAAGCCAAACCAGCAAGAGCATCCTCCAGGCAAGATCTTCCCTGGGTGCTGAGGAAAGCTCCAGACAAATATAAGCTAAAACGCAGAATGGGGACTCCTTGAGGGCAGGGGCTCCTATTTTTGTCTGTGCGTCCCCAACATTTCATCCAATGCCTGGCACAAAACAAGAGCTCATCAATGGCTTTTGCTGGGTGATGTGATTCTGTCCATGGGGATCTAATAGTAGAAAGTGACTCGTTTTATTAAGTTCCTAATAAGTAATTTAATAATAAGCCAAATTAACATGGCTTTATTAAGTGCCTACTATGTGCCAGGCACTATGCTAAGCTCTGCGTATACAAAGAAAGGCAGAAATACTCCTTGCCTTCAGCTCACATTCTAGTAGGGGAGGAAACATGGAAATAACAGATGAAGACTGAGCTACAGGGAGACTGAATCACTACAGGTTCTTGAGTTTGACATTCTCTTCACCATTCAGCTTAGCCCATGGGTTCCTGACCCTTTTTCAGTATCCTCTTCAAGAACTAGAATGAATCTTGCTAGCTCAAGGCTCTCTTCCCATCCCTTTGTGGCTTAGAGCCACTGCCTTCTTTTTTCTGGTTCTCTAGGCTTTTTCTTTTTGGTTATTGCTTGTTTTGTATTGCTTAAGTTTTAATTCACATCATTTCCTCAAAGTCCTTCTATTTTTCTTTGCATTCCTCATCTCTGGTCTTCACTGAAGTATTGAATTCCATTGCATTAATGTAGGACATTTTCTGTAAGCATTCCTTACCTTGTCATATTTAAATTGTGCCCTGGTTCATTTTGTTTTATTTGCAATTGTAAATAAGATTGAGGTGAAAATACTTGAAACAGTGTCTGGTTTTTGTTTGTTTGGGGTAAAACTCCCAGGATAGCCTGCCAACAATTGACTTATTGAGTCAGAGGATGTGGTTACTTTCTTGCAGGGCACACTTCTCTCCAAAAAGATCATACAATTTTGCAATTCCACTAACAAGGACCAAGTGTCTCTATTTCTCCACAACCATGCCAAGACCGAGTTTTGTTGCTTCTAATCATTGTTTCCCAGTTTGATTGCTACTATGCAGTACATCAAAGTTGGTTTAAGTTACATCTCTTTGATTATTAGGGCACTGAATATTTCATTAAATAATCATTAGCATCTTGTGTTTTCTTTTTCAAGCATTTTCTGTTCATGTCCTTTGACTGTTATGAGCTGAGAATAACCTTTTGAAATTTTTTAATGGTTTCTTATATATGTTATCAACACAATATAAAATGCATGAGTGGTTTCTTTTTTTGTCTTTGTAGGTTTGTTTTCTGACACCTAGTAGTCAGTTTGTGACTTCTTGTTGAATGAATGAATGAATGGATAGTTGAGTGAATGAATGAATGAAAAGATATTGAATAAACTTCACTATTTACCAGGCACTGATTGAAGTGACGATGCCAGAAATACAAAAGTGGCACAGGAGTGCCTTTGAGAAGCTTACTTTCTCATAAGGTAGACAATGCATCCAGGTGATTACCCAGAAGCTCAATGGAAAACAGACCATAGCCTCTGTAATAGAAGCCTGCCATTCTAATCAAATCAGAGGAAATCTTGCAATACCTGTCCCAATGACAAAATCACATTTAAGAAAGTTAATTTGCAATCACTTTGGACAAGGGACTGACAGATCCTGAAGAATCCTTGTTTTTTTAATCTTATCTTTGTTGCTTGTTTCCCCATTCTGAATTTTAATCACAAAGCAGGCCTGCCCTTAGTGACCAGAGGGGCTGCTGCAAATGCTGATTACAGGGGATGCAGCAACTGGAAAGCCACAGCACCCTTCCTCTTCCTGGGAAAAGTCTCACTGAGCAGCTCTCCCAGGAGGATTTGCAGGGCACCGCCCATTAGTGGTGAAATGCTCATAGTCACTGATGCCAGCAGATCTTGGCAGGAGAAATGCATCAACTGTCCTTTGGGTAACTCTCCACAGACTCATGTAGAAACAACAGACACTTTAATGGCCCCATTATTAATAAGTCACAGTTGTGAGCAAAGGGCGTTAGTCATTGGCTCAGCTTGATTGGCCAGAGTCAATATTAAGATAATTTAAAAAGAAGACCAAAGATGGTCATAGTGTCTCAGAAACTCATCATAGAAAAACAGCGAGTTCTCAAAACCAAATGTCTGCCCTTGAATCTTCCATTTTAAGGAGGTAGTGTGTGTGTGTGTGTGTGTGTGTGTGTGTGTGTGTGTGTGTGTGTGTGTGTGCGCGCATGCGTGTGTGTGTTTAACACTAACTCTAACCCAGGCCTGTGGTTTCCTTGGTGGAGGGAGTTCCTATTAAAAAATTCTTTTCTCTATCAATGCAAATTGGCAACTGCTGTGTGTCTTCCACTTTTGGTGATCTTCCTCTGGCATCGAGTGGTCAGTTTCCCAGATACACACAGCCAATGTAACAGAAAGTAAATTAACTTTTTTAAAATGTGATTTTGTCATTGGGACAGGTATTGCAAGATTTCATCTGATTTGATTAGAATGCCAAGCTTCTATTACAGAGAAAATGGTATGTTTTACATTGAGCTTCTGGGTAATTACCTGGATGTATGAAAAAGTAAGCTTCTTGAAGGAAGGGCGGTGTCACTTTTATATTGCTGGTGTCATCACTTCATAGGCAACTCGGAAGTTTACTCTCTAACTACGGTGTCATCATGCTCCCACCTCTCCCCTTCCTGGTCCCTGGTCCTTTCCTTAACGTCCATCTCTCCAGCTCGCTCTCTCTCTCTCTCCTTTCCTTGCCTCTCAGAGAGGCTCCTGAGTTAGGTTGGCTGATAAGTTATCAATTTCATGGCCAGGAAAATCATTGAAGAGTGTCAGTTGAGTGATGGATTTTTGTGATCTACAGAGGTGGAGTGACTACGGGAGGCACTGGGGAGCAGCCTTAGTTTTCCATTTGTGTCCCAAGTGTAACTTGATCTCCCTCCTTGCAGAGAAGGTGAAATGGCTCAGTGGATGCCTCTCATCCTCCAGGTTGTTGGGAGGAAGGAAAATATTCCTGAAGGAACCAGAAGTGAGGCTACAAGGGGAAAACAGTGGAACTGAGGGAGGGCTAGTGCAGAAAGAGAAAGAAAAGCAAAGCTGCTGAATTAGAACTTAAAAAGCATTTATGTCTTTTCTTGTCATCAGTCATCACAAACTCATTGCTAAGAACTTATTATGTGTCTGGCCCTGGAACTGGCAGGAGGGAAATGGAGACTAGGAGGGGGAAGAAGCTGCTGAGCCTCCCAAGAACACTAGAACTGAGCTACAGAATCCATAAGGTCATCCAGAAGGGTTAGAAGAAAAAGAGAAGAGGAAGGGGGACTGAAGATTCATTCCAGAAAGAGACTGAGCAACCTGATAACAACAGCCAACCTCTGCCTTGTTCCTGGGGTAGTTATCTATAACATAGCAGAGAATACCCCAAGACTTATCAAAGCAGATGACACCTGCCCAATTCCGGTTACTTATGTGGCCACAGATGCCATCACTAGAAGGACTTTTAAAAGAATTGGCCATGATTTTGAAGTCCTGGAATAATTAAGAAACAAACAAACAAAATTGAAGACCATGGGGACAGAGGTTGTGTTTTCCCCCTCATATATAAAATTGTATTTTAATTCTAATATTAAACCGACTAAAATTACAACTTCCATATATGCTATAGGCCTGAAAAAGAAGACTGTGCAACAAGTTTTGAATATCTATTATATACAAACTGCTCTTCTTTTAAGTATATGATAAATTCAATACACAACTTTTAAAGCATTCCTGATTTTCTGCGGTTCCCAATGGCTTTCTAGAAGGTTGTCTTTTCCTTACTATTGCCCATTGAAGGCAAAAGATTCAGAAGAGAAAAATTAATTTGGAAAATTAACAGCTGGATAGAAAGCGTTGTCTGAGGATGAGGTTTGGCCTTCCCAACTACCCTTTCAACTTTCAGGATGATAGATTCCTGGCCAGAGATGGCATGCACCTAACAAAGGACGTAAAAAAAAAATCATCATTTGCCTGGTTTCTTGCAAGTCTAATCACACCAACACCAATAACAAGAGAAAGGAAAACACGTGCCTATGCAAACTTCCTTCCTTTCTTTTTTTTTTTTTTGGAATGTGTGTTTCTGTATATGGATGTGTGTATGTGTGTTTGTGGAAAATAGCCATAAAAAGCAAGAATAGCAGCTGAATAAAAAAAATTCAAAGGTGAAAAAAAAATCCTAAGAAAGAGACAGCAGTAAAATTCACAGACTCAAATGTCTGTAAATGAATGACAAACTTTAACCACCCAATAAGAGGTACCTAAGGTCTTAAAGTAAGGGGCCCAAATTGATGTCCCAGGTAGCAGCGATACCCGGTGGAATGAAATCTCTGACTGGACCAGGGCCCTGGAGACAAATACCAGATTCAAAAGAAACAGGGTAAGTAAGGGGGGGGAGGGGGGAGGAGTAACACTATACATGAAGAAGTTGCGCATATATATATATATATATATATATATATATATATATATATATATATATATATATTTATATATATACATATAACCAATACAGGAAAACATGACAGTAAAGGCCAGTGGAGAGATAAACAGAAGTGATCTTCTTATGGGAAGCTACTGACAACCACTTGTACAGAAAAGGGAAAAGGAAAAGAAGAGTGAACTGGAAGGAGAAGGAAAGAGATCTAGAGGAAGATCTCCAGAATATTGGGTGGATCCTCTACAGAAGATCTGTGGAAAGGCATGGACTAGGGGTGGGGAACCTGCAGCCTCAAGGCCACATGTAGCCCTCTGGAGGACCACACATGGCCTCGAGGCCACAGATTCCCTACCCCTCACACACTTTAGGATGGGGCCATAGAAGTCATAGGTGTGTACTGATGAAGGGAGGATGTGTGCGAAGGGTATCTCTAACTCATGAAAAGACTATTCTCGGTATTTTTCACATGATAATCATACATGACCTACCTACTATGGAGAGGTATACAAGGCCTTGGACCTGGGTCCTCTTCTTCCCTAAGACTCTCTCTTCCTTGGTAATCTCATCAGTTCCCAAGAATTCAACTACCAGTTTTCCTGCAGACGACTCAAATCTAGCTCTCAACTCACCCCTGAGCTCTTCCTTGGCATCTCTACCTGAGCTTCTTGTAGACATTTCAAACACGTGTCCTAAAAAGGTCACTATGATGGCCACCATACCAGCTCATCCTAACCCCCCCCATTTCTGTAGAAGATGCCACTCTTTTTCCAGTTCCCTAGATTTGAAAGCTAGGTGCTCCCCTTGACTCTGGCCTCTTACTTTCCATCCTTAAATGCAATGAACTGCTACATTGTGTTGATTCTGCTTCATCAGATGGATTGTATGAGTCTCTTTGTCTCTATTCCTAGCACAGCTACTCTCGTTAAGACCCTGCTGCCTCTTGCCAGACGATTGGAACAACCTTCTAATTGGTCTTTCTATCTCCTCCAGCCAGTCCACGCTCCACACAGCTGCCAGTGATATCTCTCATGTGCAGGTCTGTACTAGCCAATCCCTTGCTCAGAAAGATTCTGAATTTCCCATCTCCAGGATAACCTACAAACTCCTTTATTTGCCATTGAAAACCTTGGCCAGTTGTTAGCCTACCTTTCTTGGTTGACTCTACACCACTGTACACTTTCTCATGTACTCTGCTCCAACTAAATGTGCTTGCTTACTTTATTTTCTTTATATACAGCAGTCAATTTCCCTCCTCAGGGTATTTGCACAGTGGAGGGGAGGAACTGGGATCTAATCCATGCTGTAAACAAACTCAAGGAAACTCAAGGTCAGAGATTCCTATATCTCAGAGCTGAAAAACAACAGGACTGAAGTCATGAAGGAAGTATCCTAGGGTAGAAATTAAAATGACAGATGTGCCAAGAGAGAATTGTTCTTCCATTTTATGAATTTGGGATTTAAATCCTATACCCAGAGAGAAAAGGAAAGGGGGAAAGTGAGATAAGATCCCATGCCCAATTGATGCAGGCCTAGAAGAGAATCATGTGGTACAATAGTAAAACAAGTGGAATTTGGAGTAAAAGAACTGGATTGGGATCTTGACTTTCACTTACTACCTTTGTAACCTTGAAATGAATCACTTTTCCCTCTCTGAGTCTCTTACATTCTTACATATATTTTAGTAGTTAGTATTTTTTCACAACTTTAAGGTTTACAAGATAATTTATCTATATCACCTCATTTTATTGTCACAACAATCCTGTGAGGTGGGTACCATTATGGGCCCATCTTACAGATGAGATAAATGGGCTCAAGAAGGTACAATAAATTGCCCAAGGACAAAGTGTTTGAGACCATTTTCTCTTCTAACCAAAGTCTTTCTGAATCTAAGTACAAATGGTGGGATTGGAGATGGGGATGACTTAGAAGGAATCCAAGTCCCCTTCTGACTCTAACGATCTTAAAATGGTGATAAATGTCAAGATGATGAAACTTAAGAAGAAAGGGAACAAGGGGAAGAGGACATTGTTTCAGCAATGGTGACAAGGACAGTAATGTTGATAATGAATATGGGGGACGTGACAATATCATGCTCAGTGGTAGGGATTATCTTGATGAAGATAATGATGCTGGTGATTACAGTTGTGGTGATGAATTTGGGGAAGCTTTGAGAGTCAGCCATTGAAAGACCACTGGACTTTGGGTGAGATGATGAGAGTTCAAATCCCACCCCTTCTATTTACTGTCTTTGTTACTTTGGGCCTTAGTCTCCCCATCTGTAAAATGAGAGAGTTGGGCTAGATGGCCTTTCAAGTCTCTTTCATCGGTGAATCAATAGTCATGATAATGCCCATGATGATGATTAGTAATGAAGAAGGAAATGATTCATTATTTGTTTCTAGGTACCATTTCCCCTAAGGGATTCTATGAAATGAGTGAGAGGAATTTGAGGTAAATTCATTACAACCAGGCCTAAGTGACCTGTGCTATTTAATTGAAAATAAATTGGATTCTCTGCCCCTCTTCCTCCCTCTGCTACATTCCATCCTTTAAATACTGAGATGTTGACTCCTCGAAGATCAGGGCCCCAATGGATGGAGAACAGCATGTCATTAATTTCATTTGTAATCATGGGACTGAGTCATGGAATGTATACCACTGAATATGTTTCAACACTTCTCTCAGCAAATCTACATTAAATACTCCTCATATTAATGCCATTTTCTAAGAAGAACTGATTCGATCACCCAGGGGATTCCCCCCCCCCCTTTTTGTACAGTCCTGAGAATGCTCTGCATTCTCAGGCATGGTCTAGGCTTTTCTGACTGAGATTTTTTGTGACCTTTTAAAAAATAGCCTGAGGGGCTCCTGCAGAGCTTTAGCCTGGGAATTTCCAAGAAGCACTGATTTCCCTGTGGATGTATTTAGCATGAACCCCCCTCAGACCTTGGCAGTGGATTTTAATTACCCGGTACTAACACTGATGTCAGAGGGGAAAAAAAAAACACAACAACCAGGTGGATGCGCTCTCTCTCTCTGCTGACCTTTTAACTAAGAGTTAACCTCAACTGAAGCCCGGGGTTTTAAGCAAGAGGAGTGAATAGACTGCAGTTGTGCTGGAAATCACAAGGAGATTGTTTGTGACTGGAGCCTATTGGCTTTAAAATACACTTTTGCTGCCTGTCAAACCATCTACACGGGAGTGAGGGAGAGGCCTGGGACCACACTGGGCTGGCTGTCCATCCCAAGTTCCAAGCCATTGAGTTTGTCAGCTGGCGATATGCACCAGAACAGAGAAATGGCCTGCCCGTCTTCCTTACTTTTGTATACGTGTAACAGGAGACTTACAAACTACCAGCTGGGGAGTTGGATGCCCAATTATTTCTCCCTCTATGTCTCTCAAATTTGCTTTCAAAGTTGGCTACTTATTTAACTCTTTTACCAGGTCCAGGAATCTAGGGACAAGATTGAATCTGGACTTCATTCACTCATTCATTCATTCATTCATTCATTCATTCATTCATTCATTCATTCACACATTCATTCAAGAAGTATTTGTTAATGAAGTACCTACTAGGTGCCAGGTACTGCTTTAAGTACAGTCTTTATAGGGACAATTATGTGCAACTCTGAAGAGGGGGACCAAGTCCTTGTACTTTTCCAGAATCTTTAACGTTCATACTTATTGTATAACACATTAGCATGCCTGCAAGGCATTCCTTCCTCACCTCCACCTCTTAAGAGCCTCAGTTTCCTTCATAGTTTATTTAAAACACCCCCTGTCTGAAGCCTTTCTGATGCTCCCCGTTGCTATTGCCTCTCCCCACAAATGACCTCATTTTATGTGTATACATGTCTTTCCTGGTAGAATGTAAGCTCCCTGAGGGAAATTCCAGTTTTGCTTTTGGCTTTGTGCCCCTAGAGCCCAGCCCAGTGCCTGGCACATAGTAGATTCTTCATAATTACTTTTTAATTGATTTAGACTCATTATCCCTTCTGGTTTCCCTATTCTTTTACCAAATTCCTTGAGGGGAAGAATTGAGTCCTATCTAATTTTCTAGCTTCCTCAGACCTGTCACAATTCTCTACACACAGTAGGTGCTCAGTAAATGAACACTAACACATGCCCAACCCCTTGCCTCCATGGATCCTACCTTTTCTCTGTTGGGCATGTGGGATGTTGGCTTGGCCTGCTCTGGGTCCTGGTGAGATCAGAGTGGGCAGGGGCTGACCAAAATGGTGCAGAGTCTTGCTTATATTCCAGTGGTACCTGAGTTGGCTTCCAGATGGTTGAATTAGATGATGATGGGATAAACCATCATGCATTTTTAATTTGAGTGCTAATTAGCCAACAAATCACTGTCTGTTCCCAGGCTTTACATTCAGGAGTTTCATGCCTTGTTCAAGCTGATTTCCAGACCAACAACAATAAATCTGCCCATTTGGATGTCCTCAGATTAGTGTTGGGTGGGAAATAGGGACAATTTATAGTCTGTGCCTTCCCTAAAAGGTTCTACCTTCTAACCTGGGCAGGCTAGTTCCAAGACTTACTTAAACTGAGGCCTTCAGTTCAATTCAACAAACTGAAAAAAAAATACTATTATTCAGTATCTCCTTTACGTAAGAGAGAAACACAATTGCATAAATAGAGAGTTAGTCTTGGAACCAGGGAGACCTGAGTTCAAATCCCACCTTTTCATCTTACTAGCTGTCTAATGTTGGCACATCACTGTACTCTAAGCACCTTTAGTCTCCTTTTCTCCAGGGCTTCAGAAAAGATGATCTCCAAGGGCCTTTCCTGCTCTAAATCTTTGGACATCCAGACCAGGTCTGCTTCTACTCTAGCAGTTCTGCCTTCCTATTGGAGTAGATCACAGAGGGTGGATCATAGGATTTATAGAATCTAAAGATCATAAGTCCCAACACCCCCATTTCAGAGAAGAACAAAGGGGCTTCAGCTGAAGTCATACAATAGTAAGCATCAGATAGGGATTCAAACCCAGGTCTTCTGATTTAACATTTGGGGTGTGTGTGTGTGTGTGTGTGTGTGTGTGTGTGTGTGTGTGTGTGTGTGTGTGTGTTTAAATGCTATACTTAAGCAAAAGAAGAACAAAGAGGAAGTCATTTCACAACAGAGCCATGTTGTATGTACGGTTGTGTGTTGTAGGGGTGAGTTGGTGGTGGTGGAGACCCATTTCTTCCACAGTTTTAAGTCTTAGGTCCATACTTGGTACCATTGTAATGGTAGACTAGGGCTACCATGAGTCTAGACTCCCATGATTTTTGTATGGTAGCATCAAACTACTTTTTACAATGTGGGGTGGTGGTGGGGCTTCCTACTTCCCTGTCTTCCACCAACTATCTCGCCGAGTCACTGCCTTACTCTTCTGGGTCCCATAGCTTTAATTCTTTCCATTGCACAGGGGTCCAGGGAGTGGACTGGACTTACCAGATATCTGGAAAGTTTTGGCTGGTACATGGACAAGTGCCTATGTACATAGAACCTGGAGGAGGTACTATCTGCCAGGACCACAGGACTGTTGGGTGGGTAGTGCTCTGTAAACCCCCCAGAGTTAGTAGAAGGAGCTCTTGGTCAGGGAACCTTGGAATTGAGCTCTTACTCAAGCCCAATGGCATTGGGCAGTTGGCTTCTCTGCCACAGTTTCCTCATCTGAAAACTTGACCAGCTCTCCTCCATGAGAAAGAAAAAAGGCCTTTTCAAATCTGAAAGCTTTCTCTTGAGACTTGGGAATTAGCAGCAAAATCCACATTCCATCCACTGCCCTTTACCTTCCAGGCATAGATCAATACTCATCAGTGAGAGGGGAGATGATTAAGTGTTGACTTAGCTCCATTTGTATAGAATTCAGAAAGGCACTGGGAAGCCCGTTGTTTTTTCAATTGGTCCTCTGCCCTCCAAAAATGTTTGGAATGAAAAGGCAATAGTAGAAGAGCAGTTTATTAAAGGATGTTGATTAGCAATAGACAGAGGGGAAAGAAGGGGGAAGCAGAGGAAAGCAGAACAAAGTACGAATGGATGGGGGGCAAACTTGTTCCTTTAATGTTGCAGCATATGTGAGAAGCTGCATTTTGTGGTTGGAGGATGTTGGATGGGCAGTCAAAGAACCAAAGTTCACATCTCAGGCATCCTGGAATCCCAAGCCTGCTTCTTGTTCCATGTGGAACCTGGGCTAAGTCATTTCTTCTCTCTTTTGTCATTTGTAAAATAAAGGGGTTTCACTAGATGGTTTCTCAGGTCCAGTTTTAAATCTATGATCCCGGGCAGTCTATAGTCCTATGTAAGAAGGCACATGGCCTAGCAGTTAGAGGGGAGTCTTGGAGGCAAGAAGAGGGTGGGGGGAGGGGAGATCATAAGTGTTTATATAATCCCTACTATCTGCCAGGCTCTGTGCTAAGTGCTTTACAAATATTGTCTTATTTGATCCTCACAACCACCTCACAAGTTAGGTGCTGTTGTTTATCCTTATGTTACAGTTGAAGCAACTGAAACAAACAGAGGCTAGGTGACTTGCCCAGGGTCACATAGTCAGTAAGTGTCTAAGGCCAAGTTTGAAGTTGGGTCTTCCCAGCTCTATGAACTATGGTGCCACTTAGCTGCAAAAGCACTGATTGCAAGTCTGCCTCTGACACAGTGGCTGTGTGACCCTGGGAAGTCACTCCATGTGGAGTCAAGGGAACGGTATTCACAGCCTCACAGAACTGAGATGTGCAAGACTCAGCCCTCTGAGTCACCCAGATAGAAATCCCACTATAAGATGCCCAAAAGACAAAAGGAGGATTTGGTATCCAAGATAGATAAACAATTAACACACCTGGTCATGTATATGGCTATGTTTGTTATGGATATATGTATATGTGCATATAGAGACACAAACCTAGCTGTTTATGTACATATGCAGCTATACATGCATATATGTGTGTGCGTACATTTGTATATGCACACATGTGTATATACATATATGTACGTATACACATGTTTTTATACCTTCATGTATGTACAGGGTATGTGCATATACTTGTATGTACATATATACACATGGCTTTTGGTTTTCTACACACATGCACATATGTGTCCCCAGTAGATAAGTGGTCAAAGGGTGTGAAAAAACAAGTCTGAAAAGAATTGCAAACTCTTTACCATCTCGTGAAGGAATCCTTCAAATCATTCATGACAAAGAGAAATGCAAATCAAAACAACGCAGAGGTTTTATCTCATATAAAGAGGCAAAGATGGTAAATATGGCAATGGTCAGCAGTGGAAGGATTAAGGAAAAATAGGTACAGTCTTGCATTGTCAGTGGGACTGAATAGGCACAACCATTTTGGAAAGCAATTTGGAATTATGCAAATAAAGTGACTAAAATGTCGTTGCTTATTGATTGAGAGATATGATTATTTGGCTTATACCTCAATGAGACTATTATTTAAGACAGTCCCCATATGTTCCAAAACATCTATATGGCATTTTTTTTTTGGTGAAATCAGTGAACTGGAGACAAAGCAAATGTCCATCACTAAGGGGAACGGCTAAATGAATTGTGGTGCATGAATGCATTGGAACATTAATATGATTTAAGAAAAGATGAATGTGATAAATACAGACAAGCATGGAAAGATCTATATGAACTGATGCAGAGTGGAGTGAGCAAAGCCAAGGAAACAATCTACACAGTAAGTATTACAATGTAAATGGAAAGAACAATGATATAAAAAAAAAATAAATGGTGCAAAATTCTAAAGATCAATCCTGACTAAAAGAAGAGAGAGAAGAGGTGATCCCTCCACAGAGATGGGAAAACACAAAGGTTACAGGTTATGCATATTTTCAGACTTTTCCTTGTAATGATCAGTGGTTTCCTTTTTCTTTTCCTTTTTTTTTCCCTTTTGACTTTAAAAATAGCATTGTCATATGGGATGGCTCTCTGGCAGGAAAGGGCAAAGGGTAACTGGGGAAATCTACAATGATGTAAAAACATAAAGTACATCAATAAAAATGTATTAAATAAATAAGTGTATCTATTTATTGAAATAAATATGTCTATTTAGAAACAGAAATAAGCCCTGAAATGTCTACCCAAGGCCCCTTCTGACTCTGGCAGCTCGGTGGGCTTTGGTAAGTCACTTCACATCTGTAAGTATGGCTATTATACCCACTTTACAGAACCTCAGTTTTCTCAGCTGTAAAGTGGGGATGACAGGGCTTTTGTGAGGATCCACCATGAGAAGGCTTGGAACGTGCTTTGAAACCCTGGCATGACTGGGATGGCCATCATGTAGTGACTTCTGTCAAATTGTTGCATTTCTCTGGTGCTCTTTGTGGCCCTTATTTCATTTGATGGTGACAGAAGGACCATGAGAAAGGTGGTCTACCCCCCAATTTGCTGATGAGGAAGTTGTGGCCCAAAGAACATAAGTGACTTGCCCAAGGTTACACCTGCAGTAAAGAGTTGAGCTTGGATGTGAGCCTGGGTCTTGCTTCCCTTCCCTAGCTCTAAAAGGAGGCCAAGAAAGAAGACTGTGCTCACTGACACTGAGCAGGCTCCTTGTGAAGAATGTACTTTTCCAATCTAAACTCCCTGTAGAAGTGGGTGTTTCATAACAACTGCATGACATTGCAGAGGGTTCTCCAGAGAAGGTGTGGCTAAACCAGTGGCAGCATTGCTAGGTAGGGGCAGGGCTCCTGGCTTCCACTGCCACCTCAAGCTTTTGGGGGAGTCTTTTAGCTTTGTGGCATCTCAACTCCTTTCTTGGTCAAAAGAGCAGTCTACAATGGGAGGGCTGAAACCCGGAGGGAACATTGGTGTTGATCTAATCTAGTAGTTCTCACGCTGTGTCTGTAGATTTCTAGGAATCCCTAAGACCCTTTCAGGGGTTTGGGAGGCCAAATCTACTTTTATAATCATACTAAAACATTTGATTTCTAGGATGGTAAATCCTGACTGAAAAATCCACCAACAGAAAAGCATTTGGGGTGGCCTTTAACATTTTTAGAGCGTAAAGGGGTTCTAAGATCAAAAAGCATGGGGATCCTTCACTTAGGACAGCCTCTTCTTTCACGGATAATGAGGCCTGCCTCAGTCACAGGCTGTGTAAGCAGGGAAGGTGACAATGTGGCGACAAGTGTCTTGTAAAACTTCCTTATAGACTTTGTTATGGATTAGTCCTACAGACTCTTTGAGGGACTCGGCCGGCTCCCACCTAAGTATCCAGGATGCCTCCTCCATTGCTCAGTGCTTCACATAAACTGTCCTATACCCAACATTCCATTTCCCTTCTCCAAGCCTTTGAACAAACTGACCTCTTCCTGGGTGTTCACCTTCCTGCCCTTCTCTCTTCTTGATTCTCCAACTCCCTTCCCGGCCCAGCTCAATGACCACATCCTTGAACACGTCTTCCTGATTTCCATGTGTGTGTGTGTGTGTGTGTGTGTGTGTGTGTGTGTGTGTGTGTGTATGTGTGTATGTATGTGTGTGTATGTGTGTGTGTGTGTGGGGGGGTGTCAATGCTGTATTTCCCCAATAGAATCTTAGCTCTTTATGGGCAGTGACTCCTTCATTTTGCCTTTGCATCCCTAGCCACCTAGCACAGTGCCTACTATATAGTAAGTGCTGAGTAAATGCTTGACTAATGTGCAGCTGCCAGGAGCTGCCTTTTTATTCCTGCCCTCGCTCAGGTAGTTAGGGAGGGAACAGAGAACGAGGGCCAGTGCTCAGCTCCACAGACGCTCCCCAAGGGCTCAGCACTGTTCCTAGGGGCTAGGAATGGCAATTCTCCCGATAGCCACAAGGCAGCCTTTCTTGCACACTGACCTCTCTGCAGAAGCCTGGCCCTCTCTGAGCCAGGTGAGATTAGAGGTCAGTTGGAAGGCATCCCACTTTGCCACATGCCAGTCTAAATCCCAGGAGCCTCAGAGCTTCCTGAAGCCGACACCCACGTAGCTGGCCCATAAGGGGCGTCTGTATTACTGATGGGGTGGTGCTCTTGGCCACATGGTAAATACTGAGAGAATCAGGCTGTTCAACCTCCCAGCCGATTCCACTCAGAGGAGTGAGCTTCGCTGCAGCAGAGGTTCCCTTCCCTGTTCAGAGATGGAGAATGTGGGACTAGGCTCCTTCAAAGGGCCCTGCCTAAAGGTCAGTTAGCATCCCGTCCAAAGCCAGTGTCCAGCCTGAACGCTCTTAAGGCAGAAAAGGAGCTGGAGAAGGAACAAGCAGGCCCAGAACAGCTACGATGTTCCCTGGAGGTCACGCAGCAGATGAGAAGCTGAGTGTGGGGTGAGAATTAAGGCTGTGGTCCTGAGTGGTATCAATGAAGCTATTTCAGAAGCTGGAAACCCACCTAGAAATGGAACATTAGAACAGGAAATGTGAGCCCAGACAACAACTGAGAAGAGAAGATCAGAGCCAGGGGAAAAAAAAAAACGGCATGTGACTACAGAAAGTCAGGGCTGGAGGGGCCTTAGAATGGGGAAGGCCAGGGCTGAGAGGGACCTTAGAGCAAGGAATGTCAGAACTGAAAGGCCCTTAGAACAGGGAATGTCAGGGCTGAGAGGGGCCTTAAAACAGGGAATGTCAGGGCTGGGAGGGTCCTCAGAACAGGGAAGGTCAGGACTGGGAGGGACCTCAGAACAGGAAATGTCAGGGCTGAGAGGGGCCTTAGAATAGGGAAGGTCAGGGCTGGGAGGGGTCTTAGAACAGGGAATGTCAGGGCTGGGAAGGAGCTTAGAAAACTGAGCACAGAAAGCTAGGGTTTGCAAGGGCCTTTTAGTGACCAGTCCAACTTGCTTACGGGGAGCTAGATCCTCAGAGTGGGAATAGACCTCAGTGAGCTGCAGGCAGAGCAGGGTCTCATGCCGTCTCTCTTGGGTGAGCCCCAGTCAAGCTGGATCATTGCTGGCCCACTCTCCCTCCCCCTCTGCATCTCCAGGAAAAGTCAGGCCTTTAGGTAAATGTTGTTTAAACCTCCAGTTCACTGCCCTGAGTTCTTTTCACATTTCGCTGCTGAGCCTTCTTTCTCCACGGTCAATGTCCTGAGACCTATTTCCCTTCTGACTGGCTCTTTCTGATTATCACCTACAGCCAAGTCTACTGGGTTTTCACTGTATAGGGCCATTTCCCTGGACTTATAGGCTGAATCATGAGATTTTCCTGTTGAGCCAGGGATGAATTAATAATCCCAAGACACAGATGATGTTACAGAATGTTACTGCATCTCTGTGGAGTAAAGAATTTCTGCAAAAGGCCACCAGAAGAAGTCATGAGACTCGTTAATTTGGCTATTCAGACAACAGTCAGGATCTGAGACTGAATAAAGACAGGAGCATTGGGCCTCTGGGGGATTGGAAAGAGCGGGAGATGGAGAAGCCGCCAGCAAAGATGCTCCCCTCTGGATAGTCACTGAGGAGCCCTACCTTTGGACTCCCATGGTTTCATGGTCAGAATCAACTCCTCCTGCTGCCTTCTTGCCTATGGCACAGCTGAAGTGGCTGTGGTGTGTAGCAGGGCCAGGGGGCCTTCAGGAAGGACAAGACCTCACGTCAGTGATCTTAGTCAGACACTTGCACAATTGGCCATTCCTGATGTCCCAGGGCCAGCCTGGCTGACTCCCATGTATTCTGACGGGGCAGAAAAACCAAACCAAACCTAGGCCACAGGATCAGAGTTTGTAGCACCTCAGTCCAGGGGGTTTCCTGGGTTTTATTTCTTCCAGCAGGTACAACAACCTATCACTATTTCAAGAAGCCGGTTAACTAGTTGGCCAGTCTGTCAACCAACATTTATTTCAGCAGGGAGAGTCTTCCAGAATGAAGAGTTCCTGTTCCTCATGATTACTGAGCAAAAGAGCATCACAATTAGGAGCATGAATAACTGCTCTGGGCTGCACCCCAGACACATACATATGCACATACATGTATGTTTACACATATATTAATGTCTTATGTTATCAGTGTAATTAGCATCACAATTAGGAGCATGAATAACTGCTCTGGGCTGCACCCCAGACACATACATATGCACATACATGTATGTTTACACATATATTAATGTCTTATGTTATCAGTGTAATTATGTACGATAATGTCTTAAATGATCGTTTTATGATAACCTCACTGTATTATGTGCTACCACTTCTTCTGAGTGGAGTGATTCTCCCCCCTGACATAATAAGTTAGACCCGAGCATCCGCCACAGGATGCCAACATTTCCCATGCTTCTGACTGCAGACTTGGAAGGGCAAAGTTCTACTGTGCAAGACAAATTTCTACAAGCTACCAGACCAAAGCCTTAGCAGCTTCTCGTGTTCACTGGGTGGATTCATTTCACTTGACTTGGTTTATCAGTTACAAGACTGGTCTTTCTCTCTCTCTCTTTCTCTTTTTTTCCATGAGTGGAAACAGGGAAAGTGTGTGGGAGCATAACAATCCTTATGGAAAACGAATAGAAGGGCCATCTAAACAACTTTGTTAATGCATGGAAGAAATTAGTTATCCCTCCCACATGGTGGGGGGGTGGCTGAAGGGGTGGTGCTCTGTGATCTGGAAAATCCGAATAAAATGTTTTGGCTCTCCCTTCATGTCACAGAAGAAGTCTGAATCTTTTCTTTTTCTTTTATGGGGTGTTCACCTACAGTAAAATGTGGGTTAAGTATTTGGTCACAGGCTTTGTGTCATCTGCTGGCCTTTATATATCACCTGTGGCTTCCACAAATCTTCCCCCAAATTACCATTTAATTTCTTATGCTGACTCACATGTATTGAAACTGCGATGGGCAAAGTCACAATGTGGGAAGAGACAACTGTAGAAAAAAGTTCTGAAGGAAGCACAGACAAGCAGAACTGTTCTGTAAAGCAATTACGGAAATTATTATAGACTGAAAAGAAAACAAAAATACTGGATATGCCAGATAGTGAGATAGATAGAGTGCTGGGGCTAGAGTCAGGAAGACTCATCTCCCATGAATTCAACTCTGGCCTCTGACACTTCCCAGGTATGTGATCCTGGGCAAGTCACTTAACCCTATGTGCCTCAGTTTTCTCATCTGTAAAATGAATAGGAGAAGGAAATGGCAAACCACTTCAATATCTCTACCGAGAAAACCCCAAATGGGGTTATGAAGAATTGGACATGGCTGAAACAACTGAACAAAATGAAATTAAGATTCATGGTTCCAAATGTAATCCTCTTTTTGCATATATGAAAGTGTCCTTTTTCAGTATTTAAGCTCAAATTAGAAAAAAAAATCTTCTCCAAATATTAATTCATATGTCTCCATGACAGTAAGAAAATGTTTAGTGACCAAAAGAAAACAAACACATCCCCAACCACATTGTACAGAAGGCTTCTGCTTCACTTTTCTAATTGACTGCTTGTAAGTTAATGTGGGCTGCACAGTGACATTTCCATGCTTGGCCATATTCTGAGTAAAGCTGAAGTAAAACTCAGTGCTAAGAAGACAATGACTGAACCACGGATTCCTTGGCAACCATTCTGACTTTTTGGGGCCATTCAGATTTCCTACTTGGAGGAGCTTTGGAGTGCACTACTAAGTTGAGGGAGTTGATAAGAAATCCTAGAGTAAGATAAATAAGGTGCTAATGAATGAGCACACCACCTCACTGGCTTCTGTATAATTGATATCTTTGGTCAGGGGATGGGGAGATTCATTCTTTTCCTGTTTTCCATATTGCAATCCTGGTAGATTTCAGAAGATATGTCAATGTCTATTGAAGACAAAAGACAAGGAAGATGAAGGACAAGCAGATTGCATAAGGATAAGGATTGGCTGTCACATGCTAGTGCTGAGCAGTCAGAATCACAGATGCTTTGTCTGTGATCCCTTCTCCCCCTTCCCTTTTTTCAGCTTGGGCCATACCACTGCTTATGGCTCTGTGCTCTGAATGTAGGGTCAACTGATTCCTCAGCCAGGATGCCCTCAGAAAGAAATCTTGAGAAGAGTGTAGTATTTGTAGTTTTCTGGAAAGATTTCTAATCCCCAGCATTTGGTCTCAAATCTCAAAGAGATTTCAGTAGACACGCATCAGCAACAATATGCATTGAAAACCTCCGCTAATGAATGTAAGAAAATCTTCCTTGTAAGCCCAAAGCCTGGCATGGGTGCTCGTTCCCATCACCATTTAACCCTCACCTGAAGAAGAGATGGAAAGAGGATGATTCATTCCTGATGGGTTGTGGCAACAGCTGGTGACTTCCTACCACACAGATCCATTTCACAACCACAAAAAATAATATAGTTGTTAATAATGACCCAACTGTTCCCATACAACTTCCTCACCACCAGTGCTTCCTTCCGATACTATCTTTTACTTTTCATATTTATTCATTATTCATTATATGCACACTGTGCTTGTGTGTGCATCTCCAGTGATAGCTCCCTGATATGAACTCTCCCATGACTGGGACCATTGTTTTTAACTTCTATTTTCCATTCCCTGGGCTTAGCACTGCACCCAACACACAAGACACATTTAATCAGTGCGTGTTGATTGACTGGCCAATGCTAAAGTATATCACTGTTTACCTAACATTCCTAAATAACAAAAGAAAACAAGCAAACAAACACTACCACCACCCAGTACAGTAGGTAGTACAGGCACTTTTATTATCATTTTATAGAAAAAGTAATTCATGCTTAGGGAGGCCATACAACTAGAAACTTTTGAAGCTAAAATTCAAGCCCTACTCCCCCAGTTCCAGATCTAGCTTTCCTCTTGCAATGTTTCATGGAGTTTCTATTATCAGAAACTGTACCATAAACATGGTCACTCAGCTCTTCTCCTTTTTGGGGGGAGGGGCCAGAACTAGGATTAATAAGTGGAGTGTACAGAAAGGAAGATTTAGGTTTGATGATAGACTTTCTGATTTGTAAGAATTTCCTTAAGGGTAAAGTTGTTTAAAAATGAAGTAATCTGCTAAGTCCCAGATTCCAGTCAATGGTCATTGAAAGCCTGGGAAATCACTTGACATAGAGAAGATTCTAGTGGAGGTCCTGGTAACCCTCCCTGAACTCTGCAGTCTCTTCCAGCTCTGAGATCACCATTCCATTCTGAGATGAAACACTTCAACACACTGCCACAATCAATAGCATAACCACATATCAATAAAGCAATTTCTTCCCATCAATTTTTAAATGGTGAAATCCATATCTTGCCCTGGATGTCAAGGTTCATTGATTTCTGGTACCAAAAGCTCGAGAAGCAGAAGAGGACAGAGAGTGTTGGAAAGGACAAAGTTGTCATTTCTCCTGCTTTGCGGTCATGATCACCCCGCAGCCTGCTTCCACAGAGACTTTACAAACTGAGGCATGGAAATGCAAGCACAGAGAAAGCTACCCATGTAATCAGATTTCATAGAACCTTATTCCTCCAACACAAAGAGATAACTCCCAATTCTCCAGTTCTTATTAATCTACTCAGTTTAATAGTAGAGATTCAATTTGCAAATATCTGCCCAGAAGCCTAGGTTATCTCTATTTAAATAACCTTCCTAGAGGCTACCTCAGATTAAAGGTGAAACTGACACCTTTATTAGGGTTCCTTTGCAATAAATAAGTAAATAAATGGACATTTTCCTTCCCCAAGCTCAAAGTCTTGCCTTCCCTGATGTTGGACCACACTGATTAGAAGGTAATTTTCTGAGATGTCTAGGTTATTGGACCAAAAATATTAGAGATTAGACACTTTCTCCAGATGCCATTGATTCTCAGAACCTAGAAGCAATGGGAATAATGCACCAGATTGGAAGACAGTAGACTGGATTCACCATGACAATGGAAAGAAACTTGACCAAATATATTCCTGATGGATTAATAGCAGAGCACACTTCCTTACATCGCTGATTCAGCACCTCTTCTCCACAAGTAGCCACATGTCCAGCAATGATGAATATACTAACCTTTGAACTGCTCTGGGAGTCAGTCTTGGGATTTCCTCTTGCTTCCAAGACTCCCTTTTGAATTCTCCTTCCAAAAGCTACAGACACCAGCTTTGTCCAGTCACATGAGGAAGAAAGGGATGGAATTGAAGGTATTATTTACACATGATGGCCCAGCACAGATAAGGGACCTCCACTACTTTGACCAGAAGACCCTATCTGGCTATTCCCCACCCTTCAAAATGTATCAGATGCTTGTTCTAGTCTAGATAGGGAATGAAAGAGAGACAAGGGAGGAATTGGAGTAGTAAAAAGCACTAATGATTTTGCTAGTCCTAAAAGAAAGAGGAATAAAAAGCTATCTGGGACCAGTCCTGGGGCACCATTATCTACCCACAGACACAACTAGGTTGCACAGTGGGTAGAGCACTGTCAGGAAGACCTGAGTTCAAATTTGACCTTAGATATTTACTAACTGTATGCTCCTGGATAAGTCATTTAACTATGCTTTCCTCAGTTTCCTCAGCTGTAAAACCAGGCTAACTATAGCACCTACTTTGCAGGGCTGTAGCAATGATCAAATGAGATAATATTTGCAAGTACTTAGCACAATTTTTGGAACACAGCAGGCACTTAATAAATGATTGTTTTCTTTCCATAGAAGAGATCTGAGCTGATGAATCAGAGGCTGAGGTAGCTTTGCAGTCTAGCCTCAGGTGTATTACACCTTTGAGCTATAAGAGAGAAGTCAAAATGTGAGTGATAGTGAAAAGAAGGAGGAAAAACACGGAAGAAAGATTTCAAGAGGAAATCCCTAAGGGACTAAAGTGCAAGAGGCTAAAGCAACAGAAAGGATGATTAAACCAGAAGGAGGGGTGAGTAGCATGTTCCAAACACTGGGACTAGTTCATTGTAATTGGATTCTTCACAAAGGGGAATAAAGCGTGAAAAGACTCAAAAGGCAGGAGGGGGCAAGGTTGTAGAGATGTAATAGCTAAACAGAGAACTTGATATTTGATCCTTGAGATAATAGGGAGCCACTGGAGTTTAATGAGCAGGGGAATGACATGATCAGATTCATGCTTTAGGAAAATCACTTCAACATTTATGTGGAGGATGGATTGAAATGAGAAGAAACTATTCCAAAAAGGAAATGAGCTCTAATGATATACCCTGCACACCTGAGCCCAGTCATCAATGAAAAAAAGTCATTAAACAAAAGAGAGACATTTGAAATATTCCTGCAGAAACTTTGACTTCATACCCCAGAGGAACACAAAAAAACCCACAATTTCCAAAGGAAAAAAAAAGTAACAAAATAAATTACCTCAAGTTTAGAAGTTTGTTTTAAATGGTTAAATGTTTAAAATCTTCCTTTTTATCATTGTTATCATCCTCATCTTCATAGTCATCAACACCAATTGAATATTTAGAGATCAAGAAAGCACACTGGGAGATAAAAATGTCAGTGGAAATTAGAGACACAGGAGTGACAGTGGAGGAGCTGAATGTAAGCACCATGAACTAAATAAACCCACAAGCAGACTACTAGTGAACCGGTGTATTCTATAAGTTGGAACTGCAGAATGGGAAGATAGTTAAATTTGGGAAGTAAGTTGGAGAATAGAGGTGAGGAGATGAGGTGCCTTTCCTAAGTCTACAGGTGAACAATGAAGAAACAGTTCCTCCTTCTCTCTCAGTAAGAAGATGGGCTGCCTGAGAATGGGGAAGGTTGTTTGAAGAAAATACTTGAAATTGAAGACCTGAAAGGGAGGTCTTAAAACAGTAAAGAGTGAAGAGAGAGGTAACAGTAGTCCTATGGTGTCTGTGTGTGCTGGGGCGGGGGGGGGGAAGGAGTTTGTGCCTGTAAGGATTTATTGATGAACTGAATGAATAGAGGGAGACTTAATCTGTGCAAGTTTGTTCATTGGGAGACCACCTTTTCTGAGAGTGTTGTACCTCCATGGAACACATACTGACACAGGAGAAAAGGTATGTGAACTCTTAGTGGCAGGTGGAACGCAAAAGCATTAAGAATACATGGATCTAGAACAATTTGGCATGGTATTTTGGAAAGAAAACAGTGATGGGGGAGCACTGAAGAGAATAGGGCACATAATGTAGGACAAGGAGATTGCTGCCATGTGGTACAACTTCTAGAGAACTTTACTTCCCTTACACACTTATGCTTCAAAGTGCAAGATAGAGAAGGAAAAAAAGGATGATGGGACAATTGCTAGAAAGGCAATAACAGAGAAATTAATTAGAAAAGGGATGTCAAGCCTCATGCTTCAGAAACTTTAACCCCATGAGGAATACAGAGATTGAAGAATGATTAAATAAGGGTGTAGACCATGAATCAGATAATACAATTCAGAATAGACAAAAATGGAAAAGAATTAATGAAGGGAATAATGCAAAGAGGAACTATTTATAAAGAACTGCAGGAAAAAAAAGTCTGGAAAGATAAGAAGTCAGTGGGGAGGGGTAGAAAGGAGATTTTGAACTAACCACTTTACCAGGAGCAGAAAAAGAAGGGAAGAAAGAGGGGAAGAAAATGATAATGAAGTCAACAAAAGAAATTAAGGTTATAAATAAAGCTTCCAAATTAGGGAAAAAATTGACAAATGGAAATAGAACATATGGGGAGGTAGGAAAAGGGAAGATATCTGTGAGAATAGATCCATCACCAAGCAAAATGTAAGAATGAAACAATAACTTTAAAAAGAAAGGGGAAACTAAAATTAAAGAAATAGATATACACACATAACTCAAAACTTCAAATGTGAATGGATTAAGAGTCCCAATAAAACAAAAGAATTATAGAATGTATAACAAAATAAAAGCTAATTATTTGTTATTTAAAATAAATGCCTTTTAAAGTCAATGACACATGTTATTGGGTCATAAGATCAAAATGAAAGCCTAAAAGAAAATATAATATGCATCAGGTAAACTAAAAAAGATAGGAGTTGCAATCATAATATTTGACAAAATGAAAATAAAAATCACAAGATCAATATAGATGAGAATTTATCTTGTTAAAAAGAACCATAGGCAATGGAAAAATATCAATATTAAGAACATGCATATTAAATGACATAAGTAAATTAATAAGAGAAAAAGTAACTGAATTGAAAAATTAAAGACAGGTTATGCCATAACAATAGCAGAGATTTCATTATTCCTCTCTCTGATCTGGACTAATTTAATAGAAAAAAAATTAAAAGAAAAATATAGAACTCAAAATAAATTGGAGGAGAATTTAAAGTTAAAAGATTAATCATGCCCTATGAATGAGAATATTAAAGAATATGCATATCACTCAGCATCACATGAAACATTTACATAAACAGACCATATTTTAGGGCAGAGAGAAATCACAAATAAATGAGTAAAAAAACCCATAAATGTTTAAATACATTCTTAACAGAGCATAGCACAATAACAATAATAATCAATACCGGGAATGCAAGAATACATAGATCTAAAGGAAGACTTAATAGTGAATCTTAAACAGTGAGTAGTCCAAAGTCTATCATAGAAACAATGAATAACTGTGTGAAATATGATGACAATAATGAGAAAGTGTGCCAGAATTTATTGAATGAAACTTCAGCAGTCATCAGAGGAAAATATTGCATACCTAAATAAACTGCTTTCCAAAATGGAAAAGAGAGTTAATGAACTGAATTTGAAAGCATAAAAATTAGAAAAGCAACAAATGAAAAATCTCCAAACTAACATATGGGGAAATCTTGAAAAATAAAAAAAAAATAGATAATAGATAAATCAGACAGAAAAGACTACAGAACCAATAAATAAAACTTAATAATGCCCCTTTGAAAAGACTAACAAAATCCATAAGCCATTAGCCAATTTGATTTTGAAAGAATCCATTTCAGATTGATTTGGATGAAAATGTAATTAAAAATTTAAAGAGCAATTAATTCCTAGCCTACAAAATTTGTTCTCAAAAAGTAAGGAATATCTCTTTCATACAAATTTCTTGAAATGAACATTGGACCATTACCTAAATCATGGAATGATGAAACAGAAAAAAAGCATGAGAGAAATATGTCTATAATATTAATGGATATTTATCTAAATGTCAACAAAATATTATAGCAATTTGTTTTAAAAAATAATTCACTAGATCAAGTGGAATTTATTCAAATGGTGCAAAGATTATTGAATGTTAGGATAATAATTAACATAACTTGTCCCATAAAGAACAAAAACATCTAAAACTTATAATCATGTCTATAGATGCAGAAAGAAGTCTCTGATAAAACAGAATACATAATAATTCTAAATACCCTATGAAGTATGGGCATAAGAGGATATTTTCTTAATAACATAAAATCTGTTTATTTAAAACCAAAGTTATTATTCTATGTAGTAGGACACTAAAAACTTTCCCAATAAACACAGGGGTAATACAAGGATGTCACTTTTCCCTATTGCTATTTGACATACTTCTAGACATGTTAGCAATAGAAATAATACAAGGGAGTGAAATGAAATCCACAATATAGGCACATAGGAAACAAAATTATTCCTATTTCCTGATAGCACTATGATTTAATAATATCTAATAATTAACATTTATATAGCATTTACCATTTTTCAGGCACTGTGCTAAGTGCTTCATAATTATTATCTCAACAACCTTGTGTGATAAATATTCTTATTATTTTACAGACGAAGAAATTGAGGGAAACAGATGTTAAATTACTTGCCCAGAATTACACATGTAGTAAGTGGTTGAGGGTGGATTTGAATTCAGGTCTTCTTCCAGCCCTTTAAATGCGATTATCACTTGGCTGCCCCAGCTGTTTACTTAGAAAATCCTTAGGAAGCATCAAATAACTCTGAGGTACCACTTCGCACCCATGATGTTGACTAATATGACAAAAAAGGAAAATGATAAATGTTGGAGGGGATATGGGAAAACCAGGACACTAATGCACTATTGGTGGAATTGTGAACTGATCCAACCATTCTGGACAACATTTTTTAAATTGTGCATACCCTTTGATCCAACAATACCACTACTAGGTCTATATTCCAAAGAGATCAAAAAAGAGAGAAGAATCTATTCGTACAAAAAAATATGTATAGCAGCTCTTTTTGTGGTGGCTAAGAATTGGAAATTGAGGGGATGCCCATCAACTGGGGAATGGCTGAAAAAAATTATGGCATATGCTTGTAATGGAATATTGTTCTGCCATAAGCAATGACAAGCATGATGAATTAAAACAACAACAACAACAACAACTGGAAACACTTACATGAATTGATAGAGAGTGAAGTGAGCAGAACCAGAAGAACATTGTACACAGTGAAGGCAACATTGTTCAGTAAAGAATTGTGAATGACTTATCTACTCTCAGCAACACAATGATCCAAGGGTTGTGGAAAGACAAACACACTAGTACATCATTGGTAGAGTTGTGAACTGATCAAACCATTCTGGAACACAATTTGAAATTATGCAAGCAAAGTCAATGAAATGTTTATTACATTTGAGCCAGAGATCCTCCTACTTGGTAAATATCCCAAGGGGGTCAATGATTAAAATAAAGGTTTCATATGAACCAATAAGCAAAAAATAGAAATGAAGTAAATGCTCATTGATTGGGGAATGGTTGAAACGTTGTAAATTTAAACACTGTTACTCTGAGGTAACAGATGGTGAATATGATGACTATGTGGAAGCATTGGGAGACTTCTTGTGTATTTGTGGGAAGTGAAGGGAGCAGAAGCAGGAAAGCAATAATCAAATTGACTACAATATCATACATGGAAAGCCCAATGGCAAAGCAATGAAAACTGAAAGCTGTGAAAGTATAATGACTGAGCTGGGCCTCAGAAAAAGATAGATGAGGAGTGAGAAGGCATCCGCCCACCAGCTTCTTTGTCCAGGTGAGGGACTGGGGGTGTGATGATGGTGATGGTGATGATGGCGGTGATGATGATGATGGTGGTGATGATGTTGATGGATGATGATGATGATGGTGATGGTGATGATGGCGGTGATGATGATGATGGTGGTGGTGATGATGATGATGGTGATGATGATGATGGTGATGATGATAACAACCATAAAAACACTTATATAGGGCTTTAAGCTTTGCAAAACACTTTACACATATTATCTCATTTCATCTTCGCAACAACCCTGGGAGGTAGGTATTATTCTTATCCTCATTTTACAAATGAGAAAACCAAGGCTAACAGAGGTTAAATGATTTGCCCAGGTTGGCACAGATCAGCTTTGAACTCATCTTCCTGACTCAATGCTGTATCCGCTGTGCCAATTAGCTGCCCATATAGAACACAGTAGATAGTGCATACAATGTCAGATTTTTTTTTCAATATGTTGATTAGGTTTTATTTTATTTTTTCATTTTGCTTATTCTTTGTTAAGGGTGATAGACTTCTGTAAGGGAGGAGAGAGAGGATAGAGTCAGAAATATAGTAAATATAAAAACAAAAGATATCAATAAAAGGTATTTTGTCAAAAGATAGCTTTCCAGTCATTACCAGGAATTCCCTCTGCTTTCTTCAGCCAAGGCAAATGAAATTGGCCTGAACCTCATTGCTTCCCTACAAACCTCTGGGTTGTTCTCTTCCTAGAGTAACTTCTACTGGGCCAAGAGGGAAATAAAGTCAGCCATATGTGAGGAGTCAGCATTTTTTGCACCTTTCAAATCTCGCTTAATTCTGGTATTATCTCTTTAGGGTCTCTTGCCTTTTTGACCTTTGACTGATTTATGGATTCCTGGATCCCTGCTTTTCCCTAAATGTTATAATAATGCTAGGAGTAGGAAGAAGAAGAAGAAGATGAACTGCTGTGTAGGACTCTTTAAAACTTACATAACATCTTTGAATCCATGATTTTACCTGAAAACAACAACAGACCTGGGCAGTAGGTAGAGTGTTTTGGCAGTCAAGGAGACTGAACAGTTGAGCTTGAAGATTAGTAAGGCAGGATCTTCCATCAATGATACAAGAGAGAGCAGCAGTCTCACTAGGCAGAGCCTGGAACTCTGGGCTTCTATTCCCCAAGCTGGCTTTCCCACTGTGCTGATGGTAGAAAGAATATACGACCTCAATGAGAAACCCACTCTTCTAGCAAGTTGCACTTATCGCTGTGGCTTTTCCTGTTTATTTTCATTTGTGTTCCTTTGTGTTAAGTAAATCCCTGGGGACAGTGTAGTGTACAAGGCTGTACTGTGAGCTGCCTGAGGTCTTAAAGACAAAGACAGAAAATAGATGAATGATGAGGAATATTCAGGATTGCAAGGTCAGTGATAGCATTGGCCTTTGGAGCCCTTTCCTGTTCTCTTGTGTGTGCTTCATTCAGGGTTTGGGGGACCTTAAAGGAGAGGGAGGCAAAGGTTTTAATCTTCCTTTTATAAAACTAAGGCCTTGAAATGTCTCCATCATATTTAATTATATTTTATATTAATATTTTAAATCTGAAATAGAATATTATATGGTATATTATTGGTATATATTGTATAGTGTATTAATTAAATTATAAGTAAAACTTAATTAGTTACATTTCATTTTGTGCAGACTTACTTCAATCAGTGGCATATATTAAAGACTTACTGGGGGCCTACAACCCAATAAACATTTTTTCAGCACCCTCTACACACAGAGCCCTGCTCTGGTTTCTAGGTACAATCCCTGCCCTCATGGAGCTCCAACTGCAGGGAGGTTGCTCCTACACTTGGCATACACAGTGTTACACGATCACCCCATTAGATAGGTGAAAACAAAACCCAACAATGTGTGAGGGGATAGGTCAGAAATGAGAGGAAATTTTGAGATGACTTCCTGGAGGTGGCGGCATCTGAGGTGAACTCCAAGAGATGCGAAGAAAGGGGATTAATCGGCACTGCACGCAGCACCATCTTTGTCCTGTGTACTTTCTCTAGTCATTCAGGCATGATGAGAGCTCGGATTAAAAGGAAGAAGCTGCTTCTCCTCCCCCTCCCCCTCTTCCACATTCTTCATACAAATTTCATTTCATTGTTCCTTTTGTTGCTGCTGCTGTTTCCTTAGCGGGGTAAAGCAGCATCTCAGCAGTGCACAAGAAGGGAAAACTGAACCCGCCCGGGCCCACCCCACTCACACATGTGCTCCCTTGAGTGCAGCCACAGTGAAGCAGGTCACCCCATGCCCTGGAACTGTTTGCAAGCACACCTGCCTCCTGTGATTTGACAAGGCTTTTGAGAACCACTAGCGAGATTAGGTGAGGTTTCCAGGAATGAGAAAGCCTGCCCAGCTGTCTTTAGGGAAATGTGGGCCCCTTTCAAGGCAGTCTGACAAAAGCTGTGTTATGTTGTGCTCCTGCTTCTCCTCCTTTCTTCGTGACTTGCTCAATGAATCACTCCATCGGGTGGAGAAGAGGATGTTTCCTGCAGAGCACAAAGTACACAGTATCTTGGACGTGAAGGATGAAAGAATCAAAGGCAGGCCGGTTTTAGTACTGAGGACTGCAGACTCTCTGGGAGTCAGCAAAGTGATATGACAGCCACAGACTCTCATGTGGTCTTGGGCTGCATTGAAAGAGGGAGAGTACCTCGGATAAGTGAGGTGAGAGTCCTGATGGTTTCCGTCTTGGCCAGGAACAGTGTTTGCATTTCTGGGTGCTGCCATTTTGGGAGGATATTGATTGTCCAGACGGCATTTCAAGGAAAAGCAACCAAGAAATTCACGTATGGGTATCCCAGTTTTAGAAAGAGAATGAGATACTTGAAATTACCCTGATAGGGCAGGCAAGGTGGTGAGAGAATGAAGGATGATGACAGGCTTAAAAGAGCAGAGGCTGTTAATCAGGAGAAAAGAAATCTCAAGCAGGAAATGATAGGCATCATCTAAATGCTAGAAGTACTGTTGCATGGAAGAGGGATTAGTCTTGTTCTACCTAGTACCAGGAGCACTGGAGAGAGGGTGTATTTGTGGAGGAGCAAGGGAGGAATTACAAAGAGACAAGATAGGGTTAAAGTAAGGACCAACTTCCTAGCCAGTAGAATCACACACAAGTTAAAAGATATGCCTTTGGAGGTAGCATTAAATGAAGTCTGGATTCTAACGAGAGAGAGAGAGAGAGAGAGAGAGAGAGAGAGAGAGAGAGAGAGAGAGAGAGAGAGAGAGAGAGAGAGAGAGAGAGAACTCTAGCTCTAGGATATAGCCAAATCCAGGAATTTCTTTGGTTTTACTATCCATTTTTTTATAACAGGGGTTTTGTTTTTCTTGCTTCCTCACTAGGGGAAGGGAAAATAAAAAATTGATTATAATTTTTAAAAAATTAAAAAGCAAAAAGCTCCCTAAAGTTCACAAAAACATTTGTGAAGTCTGAGCATCTTCCAAAGAAAGAAGGGGAAGAGGAAAGGCAAACAGGACTATTTGAAAGTCGATGCAGCAAAGACGGAGCCTCTCAATAAATTCCTGACGTGATAAATGGTCTCCAACTGATGCATGGTAATTATCTTAATGAGAGTGTTTGAAACCATAAAACAAGGATTCTTGCAAGAATGCAAATAGTATGTAAAATGACAAAATAAATAAAAAGTATATTAGAGTAAGACATCATGTGCTGTAGGGCATAATTGAGCAATGTCCAGGGGCTGCTGCATTGTCTTCTGTCCTGCTGCACCTACATCCTTATAGCCTGAGGTCCGTGGTGACCAGGGTGGGTTAGTCCGGCTAGATGGAGGACCATGTTTTGTGCTTTGAATATCACTGAGGCCCATTGGAGAGGCCCAGCAAGGGAGGGTAATTTCTTATTAGTCTGTGAAGAGTAAAGCTGGATCTTTCCATCTAGACTTTAGGTGATGTTTTTCTGGGTCCTTTCCATCCATGGGAACACATAGAACAGAAGGACCCTCACCTGAAGTCTCCACCCTCCAGGAACCCTAAGATAAGACATGCCTTCTTTGAACCAATTCCCCAGATGTTGACGCAGTGAAAACATATACACTGAATTCTGAGAATGGGAAGAGCTGGGCTGACCTCTAGATGCAGAGGACAATGATTTCTTCCTTTGATGTTATGGTAAAATAAACAGAAAGATCTAGGGCTAGAGGCCATACCTGAGGCTTAACACTCTAAATGTCTTGTTCTCTTCATCTGACTCACTGACATCTGACCCCCCCCTTTCCTTTATGTACCCAATTAAAGGCCCGACCTCCTACTTGCTGTTGGCCACACAAGGGTCTAGTGAGCCTTTCCTCTGAGAGATTTGAGCTTATATCTGGAGTTTATACTGAATATCAGTGTGGGTGGTAACTTTTTGATAGGAACCATGTGGCCTTTGTCTAGCCAGGCTAATCTAGACTTTGTCCCATTTAATGTCTCCTGTCTAATTTGCCCTCTCCCCATTTACTAATGAACAAGTTCTCATATTCCCTCCATGATAAAGCTGTGTCAGTAAGAGGCTCATATTTGTTCAGCTCCCCTAAATTGCTCATTTGAGCTGACCTTCATACCCTATGCCTCTCAGAATGAATTGTCTGGAAGTTTATACTGACATTGAGTCTAAATCTGCCTCTCTATAACTGTTGTTCCCTCTCCTCATTTCTAGTTCTTCTTGGGAGCCATATCTTCCACCAGATATGTGAGGTCAGTTATTACTCCTACACACATATAGGATCCCTCATTAAGTTTTTCCATCCACATTAGAAAAAAATATAAGGTACTAGAGGTAGGCATTCAAAAAAAAAAAAAAAGGAAAACTTGAATTGAACTACACGTAGAGGTGTTCAGCCAGTACGGATAATTTATTGTGCAAGACCCAATAAGATTGTCTACCACCTTTTCGAGTAAACATTTAAACTCCCTTTAGGGCAAACCTATGGGGAAAACCATCTGGAAGGCAGGACAATAGACTTAATGCCTTTTAAAACTGACTTGTGTTCCCAAATACCCATGAGTCTACAAATGACTGGTCACCATTTTCTATCAAACTTATCACTACATTAAGTTCAGTCTTATAGGGAATAAAACAAATTATTCAGGGATGTTAGGGATTATAACTTTGTCAGCTTTCATTTGTTTTGGGGAAGTCAAAATGGTTAACTGAAACACTTTTTTATTAACTTGCTTCTGTGCTGATATCCACCATTTATTTAGCACTTTATGGCAAAATAGACAGACAGATAGACAGATAGATAGACAGATAGATAAGTAGCTCACAAGTTGTGAGGATCCTATCTCTTTTACAAAGCTCAAGGTTACTTGAAATGTGGATAATTAATTGCCCATTGTAAATCCATCAGAAAGAGACTTGTTTCAATAGGTCCAAAGATAAATTTCAACTTGTTCACTTTCATCTCTAAGAATGCTCCCACTGATCCAAATGCTAACCATTTCCTGCCTTAGTTAATCATATGCATGAATTACTATAGCTGCAAAAGTTCACTACCTGGTGGTTAGGTGGTTAGGATTTTCTGATAATAGACCCATGGTCCATTTTATCACTTATCCACAGCCAAGCACATCCAGCTTGGTAAGACCTGCTAAACAGAACACGTGTTAAACCTGGTTAGCCTGAGAGAGTCTAGAGTACTTCTACTGCACAAGGAATCAAGAGCAAATTTCAACGGAGTCCATTCATTTATTCAACGTGTATGGAGAGCCTGTTATTTTCAAGGCATTCTACTAAGGGCAAAGTCTCTAACATCCTAGAATATCAGAAAATATTTCCCTGGAAAACATTATTCTGTCCGGGGAGCAAAGGAGGGGGAAGACCATTCTGTTTCTCTTCTTATCTGACCAGTGAAGTGAGGTTTCCCACGGGGACCAGACTGATCCTCCCACACATGCCAACAGTGCTACTGACCTGTGATAAACCAAAGGCCCAGGTTTTATTTTAAATAATACAATTAAAACTTCCACCTCAGGACCCCAGTCACTGTAATCATGCTCATCTCTGGGGGTAATTATATTAAACTATAATTTTCCTACAAATATGCATTCTAATTCAATTTTGCTTCTTTCTCTTCTTAACTAAATCTATTATCATTCTCACAGTTAAATTATGCTTATTTAATCTTTGATGAGAACCTTCGCTGGCAATCAGTTGTTTTAAATTAATCCTCCTAAGCTTTGGTGAGGACTTTGCCTCACCCCCAACACCCCTTGGGAACCAGAGAGGAAGAATGAAAGAATCTTTCATGTTTAGGGACTGGGATCTGGAGGAGTCATGGCTGCTCTCAGCTCCACTTGTTATGACTTTATTTCTTGGAGATCATACCTTCTCCCAAAGGGTGTGAGTGGGACGGTCACCCACAGGAGGATCTCCTGGGTCAGGTGAACCCCAATTTGCATCCCTCCACCCTGCCTCCCTAGCATGCAGCACTCATACCATCCTTTCTAGTCAAATAAGCCCCTCATACACAAGTTTCTGCTCTGATGAGATTGTTTTGTCTTCCCTAAATCTGAGCCCACTTCAAGACTGATCTGAAAGTTTACCTCCTCCAGGGAGACTTCTGAGATGAGCTTCTGTATGTCTGAACCTTCCAGTATCACTTGACCACTTTGAATCCTAGAACTTGAGTGCTATGAGAGGCCTTCACACCCTTCTCAACTCTGAGCCAAGGTTGAAAAGGAGCCATGATCACGTCTTTGAAAATCCCACTGGCTCTGAACCTAAGAAGCCAGGCTCCATGAGTTCCTGTGGTTCAAAGACCAGCTTACTTTACACTTATACAGACTACTCTTTGAATAGCACTGTGAGCATGTGCACACACACACACACATGTACACACACACACACACACCACACACACAATGCTGGGGCATGCTCAATATTCAAGGCCCTTCTAGCTCTGTAGCACCAACCAGAGCTCAGATTCCACTATTAGCCTTCAGGGTCCAAGTTCACCTCTGCCCCTCAGAATCTCTGAGGAATCAGATCACGGTCCACACAGAAGGCTAAAGTGCCCCTTTCCGAAAGCTACTTTCTATTCAGAGGCAGGTAGGTGGCACAGCAGATAGCAGCAATGGACTTGGAGTCAAGAAAACCTTAGTTCAACACCACCTGAGACACCTCAGATGTCTATGTGATCCTGGATCCTTACTAGGTATGTGAGTAGTGTGAACAAATTGTGTTTTCTGTTCTCAGAGTCTCAGGTTCCACATATGTTAAATACAGTGTTACAATTGAAATTTAACAAAAGGGTAAATCAAGGCATGTTTCTTCCCCCAAAAAATAACATTTATTTTCAGGTGCATGCTGCCTGCCAATAAAAAGAGTCAATGTACCTGCCTCTGGCCAAGAACTCAGACCAAAAGGACGACTCCACTTTTATGGGCTTTTGAGAGTACAGAACAGGGTGGGTGACATCTTGGGGTTGAGGGCAACATGACTGGTTACAGAGCTGAGGCACAAGGAACAATGTGATTGGTTGGAAGTTTAGTAATATGGGGGATAGTAACAACCCCCTCCCAAGACTAAGAAAATGACCCAGGATCAGTTTTCATCTTCTCAATGTAGAATGATACATCCATAACTTCCTTCACAGAATAATTGAATTTCAGAGTTAGAAGGGACCTCAGAGGCCAGCGAGTCCAATCCGTACCCAAGAATCCTCGGATCTGCAAGGCACACAAGGGGACGCCATGAAGCCTCTGCTGGAGGAGGTCACTGACAGCCTCTCCTCCCCAGGCAGTCACTTCTGCTGAGGAACAGCCTCATGGTTAGGAGGTGCTTCCTGACAGCAAGCCTACAGTGGCATCTTTGTAATTTCCATCCATGTCTCCTAATTCCCTCCTTTTGGGGGCCAAGCAGAGTAAAGCTAATCCCTCTTCCATATTATAGCCTTTTGACTAATAAAACAAAGCTGTTATCTTCTCCTTCAGTCTTTTTCATTTTCCCTCCAGGGTCAACATCTCTCTTTTCTCCAGCTTATTTCCATACAATCTGGGCTGAAGGCTTTTTCTGTCTTGGCCATCCTCCAATGGACATCTCCCACCTCAGTGAAGTCTTTTCTGAATGTGGTTTTCCACACGCAGCCTGCGCAGAGCAGAGGGCGGTGGCGTTATTTCCTCCCTCTTCCTCTCAGCTCATAATTACCCTGGAATGTCTGGCTCTTCTCTCACACCATTTCCTCTGGCAAAGCTCTCAGGCCACAAACATTTCCAGATTCTTTTCCAACTGCTGTGGAGACATCTCTGCCCCGTTCTTGCACTTGTGGCGTCTTATGCTCAAGTGTAAGACTTTCCTATTTATCCCTATGAAAGTTCATCTTATTAGACTAACCCCAGTTTCCCAGCCTGCCAAAAACCCAGGTGGCCTTGAGGAAAGTTAGCTGTTCTGAAGGCATTGATGCATTTTATCTCCAGGGGCTGTTGGGCCTAGAACCTCAGCTCTCACATACAGTAGCAGTTCATACTTTCCTTCTCCAACGAATCCCTTAGTGGTGCAACAGAGAGTCACTTGACTCAACAGTGCAGGGCTTAGTCCCAAATTCCAGCTCTATTACTTAGTGAAGCCTTGACTAGGTCCCTTCTCTTTGAGCCTCATTTTCCTAACCTCAGAAATGAAGGAGTTTAATTAAATGATCTCTTGGATTCCTTCCAGCAAAATCCTATGTTTTTAAGTCTATCTTTTCACATTTGCAAAGAAACAAAAATGATAAATCTTTCATGAGGAAAATAGAATTGGAAAGGAGTAATCCTTCTGTAGAACATGAATCTTCACAAAATGTTTCCCCCTAAATAATGCTGTAAAGTACATTAAGACAAGTAGTGCCCCTATCTCATCTTATGGACTTGGAAACTGAGGCTGGGAATTAGGAAGTAGCCTGCCTAAGGAAACGAAATTCATAGTTATAAGGACCTGAATTGTATTCCAAGAATATAGATTCCAAACTTCAGCATGCTCTACTCTCCTAGGCTCCCTCCAGAGCTGTGATCTTGGACATTCTCTAATATAGCCCCTAATTCATGAATCCTCCCAACAGCATCCTATCTTTTCTCAAGACTCCACCCTGACAAGGAACTCATGCATCATCTTCTAAAGAAGCAAAGATACACATCCCAGTTTGGGATAGCTCTGAGGTTTGGGGGCCTTCTCTTTATTCATAGCCATAATCATTTTCCTTATTTTAGTTAGAAAGAGAAAGAACAGACAGAGACAGAAAGAGGAGAGGAGAGGAGAGAAGAGGAGAAAGAGAGAGAGAGAGAGAGAGAGAGAGAGAGAGAGAGAGAGAGTAAAGAAAGAAAGAAAGAGAAAGAAAGAAAGAAAGAAAGAAAGAAAAAGAAAGAGAGAAAGAGAGAAAAAAGAAGTAGAAGGGTGAAAATCAGTGACTTTGTTTCGGATTCATGTTACTACTGATTACTCAGGCTCTGAGCTGTTTCTAAGCCAGTACTTTCATGTACCATTAAGACTAATGAAGGGTTATGTAAATTACCAAAGGCCCTTCCTTAATGAAGCCTAGCAGAGTTTATGCTCAGTTTAAGGGCTGGTGTCTGGAGGTGAATTTGTACATATATTATTTACTGACAATTTAAAGTCTGCTGGGATCTTCATTCTTTGTTTGATTGCAAAAAAACCAAATCATGTTGCAACACACTTGATAAAGTAGCTTGTTATATTTTTGAGTCTAAGATGCAGAGATGTGATATAGTACAGTATGATGGGTGCAGACCTGGCTGAATGACCTAACTTGAAGGGGGACTCTTCCATCCTTCAATGGCAACAAGAAAGGAGGTCTCCAGGAGAGTGTCCTAGGGTTCTGCACTTGGCCATGTTACATAAAATTTTTATCTCTCACTTAGGGAAAGGCATAGACATTATTCTTATCCCACTTCCTGAGGACACAAAGCTAGGGGTGACAGCATGACAGGGTCAGGACTTACAAAGGTTTTGGCAGACTGAATCTAAGAAGATAAAATTCATTGGGAATAAATGTCGTCTTACCCTGGTGTTCAAGAAATCACTCCCCAAGTGCAAAATGGGAGAGTCATAGTTAGAAGCTTGTCCAAAAAAATACTAGAAGTAGAAGTTAAGTGTTAACCTCATTAATAGCCAACAGGCTTTTCTGGAAGGCTAGAACAGTGATGTGGCTGTGGGCTGAATTGAGAAAGGCATATCTTCTAGGAATAAGGAAGCCAGAATCCTGCTGTAAGATTGGCGAGGGAGCTCTCAGCTACAGGACTGGGTTTGACCCCAGACACTCCAATCTAGGAAGGGCATTGATCACTTGAAGATTATCCAAAGGAGCATGACTAGAGTGGTTGAAGGCCTTGAATCTAGACCACAGGAGGATTTGCCAGTCAAAGGAAACTGGATGAGTGTGGTCCAAAATAGAGGAGCCTGGGGAAAACTGGGTGGGGAATCTAATAGCTGTCCTTAAGTACCTGAAGCTCTGTCACCTGGAAAGAGGAGTAGACTTATTTTGTTTGCCCCCAAGATCAGAGCTGGAAGCAACGTCCACAGACTGCAAAGTGGGAAATCTGGGTTGAATGTAAGGGGTGGGGGGGGTGACTAACAAAGAGCAGACAGCTTCCTGAGGAGAGCCACCCAAAGGGACTGGATCACCTTTGGAAGTAGCATCTTACCAAAGGCTGGACGCCCGAATCCTGGGTGTTGGGCTGTCCACTTGTGGTCTGGACTAGTTTGCTCAAGAGTTCCCTTCCAACTATGGCATTCTGGGATCCTGTGCTTTATGCTACATCCAGCTTCAAAATTTCAAGATTCTGTGGATTCTATAACTACCATTAACTCTCAGCACGCCCTCGGGCACTCACTTCCCATGTGTTGTTCTGAGTCTCCTTCTCTGTGAAATGATAGCATTTGTCTTCCAGCTCAGGGACTCCAGGATTCTTTGACATATAAGCACCCCAGCTGGAGTCATGGTGACCTGGGGTGCCTGCACTTACTTCTAAGCTCGGGAAGGGTGTGAGAGAAAGCAAAAAGGCATCAAAGAAGTGCATGCCTCAGAATGATGGTGGCAATCACAAAGGAACCAGGAGGAGAGCTCTGCCGCTCTGACTTTAACTGAACACAATTCTTGGGTGCACTTCTGTTAAACAGACTTCTTCTTTCGCAGCAGGCAAGTGGCTGACAGTATCTTATCAATAACATTTTATTGAGAAACTTTGAAAAAGGGAGAATGGCTTTAGACAGTTATACAATGAGTTTCAACTGCTGTTAAAATTCCTCTTTTTTTTTTCTCAACTTTTTACCCTATTTGAAGCACTCAGGAAAGCAGGGCTGGACGTTGGTTCTCAGGAGATGAAGTGATTTCTCTGGATTGTATCTAGGCAGATTCATGAGGAGTAAAGATGAGGATCCCTGGCCTTTGGAATCAATCCCATGGATCTGACTTTTTATCTATCTCTGAATCTTCTACCTTATCTTTGAGTGGCATCTACTAACGTCAGTAGAATTCTAAGATTATTGCAAAAACACTTAGCCATGGCTTATACAAGAGAGTGCCATGTCCTTGACTAGATGAGGCCCTTTACCAGGATTTCCAGGTTGGCTGTCACATCCATCAGAATTAGGGTTAGAATTTCTCTCACTAGCTGAACTGATCTCGGATTCTAAACTACCTGTTTGAATAATAGAAACATAGTGTGTGTGTGTGTGTGTGTGTGTGTGTGTGTGTGTGTGTGTGTGTTTAATCAAAACCAGTTTTTAAAAACAAATCCATAATCCAGAGATGTTTCCAATCTCAGGTCACACAAAGGAAACTTTCTGAAGGGTAGAAATCAACTGGGTCAGTGGATCTTCAACCTGGAAAGAACTTCAGCAATGTCTAGTCAGTAGCCTTTGCATGTCTGCAAGACTATGACGTAGAAGATGGATTAGCTTTGTTATGCTGGCCACTACAGTATAATACTAAGAACAAAATGGGGACATTGCAGGGAGAAGGGAGAGTTCGTCTGAGGTCAGAGAAAACTTCAGAACGACGGGAAGGCCCAAGTGGACCATGCTGCCTCGCTGTGGTAGAGGTCATAGGCTTTCTCTCACTGGAGGTGTTTGGGCAATGGGTGCATGAGTTTTGCTTGTGGTGGTTCTTGGATCAGGGATTTCTTTTAAGACACACATAGGGCTAGTTACCTCTCAGGTCTCATGCACATCTAGGATGCCAAGACTTTACAGAGGCCTGTTCATACTGCCAAACATATGAACCTTTGTTTCGTAGAAAAAATGAAGTGCTTTTCTGGTCAAAATGAAAGGTATGTTCATTGTTGTGTATGTGTGTGTGTGTGTGTGTGTGTGTGTGTGTGTGTGCCAACACATGCATGTACATGCTTAAGAGAGTGTCTATGTATGTGGGCCAACATATGTAGTATACATGTATGTATGCGTGTTACATATGAAAAGCTGGGTCAGAGGGGACAACAAAAAAGAAAAGGTGAAGAATTCTTTTATATTCTATTTGCAAAAAAACAAATGACTAAACCATTCTGGGTAAATCTGATAAAAGTTAATTGCTCAGTTCAACTTGGGACTGAATTGTCTCTATGACTGATGGGGCTTAGGCCGGCAGAGTGAGGGAGCAACATTAGCTATGGCCCATTCATTAGATTTCTCTCCCCAGTCATCAAGAAAGGCAAAGTCCGGTGTGCACATTCATTCTCTGCCTGCCAGACCTTGGAGACCATGGAGATGCCCATTCAGAAGTGCCAGTGGAGTGTACCATTGGGCCCTGCTCTCCAGCACTTCATTAGCCAGTCATCTATCCACTATTGTGTCCACAAACAAGAACTGGCCGGCGAGGAGCTGAGCCATCAGGGCACCACCAGTTTCCTTTCTTAAAGTCAAAAAAACAATCATTTCCCCACTGGTGGAAATAATAATTAGGACCTGGCTGGGATGTAATTAATCTGTAGGAAAATATTAGAATCCAAGAGAAGCTTCAGCAAAGAAAATTGTCTCTTCTGAGGCCCAGCTGTGATCTGTATCTTAAAACTTTTGGCTAAATGGTCCATTGGAAAAAGGCCTGGATGGAGAATTCCAAGTCCTGAGATCTTACCCACAACTTGCCACTAACTGAGTCAAGTATCACAGCTGAGATGAACCTCAGGGGGTGGATAATGTACCTCCTGCCTTGGGCAGGTCTTCTTTCCTCAGTTTCTCCAACTGTATAATGAGCAGGTTGGTTTATCTAATCTCTAATTTCCTCCCTAGTCTGGAATTACACTTCCCCTATTCTAAGGCCCTTCTCCATTCTGACATTCTATGGCTAAACCCCTTCCCAATTTTTATATTTTCCATTCCAAGACCCTTCTCAGCTCTGCCATTAATTCCCCTCCTGGCTCTGATACTCCACGCTCTGGAGTTCTTTCCATCTCTGATATTCAGTGGTTCTAAATTCTCAGACTATTTTAATACTAGGTACAAACATTTTAGTTAAATTTTAATATCAATGAGATTGCAAAATTATACATAGGCATTATTTTTAATTGCAAAAATGCATTAAGTGGCATGTGATTTTCCCCCCAAATAATTAAAAGTGCTTTGTAAAATGTGACATTCTAATACAGCACAGCTAAAACTGATTATTTAAATATGTAGTCTAATTGGACTGTAATTCACATTCAATAGAAAGCTAGATATTTTTCAAATGAATGAAAATGTTCTATAAAAATCAATTCATTATGGAAGAGTTACAGATTACTAAGTTGCCGTTAAAATGTAATCATTTATATGTGTGAAACAGCAAGCACACAGTAATAACACCATTAACACACCCTGATTGTGCATTTTAAAAATCCACAAACCTTCCACTGAGATGCAGGGAGAATTCAGGATTTTTTTTCTTTTCATTTCAGAGATGACAATATATGATGATTAAAAGTATTCTATCTCCCCATGAGGAACTCAGAATTTGGAAGGATGAAGGAAATATGGGGATCCAATTTTCGTATAAATGTGAAGGTGGCTTCCTGCCACACACTTCCCTTCATATTCTCCAAACCATACAAAATAATCTGTCTAGAAACACAGAATGTTCTGCTGACCCATAGAAGGAAATGGATTTGTTCACGGTTGGTTTCATTATTAATGGACAGGGTGGAAACGAAGAAGAAAGAAGAAGAAAGGGAAGAAGAAAGAAGAAAGGAGAAGGAGAAAGAGGAGGAGAAGAAAGAAGGGAAGGAAGAGCAAGAATAGTAATGGCCAGAATGGATGGCATGCTTTATGGTTTGCAAAGCCCCTGCTTTTTATTATCTCCATTTGCCCTCACACCAACCCTGTGATGGGTAGATACTATTACTAATATCAGCATTTTAAAGCCAAGGGAGCTAACAATCACTGAAGCCAAGTGGATTGCCAAGGATAAAAGAGCTTCTAAGTGTATGAGGCAGAATTCAAACTCAGGTCTTCTTAACTCTTAAATCCAGTATTCTACTGCTGCACCTTCTCTGAATGTCTGAAGCACATATTGGCTGAACCCAAGGAACCTGGGACTTGGTTAGATACACTTCTGGGTCATTCCTTGATTCAGGAAACATTTCAAAACTTTTAATTATCCAAATTGCATTTCAAGCCCTATGAAACAGCTAGGCACCACAGCACAAGAAAGTTCAAATCCAGCCTCAGACCCTTACTAGTTGCATGACCCTGGATAAGTCACTTACCTTCTCTTTACCTTCACTTCCTCAATTGTAAAATGGAGATAATAATAGAAATTACTTTGCCAAGGTTATTGAGAAGATCAAATAAGATAACATTTGTGATATGTTTTTTAAACTATAATATGAAATTTAAATGTTAGATACTATTATCATCATCATTATAGGAAGGGGTTTCTACTGACAGTGACATATCAAAATGTAATGCTCTCTCCTGGGGTGTTTATAGACTAATAGATATTGTTGTTCAGTCATTTTTTTCAACGTGATGCTTTGTGACCCATTTAGGATATTCTTGGCAAAGACACTGGAGTGGCATGCCATTTCCTTTTCCAGCTCATTTTACAGATGAGGAAACTGAGGTAAATGGGATTAAGTGACTTGCCCAGGGTCACACAGCTAGTATTTGGGGCCAGATTTGAACTCAGAAAGATGAATCTTCCTAACTCCAAGCCAGTACTCAACTCACTGCACCAGCCAGATGCCTCAATATGAGACAAGATGGAAAAGGAAAATTGAACCACGTGAAGAGGCACATGCTAACCCAGAAAGAGTGAGTTTTTAAGGAGCCACAGCATTCCATGGAGATGGAATAAGGGGGTGATTCTTGGGTGGTGGCAGCAAGTGTGGAAAGGAGAGGAAAGATATGAGGAAAGTATTGAGGGGAGAGAATCCATAGGCCCTGGGGGGCTGAGAGGATGTGGGGAGGGTTGGAAACGGACTGGTCAAAGCAATGTTTTGTACACGTTCATTTTAAGTAAGTTTCCAATCAAGGTTTGAACACAGAAAATGGAGATCATAATTATAAAAATTATTATTAGCAATCACTCATGCTTATATAGCACTTTAAGTTTGCCAAAGCATTTTATATTTTATATTTATATTATCCCATTTGATCTAACAGCAAGTCTGTGGGGTAGGTTCTAGTATTCCTTCCCTTTTACAGATGAGGAAGCTGAGGCGCAGAGCAGTTAAGTGCCTTGCTCAGGCTCACACAACTAATAAGTGTCTGAAATAGGAACATAGTAGAGATACAGGCCAAAATTACAAAATCCGAAAGGGGAGGAGGTTTTTGGGGAAGATAAGGAGTTTGGATTTCAACATGCTGCCTTTGAAGGGTTCTCTGCACTTGACGTATTTTGCTGAGTTTGAAGGATTTTCAGGTTGCTGAAGGTGAAGTGAGCTTCCCTGGCTTCCTTCAAGTCTAAGCTCAACTCCCAGTTTCTGCAAGAAGACTTTCCCTGGCCACATTACCACTGACACCTTTGCTCTGCAGACTTTCTCCAACTTATCCTGTCTAGAACATGTTTATACAGACTATTTTCAGTCTCCTGCATGAGACTGTGAACTCTTTGAGAGTAGGCCTTATCTTTTACCTTTCTTTGAAAGTATTGTGCTAAGCACTGGGTTTGAAACAGACTTGTTCACTGACAGAAATATTGCCTGGTAGTGTGCTCAAGGAGAGTTATTCTGCATCTATATGTGGAAAAGGGTGACCAGAACTCAGGGTGCAGGCCAGTACTGGACATACCAGTTTGGGAGTTATCTCAGTGGAGACCAAAGTGGAAGCCACAGAAATAGAGACGATCACAGTTAACTGGTCAACTCCTTAACACCATTTTAGCAGCTTCTCAGTCTACAATTAATCAAATACTGATTGATTGACTATTGAATGGTTATCTGCTTCCAGAATGTCCTATAACACAATCTATAGCAACTGATTTGAACTAAAGACCTCTCAGAACACTTTCTGATTCTCAGGCTCTGAGCACGATCTCTGAGCATTGTCTGGACACCATGACCCATGAGGACTCTTGAATAATGCCCTTCACTCCTTTCTTCTTGGATGTCTAACTAGTCCTCACTCTCTTTTTACCAGTCAATAGCCCATCTGCCATTCCTGGGGGCAATTCTTCATCCCCTGCTCATTTAGAAGCCTAATTCAGACTTGGGCTAGTTTCAAGGGAAAAAAAATTATTATATACGTTATCAGCCAAAGAGGTCACTACTTTTCAATTCCCATGCTCTAACACTCTTTCCTCTTTTTATAATTAAAGCTGGTCTGGCTTTAAAAAAAGAATAACCCACGTACTTATATGTAATACTTTTCATCCATTTACTTTCCAGGGATCTTATGAGGATTAATAGACACATTTCAAGTTGGGAGAATGTCAGAGGGAGGATTTTAATAGACCCAAAGATGAATCTCTGTATTAAGAAGAGATTTGACAGTTCAGTGAGGAAACATGGACCTCTGATCAAGATGAAGTCACAGCTCTGTCTCCATGTGTGCCTCTTAGTATTCAGGAAGCCAATGGCCCAAAACATGAATTGGGAGAATTCCCTGAAATGCTCAGATAGGCCTGGCCCCATAATGCTGGAAACTAGAAAGGAAATTCCAAAGATAAGGACCCTTCCTTCACCAGCAGGAGGTACCACTGGTGGATTTGTGGTCATGGAAAACTAGGTCTCCATTTGGGGTTCTTCTCATTGGCTGCAGGGTGTGGTGGTTTGTCATTCACAGAACATTGCCTCTCTTAATGAGGTCTGATTCATCTCTGCACTTCTTCCTGATCTCTTACTAACAATAACAGGCAGACTTTACACTGTGACATAAGGGTTGCAAAGGGCTTTAGGCCATCTCACATGATTCTCTGTCCAGTGCTGTGAAGTGGATGCTCTTTTAATAATTGTTCAATGAGGAAACTGAGATTATGGGGATCAAAGTGAAAGTGAAGTCTAGGGCCACCCAGGTAGGACAGAAGTGGAATTTGAACCTTGTTCTTCCTGACCCCAAATCCAGTTCTCTGTACACTTTAATTGTGGGCTCGTCTGTCTAGTTGTGACGTGTGCAATGATAATGCCTATCTTCCTGTTAGTCAGTCCAAGTCAGAAATGAATTACAACCATAACTTTTGATAGGAAACAGATCAGCGGAAGGATATGTGTGTGGCAACCACTTTCATTCCTACCTATACGTTCTCTCACATAGTGCATTCCTTTCCCCTCTACTTCCACAGCCCAGATCCCATTTCAGGCCCTCCATCTCATTATTCCTACCCTATTGCCAATAGCCCTAGTTGGGTTCTCTGCCTCCAGATGCTCCCTCTTGAGTCCATCCAGCACACAGATACCAAAATGACTTCCCTGAAGTACAATTCTCTTCTTATCTCTCCTATGCTCCTTCTCTACCGCTACTATACTAAGTAGACTCCAGTGACTCGCTATTGCCTCCAGGACTTAAAAACACAAAAAGCTCTTCTGTTTGGCATGTAGAGCTCTTCACAAACTGTGCCCATTCTACTGGCTATGGCTCATGTACAAAACTTGATCTCCCATCTCTCTGTACTGCCTGTGTCTCATGCCTAGAATTCTCTCCTTTCTCACATCTATTCCTTAGAATTCCTGTCTGCCTTCAAGACTAGGCTTCAATGTAATCTTCTGCAGGGTATTTTCCCCTTAGTCACATCTGTGACTTTCATCTAATCTACATGAATCTTATATATAAATGTATGTGCATACACACACACATACACACACACATCCATATATGTGGATCTGTATGCAGTCTCCACATTTGAGTGTAAGCTTCTAATATGCAACCAAGGTAGCCGCTTGCTAGAGGTAAGAAGATTAGCTCCTCTTACCTACTCTAGCCAAACACCAAAAATTGTCCCAGGTCAATTAACTATCAAGAAATCCAGTAGAAAATAAGAAGTGGCATCTTCCACTAAACAACTGCACAAGATGACAACCAGAAGTCCAGAGCAAGCGGATAAAGAGCTGCCTGCCCAAGCAGCACTAGCATGGGCAGGGAAGTCTAGTCTCCCAGCATTGCCCAAAACAGGCCAGAAAGGCAAATAGCCTGGGGCAGGATGAAGACCCAAGAAAGCCCCAGGGGATCAGAAATCCCCAGGGGTGGTAGAAGCCACAAGGAATGGCAGTGATGAGTACAGAAACCTCAGGGCTCTGCTGTCTCTAGGACTCTGCCCTGAGATGCCATACAGGTACTGAAGATCTATCACCCTGAACCTTAAAAATAGGTTGGAGGGCAAGGTTAAAACCAGAAGATGTAGATCAGCATAGGAATTCATGTGAGACCCAAGGGCAGCAAAAGGAAGGAACCTGGCCTTGGGAAATATTAAACAAAATGATAATGTTCAGGCTTCCAGGTTGGATAGATTAACCAATTACAGAAATTCCCTTGACTTGAAAGAATTATTGAAGAGAGAGATTCCCAAAAATTTGAGCTAGAAGAAAGTAACACCATAATCACTAGAAGCAAAAGCTAAAGAAAAAAAATTCACAGAAATCATTTACATACTTAGCAAATATGAAGCAAGAGATAAAATATTGAAATAAAATATCTGGATAAAAGAATTGGAAGGAAAAAAAGATAACTTAGGACAGAAATTGGTTAACCTTACCCAAGTAAAGGACTCCTTTAAAATCAGAATAGACTAAATAGAAAACAATGACTCCATGAGAAAGCATGAACTCATAACAAAATCAAAAGACCAAAAAAAAAATCCCTCTTGGCAACCAAGATGGCACATTATGGGCATCTACCCAGATTAACTCCCTTAACATTTCTCTATAAACAACTTTAAAATAATGCCTCAAATCAAATTTTGAGCAGCAGAGCCAACAAAAAGTCAGGGTGAGATATTTTCCCAGCCTAAGAAACTTAAGAGGTTGGGAGGAGAAGTCTGTAACAGCAGGGTTACAGGCAGGATCCTACAGAAGTGGCAGTGGCAACAGCAGCAGCTTTGAAAGCTCTCAGCCAGGAGATGGTAAGGGGGGTGAGTGGGTCAGACAACTGGTCAGAAAGAGATTACAGGGAACCCTTTGCTGGCAGTGGGTACAGCTGGCGCTGATTGGCAACTCTATCACCCAGACAGAGTTCTAGGTCCCAGTTCCAGGGTGGAGAGAGGTGATGGTGCTGGGTCACAAAGGAACAGTGGAGCACTAGCACATGCAGCTGTAGGGGACCAGGGACTCTTACTCGGTAAAAATCAGAGTGCAGAACAGGAAAGCAGTGACCATACCTCTCCCAGGTTCACATCAACTTGGAAGTACTAAAAACTTGCAGATGTCTAGACTGAGCTCTGAAAACAGCAGGATGAAAAATCCTGAAGCTTCAATCTGTGCCTGCCCATCCCTAGGTAAAGCTGAGTCAACTTCAACATAAAGTGCAGTGAAGAAATAGGCTGTAAAAATGAGTAACCAAATAAAAAACAACAACAAAAGAATTTGACCATAAAAAGGTACCACGGAGACAGAGAAGACCAAAATATAAACTCGGAAGTGGACAACTATGTGAAAACAATTTCCCAAAAAAAGCCTCAAAGAAAAATGCTAACTGTACCCAAGCCCAACAAAACTCCTGGAAGGGTTAGAAAAAGAGATAAAAGTAGTAGAGGAAACTTTTAAGAAAAAAAGATATGAGCGATGCAAGAAAATTATGAAAACAGAATTAACACTTGATAAGAGAAGCACAAAAATAGCAAATAACACCTTAAAAAAATAAAATGACACGTTAAAAAACAGAATTGGCCAAATGGTTAAAAAAAGCACAAAAAATCACTGAAGAGGAGCAAACTTTCTAATATTGAAGGAGGGATTAAAAGGGTAGAGGCACACATAAAACAAGGAATTGGAATCTAAAGGAATTCTGATCATTTGGGAAATAGATGGACAAATATCAATGCTATGACAATATGAGGGTAATAGAATGCTATTTTGCCAAAAGAAATGATGAAGTGTATCTATTCAGATATTCCTGGGAAGGTTGAATTGATTCAGAATGAAGTTAGAGAGTCAAGAGAACAATTTATATGACAACAACATTTTAAAGAAAACCCTGAAAGACTTTAGAAATATAATCAAAGCAATGACTAAACACATCCCCAGAAGACCTATAATGAAACACAATACTTGCCTTCTGATAGCGAAGTGATGTTCTCATAATCCATATAGGAAAACCCACTATAGCCTTCTTCATTTAACTAAGGGCTATGAAAAGATTTGTAGTACTCAGATGAGGCAAAAGGAGATGGTAGAGAAACACCCTTCCCCCTTAAGTTTTTTACTAAGCTGAGACATCAAATGTTTTATTAGTGTTTTCCATCATACTTACAAGTTAAACTAGCCATGGAAAAATGGGAGAAAATGTAGTCATTCAGAGGAGATACAGCCCAGTTCTCTTTGGGTAATTGTATTAGAAATTCCCAAAGTGAACTGCAACATCCCTCCCAACATCATCATCCCTGATACAAATAATGAAATATTTATTTAATGTCAATGAATTCTGGCAGATATGTTATATAGAGTTACAGAACACAGCTCAAAACAGCTGCAGAAACTGTCAATGGGACTGTTCACTGCTTACCCTCTTATACTGAGAAAATAAACTTACATATGGTATCTGGTACCATACTGGATTTTCAACTACCTTAGCATGAAATAAATAGTAAGGCTATGTGGAAAGGATTAGAAAGACTGTTGAACTTGGGGGTAAAATAAGTGGGTTCTGTCCAAGCCCTGACATTAACTGGCTGTGTTACCATGGGTAAGCTACTTCCCCTCTCTGGCTATCCATTTAATCAGAGGAGGCATTCTGTTATTGTGGAAAGAAGAGAGAGGGGGAGAGAGAGAGAGAGAGAGAGAGAGAGAGAGAGAGAGAGAGAGAGAGAGAGAGAGAGAGAGAGAGAGAGAGAGAGAGAGTCACAAAGACAGATAATAAGACAGAGAGTCACAGAAATAGAGAAAGAAACATAAAGACAGAGACAGAGACACAGAGTAACACACAGAGAAAGAGACACAGAGATAGAGATACAGAGGTAGACAGAGACAGAAACAGAAAGAGACACAAAGACACATAAACAGAGAGATAAAGAGAGACAGAGAAAGACTGAGAGAGATAGAGAAAGATAGAACCAGAGAAAGACAGACTATATTTACAGTATGGAATCTCTCAGAGAGAACACAAATGGGTAGGACTGGCAATTTTGTAGCTTGCCTAACATTGCCACTGAAAACAGATTTCAGCAACATTAAACAGTGGCAAGGAAATTGTGTCCCAGAGAGAGAGCCTTTGGCTGGGAGTTTGAACTCACTACTTTCTTTCTCAAACCTGCTGTTTATCCTTGAGGGAAAATATGCTTCTTTGTATTGGTCTCAGTCTTCACACCAGTGAAGCACTAATTAATGACCATTCATTTATTAAATAATTACAACCATGGATTGTAAGCAGAATGCTGCCCATGGACTGGTGAGTGTATTTCCTGCCATCATGTGACAGTTACTGAGGAAGCTGGACCAGATGACCTCTTAGGGTGCCATCCTTTCTAGTGCTATCCTTCACTGGCTCTATTATCACAGGGCTGATTGGACAGGTCACACTGCCAGGGTGCATTGTATGCATGTGTGTGTGTATGTATGTATGTATGTACAGAGAGCGGGACGTGTGTGTGTGTGTGTGTGTGTGTGTGTGTGTGTGTGTATGTATATATAGACAGAGAGATATAGACAGAGAGATAATAGATATATGTTCATCTATCTGTCTATAGAGATAGATAGATAGATATCTATATCTATTTATGTATCCCCAGTGTCTAAATTTTGCCCAAGAAGCTAGCCTTGGAAAGAAGTATTGGGAAGTAACTGAAAAGAGAATATTTGATGCTACACTTACTTTCTTTGCAACCAATACAGAGAATCCTTTTTTTCTTAATAACTTTCTTAATATGTATATATATGTATACATATATATATATATATATATATATATATATGTATATATATATGTGTATATATATATGTAGATATATATATATATATATATATATATATATATATGATATATGTGTATACTTACCGACAAGATGATAATATGCCATTAAAAATAAAACAACAACAACAACACATATACTCTACTCTTGCCATCCCCAGGCCAACATGACTGAGCTATGGTCTCTTAGGTTCCAAAGCCTCCCATCTCTGAAAAATAAAAGAATATCACAGCTCGTTTGCACTGCAACATCTCCCTGATTATAATGCTCAAGAAACTGATGAATATGCAGTTTCATCTCTGCTTTCTGTAGCAGTCAATAATACTGCCTGTGGGACATGGGACCCAACAGGGGGAGCTATACAATACCCTGAACTTATTAATACGCTGATGCCAAACAACGCTGGGGAGGGAATATGACATGGTTCCTCTTTTCATGAAGTTCACTTAGAGAAATTAAGCTCACTGAAGGATGGAAGATATCTTCACCAATGTATGGGGAGAAAGACAGATTGGGAATGCAAAAGCCATGGTCCTATGATGGTCTTCATGCACATCCTTTGTGCTTAGGTTAATGATTAAAAAAACAAAACAAAAGTAAGTGCTGGATTCCAGGGGACAGCTGCAGTGCAGCATTCATTTTGGAGTACCACATTTAGGAAGGCACTGGTGAGATAAAATGACTTCAGAGCAGGGCAACCAAGATGGTAAGAAGACTGGAGATCATGCCTTAGGAAGAGCTATTGAAGGAAGTGTGGATTTTCATATGGGTACATTAGTCATCCCCAAGGATGTAAGGGGTTGCCATGGGGATCAATGGAGTGGTGTATGGGACCTTTTCTGCTTGGCACCAGAGGGCAGAGCTAGGAGAAAAGGAGAACATTGCAAAGAGGCCAATTTAGGCTCAAAACTCACTGTTTGTGAGAGCTGTGCTCAAGTGGAATGGATTACTTTGGCTGGTATTGAACTCCCATTCACTGGAGGGCTGCAAACACATGATAATGTAGAGTATTATTTGGTCAGATACTGCTTGGACCAGATGCCCTTTTGGGTCCCTTTCATAACATGTCAAAGCTGGGAAGGTCTTTCCCTTGTGTTGTCCTTACTACTAATGCCATGAATCCTCAGACTGGGCAGAGACCTGGCCTTGCAATCATGATGACCTGAATGTAAATCCTGCCTTGGATGTAAATCACCTGCATGACTATGGGCCAATTCTCTAGCCTCTCAGTGTCTCCCATCAAGCTGCCAAGGCAAGAAGTTTCAGAGAGCATGATGACCTCCACTGGCAGGGCCCTTCCCCCCAGGAGCTCCCTCCTGGTCATTGATGCTAAATAACTGGGATGTAACCTAGGAAGATAGTGGGGAAAATGCTAAGCTTAGAGTCTTGAGGACCTGGATTCCAATCCTGTCTTTGTACTTATTATGTATGTAACAATGGACCAGTCATTTCACTTCACTTGGCCTCAACTCCCTCATTTTTACCGCATGGATGGTTGCATTCAATGACTTCTCATTTATCTTCCAGCTATATTTCCATTATTTTGTTCATTGAAATAAACACAACCCTCACCACCTGTAACCTCCTGAATTTATTCAGAATGTGAGGTGAGGGATCTTCCTGAAAGCCATTTTAATATTACCAGAGGAAAGAGATCAGGGCACCCTGTGGGCAAATGGTGGAGGTGATGGGGGGAGGGATGGGTGCAATGGAGCAGAGAAGAGATGGGGTACAGATAAAAGGAGAGTTTAACAACTTTACAAGGAAACTGAGATGCAGCACTGTTTCTAGGACTATATGGTCTGTGACTTGATTTGATCTTAAGGGGTCTTTCATGAAGCAGGCTAAGTCCCAAGAGGAACCAGCAGCTTCAGAGAAAGCAAGATGGACCTTTATAGGCTAAAGATCCAATTATGTAATGGAAATTATGAATATTAAAAAGGCAGGAGGTGTTTGTCAAGTGATTAGGTAATAGGGGAGGGGTTCTTTCTACCTTTGGGTGGTAAAACTACTGGTTGTGCTACTTTCTGACTGGCCAACTATTGTGGTCCCATCTGGTCAAGATGGATAGTTAGATATTGTGGTCCTGTCTTGGGCTAAATGGATGGTGTGATTGTGGTTGAGTACAAGAACACATCTGTTCAAACATGTGAATTGGATCCGGGGGGGGTGGCTAGCTAGGGGCAGTGGTTGTACTGAGTCTGGGGGCCCGAGGTGTGGTTAAAATCAGATTGTGTCAGCTAAGTCAGGATATGCGTGCTGCTCAGCGAGGCAAATAAGGAAGTTATAATTTTGGGGATGGAGGCAGTTTTATTAGGATTCCATCATTCCCCACACTCAAAGAGCTGGGGTCCAAATTCATTTGGGAAAAGGGATGAAGATCTGCTTCTGTAGCTTCTTCAGGCTGGCAAGGGGTATAAAGCTGTCCCTGCCTCAATGGGTCCCAAGGAGGAGGTTCACTAGAACCAAGTTTAGGCCACATCCAGGGGCTGATGGGTAGGTATGGGCTACCAACTGTAGGTGAATGACCTATATCAATCAGGACATGCCTGCTGCTCACTGGGGCCCATAGTTGACATGGAAAGGCTGGACTGTTCCTTTGAATCTCTCCCCTATCCCAGGCCTGCTTACTGCCAAAGGCTCCTAAGTGTTTTCTACTGTTAATTTGTCTTCCAGTTGAAAGAGACAAACCAGAAACTTCATTTCCATTGATCTCACGGAAAAGCTATATTGGAACTTGGCTTAGCAGCCTTCAGGAAAGTGTCTTCACATCTCTTCTGTTGACACAGGCAGTCTCTGGGGCAAGAGAGCCTGGTGTCTGTCAGAGAAGAATCCAGGAAGCATCCTTGCCTTTGTATAAGTGCTTCTCAGGATTTCCAGAGATCTTTGGGTTGGATTCTGAGCCACATAGTGTCTTAGAGCAGGAAGTGACCTCAGATGTTGCTAGTCCATCCCTTATCTGTACAAGCATCTCTAATTAGGCCTCTAGCCTTCGGTGAGGTGGAAGACCCATAGCAAAGGGGAGCCTTACTTTATCTCTTGGACTTTTCCTTCCTCCCTGACTACGTGGTCCAGCCAGGCCAGACCCATCCACAGCCCCCTATCTCCATTATTTTGCTCCATTTGAAATCCATTCTACCTGGACTGTAATTGTACTTCTCCTCCACCCCACTCACCTGCCTATTTCCAAAGTACATGTAATTTTCCAGTCTCCCCATGAAATTCTGTTGCCTTTGTGTCTCCAAATCCTAGAAATGAAAGGGGTTGGTAAAAACCTTTTCTAGCATGCTTGAAGAATGGCCATTTAATGTTTCCCTAATGACCCTCATTGAGGAGGAAGCTGCTGCTATCAACCCAGTGCAATAATCCCTAGGATGTTATGTTATGTCTTATGAGACACCACCATCCTGGGTGGATTACAATTGGAAATGGCCCAAAGGGAGCTGAAGTATGGACATGAACAGGACCAAGGAAGGGTGTGCTGGAATCAGACTTAAAGGGGGAGGCAAAGGGAAGAGTCATGGGCAGTTCTGAGCATTATGTCTATCAAGGATCCGGAATGACATCCATTTAGCCACAACAACAATACCACTAATAGTAATAACAATAATTACATAGTGTTTTCTGGTTTGAAAAGTGCTTTACATATATTATCTCATTTGAATTTGACCATTCAATCTGAAGGGGAAGGTCTGGACATCAAGTGGGCATTCAGGGCTGAACATATACAATTGGAAAGAGGTAATGATTGGAAGCATAGTTTGAATGAGAGGAATGAGAGAAAAGATGAAAGTTAAGTGTTGGGCTTTGGGACATAACTACATTCAGGGGCAAGGGAAGGGAAGATGAGCCAGGAAAATATAGAAAGAAAAAGCTAGAGAGATAGGAGGAGAACCAAAACAGTGCCAAGTCAAGGGAGAAAAGGAAGGAAATAATTCCAACAACAAAGGACGAACAGTAGTAAAGCTCCATAGGTCAAGGCTGGTGTAGACAAAGAAAAAGTGATTGGATGTTATGATTGGGAAATCTATGGCAACTATAAAGTGAATGGTTGGGGAAAGGTACATAGGTAGAGAGCAGATTGCCAGGAGTTAAGAAGTTATCTGGGGAACTTAATTTCCCCACATTTCACCTGTTTCTTTCTCTACCCAAAGGCTTGGTCAATATCACAATGAGACCGTCAAATCAATGTCCATGTTTTATATTCCAACATCATCCTCATCATCCTCATCATTACCATTATCTTCCTCATCATCATCATGTTTTAGCATAAAAGAACAGCAAGCCCTCAGATGTAATATTTCACCTTCATATTTCACTGATAATATCCTACCATAATGAGTATCATTCAATAAAATATTGAAAGAGACAGAGAAAAGGGGTTAGCAGTTCTTCAGGTAATTTCATTACTATAGATAATAACACCGATGATTTAATGGATTTTTTCTCGTCAATCACCCAGAATATTTAATAAATGCTTATTGAAAAATTGTGGGTTGGTTTCTCATATATAAATAATTCCCTTTAAAATGTTCTCCCTTGTTTTTGCACGTGCAGAAAGTGGAGTGGTCACCATGGGACTAATTTTCAATTCACACATTTCTGTCCAAACATTTCAGTGGCTCCCTATTGTTTTTAAGAGAAAATCAACACTCTTCAGTGTGGAATTCCTTCCATTCCACAAGTATTCCTGTGTGAAGTGAAATGTGTTAGTATAAAAGAAAAAGAAAAGTAGTCCTGGTAAGCAGGAGCATACCAGGGGATGATAGACAGAAACAGAAGTGGCAGAGGACACTCAGATCTAGAAGGATGAGAAACTTGGGGGTAGATTGAAGCTTTAAAACCTTGTATAGTTGGGTCTTCAATCACCTTTTATGACTTGGTTCATATGATACACTTCCAGGGATCACCTTCAGAACCTGAAACTCAGAAGGACAAACAATGCAGAACAGAAACATCCACACCCAGGTCCATTTCTATGAGCTGAGGGAAAAAGGACAGCAGAGGTTCAGTGCACGGTATCTTCTGGATGCAAAGAGAACAGGAAAAAAAGGAGATCAAACGATTCAGTCTCATCAGTTTTAAAGGCAGGCAGCCAATCAAAAGAGGCTGCCCAAAATTCCCCCATGGATCCTTGCCACTACCAGGACAAACCAATGGTTCTGAAAACTCCAAAACATCAGGACAAGAAGGCAAGTGGCTCATTTAGAGAAACAGCAAAGAAGGTGACCTATCTGTGAGTTTCAGGGATGGGCTTTCTCACCCTAAGAAAGTGCCAGGCAATCTGCTGTTACAAAAGGCCATCCTTCCAGGTCTGCTTAGCTGTAAAAAGAATAATAAGAACATTTCTACTAGACAGGAGAGATCTATGATTCCAGATCTTGCACATTAAACTGCATATAAGTGCTTAGACAGGATTCAGTAAAACAGAACATGTCAAACCTTATATAGAATTCAATGAAGCAAAAATTATCTGTATTTAACGGTCAAGCAATCAACAAATGAAAAGTTCACAAAGTTATGCTAATGGCACTGATTTGTGAAGGAACACACTCACCAGGAAATAATTAATAACACAACAACAACAACAACAACAACTTAAATTTACAGACTAAAAAAGTTGCTGAATTTCTCTAGAATCTCACAGTCTAGACCAAAAAAAAAAAACTTCTCCAGGGAGTTCCCAAAAAGCAAAGGACCCAATTTTATCCCAGACAAGACCCCACATGTAGCAGAGACTATACTGGCCCTCACTGCCTGAAAGTTAGTTAGATTTACAATTTAGTATCTCCCCTCCCCTCCATGGTTTTTACATAAGGAAGCATAGACTGGTCCTGCTTGTCCTGAGAAGACAGAATTAGGAACAATAAGGGAAATTACAGAGAGGCAAAGAAAGGGAAAATTTGGTAAGGATTAGCAATGACCTGCAGTAGAGTGGGATACCTTGAGAGGTAGGGGTCTTCCCTTGTTTTAGAGGACTTAAGTTCTTTACACAGCGTCTTGCATACAGTAGGCATTTGCCTGTCCACTAACTTCACAACTGTACCCAACTTCTCTCTAGCAGAGATAATTCCTTTTCATCGTAAGGGAGTAATCCAAACAACTCTTGAATTGCCATGACCATGGGGCCCAAGCATTCCCATAATACTGAATTAGTCAAACATTCAAGGCCTTATAGGAAAAAAAAATCATCAAGCATTTCTATAGTATATAAACTGCCAGGGGGAAAATATAATTTTTTTCTTCATGCTTGAATCTCCAGGAAAGTCGTGCAAACAAAAAACCATTTTGAATTCCCCATACAAACGTACCAAAGAGTTGATTGGGAATGAAGATACAAATCCAGGAAGAGAAGACTATCTCAACTTCCCCAGATGTTGTTTGCTTCTGATCCCTACTGGGAAGCCCAGGGAGGAGAAATCTTTCTCTTCCAGGCCCTCACAAGAGAGAGGAGTTTCTTTCTCCCTTAGTTTCACTGCATCTTTTTATTTAGCACTGCAGAGATTTGTAAAGGAATATGCTGGCGATGTCTCTGTGACCTTTCACAACCTTAATAAAGACGTTAAATAGTCTCAATGTTCTGTATTCTGTTTTAAAGACATGATCTAGAGATCCAGGGAAAAACTAGTAACAGTCCCATCAATTCAAATAAGAGGCCCTCCACTTGAGTGCATGCAGAAAATTGTATTGTTGGAAACAGAACTCCGAGGATGATATTTTGTACTGTAACTGAGACTAATATCCTCTAAACATTGTTAAAAGGGAGGGGGCAGACAGCAGCGTGCAGGGCTCTCTGAATTTAATGGCTTGAGAAAACATTGTAACCTTATTATTTCAGGAAACACGCAAGGAGTAGTCCTGTTGGAGAGCATGCACTGTAGCAATGAATTGGATAATTAAATAAGAGGTGATTTTATTTGTGAGGCTGTTCCCCTAAGGAAACTGACAGTCTTGACCCCTTCCTATGGGAGAGCTTTAGATGTTTGTAGAATACCATGCCTTGAAATTCCAAAGGACTGGCCTAGAATCAGCGTGGAAAGTCATGTCATTGCTGGTGTATAGGCAGTCTTTAGATATTAACAACCTTACACACTTAACTAGGCCAGAGTGTGTGTTCAGGTATCATCCTGCTATAAGACTGTAATGTTCTGGAGGGCAGGGTTCTTATCATAATGGGCTTGGTAGCTTTCTTACTGCCTCAAAGAACATACCACAAGAAGCAGGTGCCTGGCCAGATGAGCCAAACTGAAATAAAGCTTTATAGTTGAAAACAGCGGCTCTCATTCCTACATAGGCAATGAAACAGGGAAAGCAGCCAGCAACAAGTATTTTAGATATGTTTAACAAAACAGTATTAAGACAAGTCCTTGCACTTATGGGCTGGGGATGCAAAAGGAAAGGGGTATGCAGCTGTTCCCCTCAAGATTCCTTACCCTCAAGGAGCTTACTAAAGTGAGGAATGTCAGGATTGAGACAACCTTCAGAACAGGGAATGTTCAAGCTGGGAAGGACCTTGGAACAGGGGATGTCAGGGCTAGGAAAGATCTTACAACAGAAAATAACAGAGCTGGGGAGAGCTTAAAACAGAGAATATCAGAGCCGGGGGAAATTTAAGAATAGGGAACGTCAGAGTAGGAAGGAACCTTAAAATACACAGAACTTACTTTACGAACAGTGACTGTGACACTGGGGTAAAGGGGAGTGCTCAGACTTAAACCTTGAAAATGAAGTCTTAGCCCAATTGTGGAGCCCTGTGAAACTCAAGCTAGGGGGTCTGGACTCTCAGTGGTCTACAGTCTAGGAATGGATGTTTTTGAGCAGATGAGATGACAGGGTGGCACCTGTTCAGGAGAAATATTTATTTGACTGTGTATGGAGTAGGAATTGGCAACAGGAGAAACTAGACTCAGAGGGACCAATTAAGAAACTCTTTAGCATACTTCAGGGGAGAGGGGATGAGGGCCTGAAACGGGGTGGTAGCCATGGGAGAGTCTATGCAGGAGTACCTTTGACAGCTATTTTGGAAGTAGAAATGGCAGGACTTGTCAACTGAGTGGACGCCAGCATCAAATACCACTTGTTAGTAAAATGACCCTCGGGTTGGGGGTGGGGTAGGGAGAAGAAGCAGATGCTTTACAGTGAGGAAATCTGTGTGAGAAGCTTTGTGATTGAGCCAAAGCTAGTCTCTCCCTTAATCAACTCCAGTGAATTCCCATTTCTTTTGGACTCTTGTTTGCCTAATCCACAACATTTCTTATCAGACTCATTGGGTTTTTTTTTCCTCTCTTTTTGGCCTTTACGGTTTCTTCTGCATTTTGCAAGCTAAGTTCTGGGTGAAAGGCTGCTATCCTATTCTCAAAGTATGAGGGTGGGAAGGGCAATCTCTATCAAAAGAAGAGGTTGGGTGAGAAATGGAAGGTAAACAGGCATAATTGAAACTCCAAGCCACATCTATGAAGACCCAGATCTAAAGGAATGGCAGAAATTCAGAACTGGGAGGTCAGGATCAGATCAGGAAGCCAGAATAAATGGAGTACCAGGGTATTAACTATTGGTCTCGAACCGATCACGCAAAACTGGTACAGCCACACATGCTCCCCACTTCTGTACTGCTGTTCAGGTGTGCTTAAAGTCAGGGCCATATGGCTTCTCCTTGACATTCTACTCCCATTTGTCTCTGAACCCCTGCATCTGTGACTTGGAATGAAGACTTCACTACTTGCCTCCCCTTGGCAATATGCCCATAGCCCCTGTAGAGCTGTGACAGATCAATTCCTCAGATAATTACTGAGATTTGGAGTGCCCATCATACCAACCTAACCACCAACTCTCTGCAAAGTTTGAGCCCTTCTGATCTCATGACATGGGGAAAAGTACCAAAGATGACACAGAGGTTTCAAGCCTGAGGGATTGGGCAAACAGTGGTGCCATTCCAGAGATAGGGAATTGAAGAGCAAATGTTATTTTAGGAATTTAGAGGTGATAAATTTGATAATGGACATGCCAAATGGGAGCACTGGTATAATATCCTAATTGGGCGTTCTATAGGTAGCTGGAAAATAGGGGACTGCAGCTTAGGAGAGAGGGCAAAGCTGGTAATACCCAATCACTCAAAGAGAGATGAGGTTTGCCATTGTGGACAATGAGGAGGCTGGGCTACTTCTTGTCAAACAAGCAGTACTTCCCATGTTCCCATCCATAATCCAGAGGATCAGGAACCCTCCTATTAGAGAGGCCAGTGCATCATGTAGAACTTGAAACCCTTCTACAATATCTCAAATAAATGATCTTCCAATTTCACCTGGCAGCCATTTAAATCTTATTTCTGACACTTAGTACTTATGCAGCCTTGGGTCAGTCATTTAACCCCAATGGGCCTCAGTTTCCTTCTCTTTAAAATGACAGGGTAGTATTAGATGGCTTCTTGGGTCCTTTCCAGTTCTAGATATGTGACCTATTATCTTGCTCTCTCTGTGACCTTGGGCAAGTCATGTAAACTTCATGGACCTCAGTTTCTTCATGTGTAAAGTGGTCATACTATCAAGCTTCTACAGTCCCTTCCAGATCCAAATTAATGATTTTATAAATATTTTCGAGTATAGGAAGTTAACAAGCCACTACACCCCATGACATTGGGCTAGCCATCTAGCTCCTGGAGTCCCTGTCATATGTCTCCTTGGATTCTATGGTATCTGACACACTATCGGTGTGGTTGAAGCCCATGGGGAATGAGTCTGCTTTCTAGTTGCCCAATCTATTCTAAGATCCAAAGCACTTGGGCGGTTTCTTCGGGGCCATTTTTCTTAGACTTGGTCCCCCCACTCCTTTTGCTTGGGAGCTGCCTAAGACACTGACAAGTGAGTGATTCCAGCCCAAGCCATTCTAGGAAATAAGGAGAAACAGCAGGAGTGGAAGGATGATGAATGCCCCTCATTTTGTTGTTGAAAATTCCCCCAGATCAGGAGGCAATGAACCCCCATTGCTTCTAAGCAGCTGCATATGCAAACAAGCATGGATCAATTAAACAATGGAGCCATTTCTCTCCAGCTGTGAGCTGTTGATTGGAGAAGGGAAAGGGACCGAAGACCAGAATCAATTTCAGGAAGCCCACTGCACCAAGCGAGCAAGGTTGTGGAACCACCCAGGAAGTGGTTGATTACTGCTATTCATTAAAGAAAGGTTATAGTCATCTTTCTAATTACTTTTCTTAAAGACGACTGCAGACTTTGACCATAGATTGCTTGTCACTGGAGCTGGCCTACCACTGTATAAATCAATAGATATTTGCATTTGGTTCTCCTCATTATAGTGAAAGATGGCACCATGCTCTCAGAATAAAGCATGTCTCATCTAACAATGGCAGACAGAGTCACAGAAACACTGGGATGACAAAGATTTCTGCTTCTCCTCTCCCCAGGCCACACCTTCATCTTTCCTGATCTCTTCCAACACTCACAACGTTGGACAGAGACAATGCCCTCCCATTCTGTTAAAAGTCACAAAATGACCTAAATGGCATCTCTGGCCAACAGCCTTGGGATCGAGAGAGCAACGAGAAACACCTTTTCTATTTGGGATGGGTGTAGATGATCCTGGGTAAGATTGTGCATCCATGGCATAACAAGATAAGGCCTTTGTTGGGAACCTTGATCATGTCTCCTTTAAAGGAGTATGGGACTTTGTGCCTCTCGATGGGCATGACCACTCCCATGGATTATTGAAGTAATGCAGTTCAGTAATGGTTCCAAGAGTTTTGGTTGTGCGGATCAGTCATACCTTCATTCAGGGATCAGAGAAAGGATCTGATTCAACCCTAAGCATCAAAGGCCAGAAATGTCAGGCTGGGAGTTTAAAATGGATTTCAGAGATGGTACGGAATCACTACCTGGTAGAATCCCAAAGTAGTACAGGGACCTCCGAAACCATTTAGTCTCACCTTCTCCTGAACAGGAATACCTTCTGAAGTATGCATGAGAAGTAAAGACATCTAGTGATAAGGAATTCATCGTCCCTCAAGGTAGCTCATTTTAGCATTGGAAAATTCCAGTATGATATCTGGCTTATAAAAAATGTAAATCTTTATTTCACACCCCTCCTTTCCATTAACCCCTTATTCTACCTCCTGGGGCCAAAAAGAACGAATCTAATCTCTTCCACACTGGAGTAGTGAACAGGCTTGAAGATAGCTACTGTGGTCCACCTCTGACTCCCCCACCCCAGTCTTCTCTTTCATGCATTCCAAGTCTCTGGATTCTTTGATCCTTATATGACAGGGTCTCCATTCTTCTCATCATACTGGTTGTCCTATCCTAGATAGGCTTCAAGTAGTCAGTGTTCTTCCTTAAAAAGATGGGCTAGACACTGATACAACTCTCTAGATGTGATACAACCAGGGCAGAGGACAGTGGGACTGATAATCTTGCTGATAATCAATTAAGCAATCAATCAGCAATCACTCATTAAGAGCTCACTCTGTGTTCACCATTTCTCCCACTCTATACTTCCAGTCTCTCAATGTAGCCAAATAGTTCCCTGTCTATCAGGGTTCGCTGTTTCCTCTTATTAAGCTTGCAGGTCCTGAAGTCTCTTGAGGGAAGAAGCATATCATGAAAGCATTAAATTAGGAACAGTAACATAGTATATGCAAAACAGAAAGGAAGAAATGAAAAGCTAGGAGACCAGGCTAAGAGGGCATTTGAATAGTCCTGGCAAGATATGATAAGTGTTAGGACAAGAGTTCTGACTTCATGATTGGAGAGTAAAGTGGTATTTGTGCAACTGAGTAAAGCAGCCCAGACAGGCACAAGGAAATCCTGCAATACTATTTCTGCCATTGATAGATCATCTGTCCATAATAGCATGAGAAAGGAGGGATGGATGTAGGTATGGAAACAGAAAGATGAAACTCGAGTTACTGGGAGGAAAGTGATTCTAGTAGAAAAAAAATAAAGAGGAAAAGATATTTGGAGGAAGTAAATGAGCTTCCCTTTGCATAAATACAGTTTATGGCAATGCCAAAACAGAAAGGTGGAGATGCCCAGCAGCAGGATGAAAAGAATGGGATCTTAAATTTGACCTTAGGAGCCATGGAATATATTCCTCTCATTTTATGTATGATCAGACTGAGGCACAGATAGGTTGAGTGATTATCCAGGGTCACACACAGTTAGTGCCTGAGACAAGATTTGAACCCTCATCTTCCAGACTTTAGGCCCAGCACTAGATGCACTATGCCATGCTGCTTCAGAAGAATTCTCAGCTCATGAGACAATGATCTTGGTGTTGTTCTCAGAGAGGTGATTATTAAAACTGTGGGTCAAGAGAAGGTCATTCTTGTCATCTTCTTTTCTCCATCCTCACATGAAGTAGATTGATGGGCATGGCTTCTGAAGAGAGCCCCTGATCAGAACCCTGACTCAAGTCCTTCCTCTCTGTCACCTTCACATTGCTTTTCTTCTTGGTTCACTCCTCTATGAAGTGCCCATAATGCCTTCAGTATATACCACTTTCATTATCTGCCACCACTGGGCTTGGGCAAGGGATGCCCTCCATATGACTTGAGGTGTCATAGAAATAAGAGTCATTGCTGCTTTTATTATTGCCAGTTTGGCATTGACTCTGAATCCATTTGATTGGTCGTAGACTGAACAAGATTTTGGCACGTGGGATTGTGAATGTGTAAATGCGAAAGCATTTAGAATTATTCTAAGAACATGACAAAATTGTCCAGATGCTTTTAACTCTCACTATTGGTCTATATCAAAGATGGTTATTGACAGTAGGAAATGGCCCATAAGAAAGTACAAAAACATGCAAAACAGCATTATGTGTGACTATTCAAAAAGAAAAAATCTTTGAAAAAGAAAATGTGAGGAAGTACTTGGGGGAGGCTGAACAAATTGTGGTGTAAGAATGGAAAGGAATGTTGTGCTGCCATATAGAATGGCACCTCTGAAGAAAGAATTGAGATACACAAGGGAAGGATTGTATAGAGGGATTCTGAAAAGAACCAAAGGGGTAATATACAAAATGACTGCATCAGTGTAAGGAAAATAAATAGGAGGAGCCAAGAAGCCTCTTGGGTAATGCTCGTTGGTGGTGCTCTACTGCTGAAATTCAAGGGCAAACCCTTCTTCTCCCTTTAAGTATGTTCTTTGCATGCAAGACACAGTAGTCAATGACTATAGAAATCTATTGTTTGATCAACCCAAAGAGCCCAGCTTCTGGGATAAGAACTCACTCTTTGACAAAAACTGCTGGGAAACTGGAAAAGAGTATGGCAGAAATCAGGCATAGACCCAAATCTCACACCATATACCAAACTAAAATCAAAATAGGTACACAATTTAAAGGCTAATACTACAAGCAAACTGGGAGAGCTAGGAATAGCTTACCTGTCAGATTTATGGAGAACAGAAGGATTCATGACCAAACAAGAGATAGAGAATATTATGAAATGCAAAATGGATGTTTTTGATCACATAAAATTGAAAAGATTTTTGCACAACCAAAGCCAATGAAACCAAGATTAGAAGGGAAGCAGAAAATTGGGAAAGAATTTTTACCACCAGTGTGTCTGATAGGGGCCTCATTTCTAAAATATATAGAGAACTGTCAAATTTATAAGAATACAAGTCATTCCCCAATTGATGAATGGTCAATGCATATGAAGAGGTAGTTTTCAGATGAAGAAATTCAAGCTATCTATAGTCATATGAAAAAATGCTCTAACTTACTATTGATTAGAGAAGTGCAAATCAAAATGATTCTGAGGTATCACCTCACACCTATCAGATTGGCTAATGTGACAAAACAGGAAAATTAGAAATGTTGGAAAAGATGTGGGAAAACTGGAACATTAATGCATTGTTTGTGGAGTGGTGAAATGATCCAGCCATTTTGGAGAGCAATTTAGAACTATGCCCAAAGGACTATAAAATATGTATACCCTTTGACCCAGCAATAGCACTTCTAGGGCTGTATTCCAAAGTGATCATACAAATGGGAAAAGCACTCACATGTACAAAAATATTTATAGCAGCTGTTTCTGTGGTGGTAAAGAATTGGAAATTGAGGGAACGCCCACCAATTGGGGAATGGCTGAACAAATTGTGGCACATGAATGTAATGGAATACTATTGTGCTATAAGAAATGATGAACAAGCAGATTGGAAAGAAAAACCTGGAAAGATTTGTATGGACTGATGCTGAGTGAAGTGAGCAGAACCAGGAGAACATCCTATATGGTAACAGCCACATTGTGTGATGATTAACTTTGATAGACTTATCTCTTCTTAGCAAAGCAATGATCTAACACAGCTCCAAAAGTCTCATGATGGAAAATGCTGTTCATATCCAGAGAAAGAACTATGGAGTTTGAATGCAGATCAAAGCGAACTATTTTTTTTCTTCTATTTTGCTTTGTTTCCTCTTTCTTGTGGTTTCTCCTATCGGTTCTAATTCTTCTTTACAACATGACTAATATGAAAATATGCTTAATAGGAACGTATATGTAGAACCTATATCAGATTGTATGCTGTCTTCAGGAGGAAGGCAAGGAGGGAGAAGGAGGAAATTTAAAACTCAGAAGCTTATGGAAGTGATTGTTTAAAACTAAAAATCAACTAATTAAAAAAAATATTGTTCTTTGCATTGATTGGGTAGGGAGGTAGAGATTTGAGTCTCAGCTGGGAAGAGAAATGGTGTCAATATTATTTTTAAGCCAATAAATATTTTCTAATCCCCTAAATAGGAAACAAAGGTAGTTCTCTGAGCTGAATGAAGAGATAGAGCTAAGGTGGGCCATGGACGTTAGAATGGAGTTGCCTGTCTAGGAAAGGAGCTGGCACTTATAGTAATAATCAAAATGTTTGGCAGGGTATTTAAGTGCACAGAAGAAGACAGATCTATTGCTTTAAGGATTCTGAGGAGGAAGATAATTTCATGGGCTGAGGGTGATGAAGGAAGTCTCAGCATAGGAGGCGAGATTTGCACTAAGAAATATATTAGGATCTGGATAGGCAAAGAATAAAAGGAAGAACATGAGCACCATAGCATTATGGACTGAGGCCTAGGGAAAGCTAGCTTCACTTGGCCATGGTTTGGCAAAGCCTCAAACACCTGGCCAAGCAGCTCGCACCTTGACCAACAGGTGATCCGGAGCTGTGAAAAGTTTTTGAGCAACAGCACCAGACTTCTTAAAGGGTGGGTAAGGGCAGATTTCCTTTTAATTTACATAAGAATTTGTACCAGATGAGAGCTGCTCTATGATAAGAAGGATTGCTTTGTGAGCTATCTATTATAGTAGGGCTTTAAGCAAAGACTGATGATAGACTCTTAGACATGCTTATCTTGCTAGCTCTGAAGACCTGTTGCTTTGTATGAGATGGAATAGGATGGAATAGGATGCATAGAGCATCTGAGTTGGCCACCATGCTCTCAGAATCACACCTTTCACTGTTCGTTGCTCCCACACTAGAAGAGTGTTCCATTTGAAGCCTGTGTGAGGTTTCATTAGAAGGAGCAAGGAGAGAACCTGCTCGAGGCTCCCCAAGCTGGCCTGGGCTCACAGCCCACTCACTCTGTCCCCATGTGTCCAGGAGATATGCAACAGCTGGGTGCTCAAAGTCTAAAGTGATTGTCATTTGAGCGGGTGGCTCCAGCTTTCTGAGCTCTACCATTAGCTATGTCCTCTTCAAAAGCTCTAGCATCCTTGAGGGTGGTTGGTTCGTGTTGGTCTTCACTTTCCCCACTGTCACGTTTTGTGACGGGACTGAGGGTTATTTTAGGTTATAACAATAACAGCTCCAATTTTTCTACCGATTGAAGATTTATAAAGATTTCGCTCTCAGCAAAATGTGGTCTTCCTTTTAGAGAGGAGGACATTGAGGCTTTGAGAGGGGCGTGTCACGTAGTCGGCATTTAAATAAAAGTTTATTGATGGCTTGAAATGATTGGCTCGCAGCTAAACAATGTTGGGACTGGGATTTAAACCCAGCTCTGTTGTTTAGGTTCCTTTTTATCCTTCAGCTCCTCCATAACACGTCTCTTTAAAAATCCCACCAAAGTGTTCATGTCCTCTGACCCAGAGATTTCATTATTGGGGCCATAGCACCCAAGGGGGACAAAACTTCCTGTCTTTCAAATCTTCATCCCAGACACCGTTTTTGGAGGGTAGTACAAAGGAAGGTCCCAAAGAACATGTGGGAGAGAAGACGTATTAGCTTCGCTTCACTGTCTTCCATACTGAAGGTCTATAGAGAGGCTGTGCTGACCCCTTTGGTGTATGCCTGTGAAATCTGGACATTCTAGCAGCACCATACCAGGAAATTAAATCATTTCCGTTTGGATTGTCTGAGGAAGCTTCTGAAAATCACCTGGCAAGATAAGGTAATGGACACTGAGATCCTCTCCTCAGCTGAACTGCTAACCAATCAAACTCTATTGCAGAGAGGGCAACGTTGTTCAAATGCCAAGTGTACCTTTTTTTAAAAGACTATTTTGTGGAGAACTTGCACAAGGCAGGCACTCACAAGGAGGTCAGAGGAAGTGATCCAAGGACACCATCAAGGTCTCTCTGAATAACAATCAATTTTGAGACATGGGAGACACTGGCACAGGAAGCCCCAGCATGGCATGCCTGCATCAAACAAGGTGCTGGGCTCTATGAGCAAAGCGGAATAGCAGGAGCTCAAAGGAAATGTGAGGTGCCCACATTTAGAGACATTTCCTTCCCAAATGGTCAGATAGACTATTTGTGCCCAGCCTCTGGCAGAGCTTTCTGTTCTTGTCTTGGTATGACAAGCCACTGTTGGACACACTGCACACTGAGGCCAACATCCTGATGTCATTTTAGTCCTCTTTGAGCATGATGGGCAAACAACAACAGCAGGTGGTACAAAGAACAGGATTCTCATTTTACAGAGGAGAAGAGTGAGGTGTGGAAAAGTGAGGAGCTGGGGCCAGGAGGACCTTCTCTATCTTGCAATTCAAGATCCTGCATGTATGGGGTCATAGACTTATGAGGAAAAGAATCCTGAAAGTCACCTGATCCGCCCCATATTTTATTTTATTACACATTGAGTTTGTAGAAAATGTCAAATTGACAACTAGTTAGATGGGTTAAATAAAATTTCAAATAATCTGTGCTGACTGTTGAAACAGGGAATTGGAGTAGGGTAGCTTCCTAGCAGCAGTTCATGTGAAAAAAAATCTAGGGATTTTCAGGAGGTGCGATAAGTACAAGTGATCAGGGTTACACAGAATCCTTGCAACCTAATGGGGACGTTGTGCTACATTAAGACAGGTCTGGTATCCAGAATATGAGAGATGAGAATGTTCTTATTTTCTCTTCTGGTCCAATTGCATCTGTAAGATCATCTTCATTGCTGGACACAATGGCTAAAAATTATTTGCAAGTTCCAACACAAATGAGGAAGGTGCTCAGGATGACTTCTCACTGGAACTGTGCCCTTTTTAAGTCCAGTCCTCATCAATGCTCACATGGACTACTGAAATGGCTTCTAAAGTAGTCTCCCTTCTTCCAACCCATTCTTGTCTAGCTGCCAAAACAATTTGCCTAAAGCTCATGTCAGATATAGCAGAGAAATGGAAACCCATTTCTGTAGGCAGAAGAAAAGCCTCTGAGCCTAGCTTTGTGAGACTCTAGACTTTGTAATGGAGGAACTTCATGAACCTTAAAGAAATCTTTTCTTGGAAGAGTCTTCCAAGAGATGCGAAATACACAGGGGCACAGAGGAGAGCAAAAACACCTATGTTCATGATTTGGGAGAGAGCATGAAAGAGAGAGGGACAAGTGGGATGGAGACTGGGAAAAAGGGACTCCAAGGGGGTAAAGGTGGAATATAGCTTGCATAGGCTATGCACTGGTGCTATATACTGCCACCAATTCTACCCCAAGGAGACGTGTGTCTGGGTCTCACTGATCACTTCAAACTATCCGTTTGATGGAAACAAGAGAGATGGTTATTCATAGCTGTTCCTGTTGCACTTCTCCTCTCCTGGAGGGCTTATGTTATTAAGCCCATAGTGTTTCTGTTGTTCAAAGTCAGTTTATATTCCTGTTTAATTAGTAAAGAATGCTTGCTTAAGATAAAGTTTTGACTGATCATAGAAGCTCCTGGTTTCTGAGCTTCATTATTATGAATGGGAAGTCAGAAGGAAAAGGTCAGTGACCAGCAAGATTGTGAAGTCAATAGAGAGAAGGGGACAAAGATGATAAATCCTTTCCATCAGAACTGTGTGGCCACACTGACTGGAGCCTTTAGACCAAAATGAGAGTGAATTTTCTTTAATTTTTATCTCCCACATCTTCCCCCAAATCCTACAAAATACAAATCCATGAGAATCCATAGTTGTGGATTCCTCTGGGCACAACTGATCTGAAGCAATTGTGTTAGGGGCAAAGCCTGAGTAAGCTGGATGCAATTAGCCTCAGGCACTTTGGCTTTTTCTGTGTTCTTTCTCATCCTATTAAAAGAAATCCACTGGGCTGAGTGGGGGTGTCGACTGAGATAAAACCACTCCCATGAGCCAAGCTCAGAAAAAGAGGTGTGAACAGTGGCTCCACCTACAGAAAGGATGCAGCTAGTATTCTTTTTCTGTTAACTCAAATACCTTCAACTGTAGTTCCTACTACATTGCATACAACATTCTTCTCTGTGCAAAATGTTCTGTGGCTTCCTATAAAGTACTAAATACAGCCCTAAGTCATGCCTGTCTCATTCACAGACCTCCAAAATCTGTCTTCAGCCATTTTTTCCCAGCTTTCTGTTACATTACTACCCAACTCTACCCCTAATTCCTTTCTATGTCCAAGCCCAATTAGGTGACTCTCCTTTCTGATGTTATCCTGTACTCTACTTCATCAGAGTTCTACAAATGCTGCTCCCCATGTCTGACATGGATCCCTTCTGCATCTCTGCTCACTGAAAGACTTTTTATTCATTCAAGAACTAACTTGGATGCCAAGTTCACCATGAAGCCTCCCTCCCATGAAACCATGATTTTTCTCTTTTCAAATTTCACAAAATACTTTGGTTGGGTTTCTTATTCATACTTGTAAGGAAGAGAAATAAACATTTGCATAGTGCCTATTATATTCCTGGCACCGTGGTAAGCATTTTTACAAATATTGTCTCATTTGATCCGTACAAAAACCCTTGGAGGTAAATGCTATTCTTAAAGCCCATGTTACAGTTGAGGAAACTGAGGCAAATAAAAGTTGTGACTTGCCCAGGGTCACTCAGCTAGTAATTGTCTGAGGCTGGTTTTGCACTCTGGTCTTCCTGACTCCAGGGTCAGCACCCTATTCATTGCACCACCTGTTTTCTGTTATAGTTATTTATGTGGAAACTATTTCTGTGTGAGACAGCTTCCATCTACCTCTAGATTGTAAGCATTAGAAGACAGAAATTCAAATGTCATTCATCTTCGCATGTCTTTTTCCTAGTTCAAGAAAACAAGGCGTTTAATTAAGATTTGTTGAACTTAATTGAATTGTATTAAATTGAAGATACAAAGTGTTCCTAATTAAAATGCAAATCCATTGAAAAATGGGGTATGTGTGACCCCCAAGCATCTTAAGATTGTATGTACTACATGAATTATGGTCTTCTGACCATGACTCTAGCCTTTGCCATACATACATACTTTGCCCCAAAATGTTCTTGGTGCCAATGACCACCTCCAGATGCCAAGAATGGCAAAGACACATGGGTGCTGAAAACCACAATTTCCCTGAGAAGTTCCTGGGTCCATACTTTGGCATTTTTAAGAGCCTGTAAACATCATCACCTTTGGATATATCTTAGGCTTCAGCTACAATTCCAGAAGCAACCCACAGGCTTATGAGAATGGAGTCTACTCTGGGGCTCCCGGAGTTACTACTAAATTTCACCCCCCCCCATTTGTGGAATCTTATTTTAAATTTGGTTTCAAATCCAACCCAACTTTGCTATAAATAGCCCTGCCTGTCTACTCTGTTTGACAGAAATGATGAATCTCTGCAGATATAAAGCCAACATGAAATGCACATGCAATTAAAGCAGAAATGGCTTCTCTGGGGAGGGTGGTTTCTGTCTTGTCTCCTACTTTGAATATTCTAAGGCTGCAGAGCCAATCCATTCTGATTTCCTTCTTTGCTGCTACAGCTAGAGGGTAATCCTGATTGAAATAGTTCAGCTCCTCAGAAATGAAAGACCCAGGACTTCCAGGGGAGCTCCTTGAGGCCAGGGATTTCATCACCTGCAGAAATGACAGATCTACTAGTCACTTCTGTGTGAGAAACTCATCCAGCTTCTTCCCGTTATAGATGTAGAACCCCACTAATTAGACACCTTGGATTTAATCTCAAAGTCCTATAGTCTAAAGCAAAAAGCCCAGGATCAGGGACAAGGAGCCTGGGTTTGAGTAGGACTGTGTAATCTGTTAGCCGTGATTTCAAATAAGTGACTTCTAATCACTAGATCTCAGTTTTTTCATCTGTAATATGGGAATAAGATTATCTTATTTACCTACTGCATAGGACTATTGTGATGACTAGGGTAGCTAGGTGGCACTGCAGTAGAGTGCCAGCTTTGGAATCAGGAACACTTGAGTTCCAATCTGGCCTCAGACACAGCTGTGTGACCCTGGCCACTCCTGTATCTTTGCTAAGATAACCCCAAGATAACTCAACAATAACAACATTGTGAGGACTAAATGCAGTCATGGATATGACTTGTAACCATCAAGTGTTCTTTAGAAACCATAGAACACAAAGCAAAACTAGGTACTCATGATCAAAGTTCTCAATCTGGAAGACTAGACAAAGTACTTTTTTTAGCAGGAATTTTTAACATTTGTTATGTCATCACAAAGTGGCACAGTGAATAGAGAGGTAGTCATGGATTCAGGAAGACCTGAGTTCAAATCAGGCCTCAGACCTATGTGACCCTGGGCAGGACATTTATATTCTGGCTATCTCAGTTTCCTCAACTGTAAATGAGGATAATAATAGCACATCCTTTCTCAGGATTGTTGTGGGGACCACATGAGATACTAGATCCTGACAGATCTGAGGCACCTGATAAATACTTGTTGTCTTCACTTCCTTATGGATCCCTCTGGCAGTCTGCTAGAGCTCAGGACCTCTTCTCAGAATATGAGGGAGGAGAAGGAGGAGGAGGAGAAAGAGAGGAGGAGGAGGAGGATGGGGAGGAGAGAAGGAAGAGGAGAGGAGAGAGAGATCTTTAATGTAAAGAAATACTAAGTTTCAGTTAGTAATTAGTGAAAATAAGGATGTATTTTTCCCCATGAATAGTCATGGACCTCTTGAAATCTGTCCACAGTTGGAGTACTCAAGGTTAAAAATGATTAGTTTTTAGAACTATTATTATTTTTATTATTATATTATATTATATTATATAATTATACAATATAATATAATTATTATGTATTTTAGAACTACTATTACAGAGGAAAAATATTGAAAGTGGTAGGTACTTCTTAAGACCCTCATTTGGAGACATGATTGGGAGGATAAAGAAGGACCATTGTCTCCCAACTTTCCTCTTCCTTCTCCCTTAAAGGACATGTGAAGCAAGAGATGGAAGGCTGAAGTCAAAGGGAAGCCGGATCTTCTTGGCAACAAAGGTCCTCCCCATCCCACCTGGGCAGGCATCAGGAGGTGGAAGTTGCCTTGCTCATCCCCAGATATCATTGCTTTGGGATTGGCAGAAGATGCCTGGTTCAACCCCTTGCAGACTTCCATTGGCGGACATGCTGGGGCCAACAGGGTGGCAAGTAGTGTCTGCTCCCTCTAAATGTGCTCCCATCGACCACAATCCCAGTCAAGCTAGCCAAGTTACGCTTCTGCCCACGGTGTGATAGAACTTTGTGCTCTTCCAAATCCATTTGATCCTAAACTCCTTGAGGGTAGGGACTGCTCATTGGCTCTTTTTTGTTTCCAGTGTCTGGCAAACTATAGGTGTTTAATAAATGCTTATTGACTGAGAAATTGCATTCATTTAAATTATTTCAAGTCTCGTCAAGTCAGCATGCATTGGTTCAGCACTTATTTTGTGTCAGGCACTGTGCTAAGTACTGGAGATGCAGAGAAAGGAAAATGAACAAACAAATATACCATCTATTCATCATTTATTAATCACCAACTGCATGCACTTCTAGTTGTTCTTGGATAGAGTATCATAAAATCAAAGATTTAGAGATAGGAGGGTCCTTAGAGGACACCAAGTTCAATCTCTTTCTTTTATAGATAAAGAAACTGAGGCACAGAGAGGTTAAGTGAGTTGCCCAGGGTCATGCAGATAGTAAGTGCCAGGGGGTGAAGTGGATAGAGCTCTGAGACTGGAGTGAGGAAGACCTGAATTCAAACTCAGGTTCAGATACTTACTAGCTGTGTAACCCCTGGGTAAGTCATGTAACTCTTTTTATCTCAATTTCTTCATCTGTAAAATGAGCTGGAAAAGGAAAGGGCAAACCGCCATAGTATCTTGGCCAAGAAAAATCCAAAGGGGGTCATGAATAGTTGGACACAATAAAAAAAAAGTGCCAGAGGTAAGATGTCAGCCTCAGTTTCTCTAGGTATAGTGGGCTCTGTCTTATACATGCTTGTTGTTATAGACAAATGTAAAGTGAGGCAGTATTTAATTTTGAGAAGGTCACATTGTAAGAGATGATGGGAAGAAAGAGGCAGGACATTTTTTGCAATATTTCTAAATAGGGGAAGGAGAATTCCTCTGACCTAAGTGTTAATGAAACCTTGGCAATCCAGAAGATGAAAATGACAAAATATACACTCCTCTTTTTGACAAAGACCTCCTGATGTTAGCCTATCTTTCCAGACTTCTTCATTTATTCTGCTTTGTTAATGTTTCTTTCTTTTTTTTTTTAAGTATCACAGTCACCTCCCCCAAACTCTTTCTTCTACCAAATAATGACATTTAGAGAAAACAGGAAAATATATTGGCTGGGCTAGATATCACCTAATATTCTGCCTCTCTCCTTCCACTTTTCTGCCAAACTGGACACATGCTTATCTACTATATTCCATTCCCTGACTTATTTTGACTCAGGCTGGCTCCCAGGCCTGGAGCACGTCATCTGCACCTCTGTCCCTCGGATTTCTGATTTTCCTTCAGAGCTCTTCTGATCATGGAAATGGTTTGAAAATTGTTAGCAAACAAATAAAAAGGAATGAGGTAAAACAGAAGCAAAACCAAATATTTGGTATGTATGTGGATTGTATTTATTCTGATGTGTACTTTCTGCTTCCCCCAACCAAATATAAACTCCTTTAGGGCAAGGCCTGTTTTGCCACTTTCTCCCTTTCTTTAACCTGGGCCTGGAATAGAGAAGGCACTTGGTGAATACTTGCTGAATTGAATAGAATTGGAACTGAACCCACCAGTAGGGATGAGTGTAGCGCTCCAACAAGTAGCAACTTCTCCAGCCCAGCTTGAGAGATGGGGCTCTTCAGGAGGTCTGATTGTGCCCAGGAGCCCCACCTGAACATACCTGGCACATCTCCAAGTCCTCTGTTGGGTTGAATGAGTTCACAGATATAACCTTCCTTAAAGTATTGTTGATTGAGTGAAAATTGGTTTCTGCTCAGATTGATTATCTAATATGATAGAAAAATATACAGTCTGCCAACAAATTTAGATTTCTGTGAAAATGAAACAGCCTTGTCTTGTTGTCCAGTGAGGCATTTAGGATCTTCTCTGGATGATGATATCTGAAGATGACAGAAGAGAGGAGGCTGCCCATCCCCTCCCCCTCCCCTCCTCCCCTCTGGGAATTTGAGGGCAGCATGTGCACAGAGGACTGAAGATGCTTTGAAAGCTCATTAGCAGATTTAGGGAAGCTAATTTATTTCAACAGGCTTTTTGTTTTTATTAAGATGGGAGTTCATTTTGGATTTGAAGCATCTTCTTTGGGAATGGCTTGAGAACTAGCCATTTAAGGAGCAGGATTCAAAGAAAAACAGGATTGCCCCCTGAAATCTTGCTCTTCCCTCTAAGCAGCCTCACTCATTCCCTGCCCTTTGCCCAACAGAAAGGACTCTTGGGTACTTCTCAAGTCTTATGTTGTCCTTATCCTTATCACCACCACCACTCCCACTCCCATCATCATCATCTCCTCCTTCTCATGCTGTCCGATAAAGTTTACAAAGAAATGGCCCAAAGACCAATCGGTATCCACATTTTCTTTTCTATTTATTGTTGCTTTACTATTAGAACAACATTGTGCTTTGTGTGAGAGTTACGAAACAGAGAGTTACCACAGGCTTTAGACTGGCAGAAGTCTTAAGAGTTATCATGCTCAAATGCCCTGATTTTAGGAAGGGGAAAATCGAGGAGCCAAAGAAGAAAGGGACTTATGCAAGGTCACCTGAGTTATAAGTGGGAAGGGCAGACTCAGCCCTATTTTCACTATAACACTATGTCTCCATGTCTTAACTGCCCCAACAATACCAACATTAAGCCCCATCTTGGGTGGTTCAATGGAGAAGGTATTGCACCCTGAGTCAGTTAACCTGTGTTACAATCTAGTCTCACACACTCACTAGCAAGTCACCTAACATCTCTTGATCTCAGTTGCCTCATCTCTAAAATGGGGATTATAATTACACTTCTAGAGTTGTGAGCATCAGTCAGTTCATAAACATTTATCAAGTACCTACTATATCCTGGTAGGATGTAGCTGCTGTGCTAAGTGCTGGAGATACATAGAAAGGCAAAAGACTATCCTTTCTCTCACAGAGCTCACAGTCTAATGGGAGAGTAATAAACAAATAAATACATACCAACAAGCTATAAAAAATAAATTCAAAATAACAGATGGTAGGCACTAGAAATGAGGAGGATATGGAAAGGTACAGAAGGTAAGATTTTTAGATGGAATTTGAAGGAAGCCAGGGGATTACATCAATTGGGAAGAGCCAGTAAAAATAAGGGGACACTATTTATAAAGCATTTTGCAACCATTAAAGGGCTTTTAAAATTTTGTTGTTTGTAATCTTTTTAGTTACATCTGAATATCTGGGATTTTCTCAGCAGAGATACTAGAGTGGTTTGCCATTTTTTTCTTCACATAATTTTACAAATGAGGAAACTTAGGCAAACATGGTTAAATGATTTGTCCAGGGTAACACAGCCAGTAAGTGCTTGAGCTGGATTTGAACTCAGGTCTTCCTGACTCCAGGCCAGCACTCTATCCACTGTGCCATCTAGTTGCTCAACTATTTAAATAATTTTCTTCTTCTTCTTCTTCTTCTTCTTCTTCTTCTTCTTCTTCTTCTTCTTCTTCTTCTTCTTCTTCTTCTTCTTCTTCTTCTTCTTCTTCTTCTTCTTCTTCTTCTTCTTCTTCTCCTTCTCCTCCTCCTTCTCATCCTCCTTCCTTTTCTTCTTCTTCTTGTTATTATTATCTCTGAGTTTACTAAACTCCTTCTTTACACCAACTCTGTGAGTTGGAGTTCTCAAGGATTATTAGTCCAATTTTACAATATAGTAAACTGAGGAAAAATCATCAGCCTAGGATTATACCTACCTAATATCAGAGACTGCCCTTCAACTTAGAGCTGTGATTATCTACTCTAAAAGGGAAGCCATCCTCTAATAGTTAACATAACTTCATCAAGAATAGGTAATATCAACCTTATCTCACTTCTTCTTTGGGCAGGATGGCTAAGCTGGTATGTGAGGGTTATTGACTTAGTTTATCCCAGTAACTGTTTGAGAAAGGACCCCATGCTATTGCTGTGAAAAAGCTGGAAAGACATAGATAGTTGATTATACAATTAAATGGCTTTGTATGTGACTGGCTGGCCAGGCCCAGAGAATAATCCTGAATGGATCCTTGTTGGGTTGGAAGAACATAGAGTTCCCTAGGGATGTGCAAGTGATCCACTTAATGTGTGTAACACCTATGTAGAAACAATCAAAGTATAGGTAGAATTCTTATTAGAGTTGTAGATAACACAATGCTAGAAGGGATAGCTAACATGCTGCTAAGATTGAAAAAAAATTTTTGACAAGCTAAAACACTGGGGCAAACTTAATTTAATTAATGACTTTTAATCATGATAAAATTAAATTCTTACTGCAAACAACAACAAAAATATGTATTTATAAAGTTGTACAGTCTGAAAAGTGTTTTATAAATATTATCTCATTTAATCTTCGCAATAAGTCTAGGAGGCAGAAGCTATTATTATCCCCATTTTACATTTGAGTATACTGAGGCAGATAGAGGTTAAGTGACCTGTCCAGTGTCCCACAGGTAGGAAGTGTCATAGAGTAGATTTGAACTCAAGTCTTCCTGACTCCAGCCAGACTTAGCACTCTGGCCACTGCCCTACCTAGATGCCTAATGGCATGAAACTCAATGAAGTCTGATAAGGGAAGTCAAAAAAGCTTGTGCAGTGGAGGCTGCCAAAAGAACAGTCTAAGAGGGGTGGGGAACTGGCTGCCTTGAAGCCACATGTGGCCCTCTAGGTCCTCAAGTGCAGAATCCATTTGGATTCAGTCAAAGGGCCATACGTGAGGTCCTAGAAGGTCACAGGAGGCCTGGAAACCATAGGTTCCCCACCCCAGGTCTAGTATCTACCACTAAGGAGAGGATTGTGAAATTTCTTTCTGCTCTGGTTTGACCAGGCCTGTAGTTTGTGTTGAGCTTGGGCCCAGAGCTTAGGATGAACATTGATAAACATCCAAAGAATGCCCAAAAGAGGGAGGTCAGAATGACCAAGGTCCTCAAGTCATGTCCTAGGTGAATCCTTTGAGGGAAATGGGCATACTTAGGATGGAAATGATGAGATTCCATGGTGAGGGAAACATGAGAGCTATTTTTAGTACATTTGGGACCTTCATACAAAATAGCAATTAGACTGGTTCTATCTGGAAAAAGACTCAAGAATTGGGAGCAATGGCTGGGGATGAAGGTGGGGAGATGCAAGGCAGCATATGTTGACATACTGTAAAACAAACAAACTGACCTAAATTTATAATTAGTAAAGTCAAGTTACTCAAAAGTTGGGCTACTCAAAAAATAGGCTGAGAAGGTAATGATTTCCTCATCCCTGCAGGTCTTCAAGCAAAGCCTAGAAAGCCAAGATAGGTATATTGATTATTATGGGTACATGGGGCTGACCACTGTGTTCCCAACTTTGAAATTGTGTAATTCTGTGATTGAATTCTTGGGCCAATGAGAGCTTGTAAACAGGAATGTGGAAACAATCGATCGGTGTCGAAACTGAGAAGGGCCAATGGACAGTGCCTAGGTAGCAGGCCCAGCCTTGGCATACTGGCTCTTACCTGAGCTGTGACTGTCAGAGGGGAGACTGGAACATTCACTTTATGTCCTCCATCCCCTTAGATGGGATCACCAGCTCTTCCTGTGATTGCACCTCATTAAGAAACTCTACAATGGGAAGAATTAGCGATGATTAAAAGACCTGAAGTCCCTTCCATCATCTTGAAGCAGGACTATTCAGCCTAACTGACTCACTGCTATTTTAGAAGCTGGGACACAAGACATTTTAATTCCCCTGAAAACATTGTTTTTCATCTGCAGGCTAAATGGTTGTAACCTCCAAGAAGAGAGATGTTTTTCTTTGAAGATACAATAGTGCCAGGGCTTTGAATTCTCTTCAAAAGGTTAGAGGCAATTAAACCATATTGAAAGGGGGCCATTTAATTTTAGATCTTTTATTAATTCTCCATCATTGTTTGCTAGACAAATGACTCTGATGGAGGGTCACAGAGAGTTCAGAATTGCCAACAATTCTTAGGACAGCCTGGATTCTGGCAGAACTTTTCACCACTGAACTCCTGGGTTTGCATAATCCTGAGTTAACTTCCTATGCTTGTATAATTTGTGGAGAGAACTCTTCAAAGCAATCCAAAGAGACGAGTGCCTCACCTACCATGACTCCTGGCACTGGGCTCCATCCACTCATGGATGTCCTTACTTTCAGAATGTTGTGGAAATGGGGTAGCTGGGTGGTACAGTAGATAGAGCACCAGCCCTGGAGTCAGGACAACATGAGTTTAAATCTGGCCTCAGACACTTACTAGCTGTGTGACCCTGGGTAAGTTACTTAACCCTGTTTGCGAGAGAGAGAGAGAGAGAGAGAGAGAGAGAGAGAGAGAGAGAGAGAGAGAGAGAGAGAGAGAGAGAGAGAGAGAGTTGTAAAAACATCCCTGAACCAGAGTTCCAGTTTCACTTCTGACCAGAATTTGCTATCTCACTGTGAGAACTGCCCTACTGCTCAGTCTCTTAATATAAAATGAGGAGTAGGCATTAATGATAATGATAATAACTAGCATTTACGTAGCACTTCACTGCTTACAAATCTCTTTGCAGTGGATTCTCATTGGATTCTCATAACAACCCCATGAGGTAGGAACAATTATTTCCATCTTGCTGAAGAGAAAACTGAGGCCAGGAAGATTAAGTGACATGCCCAGATAGCATTCAAAACTCAGTCTTTCTTGGCTGACTCTTCACTACTCTCATCTTTTATGCCATCAAGTTTAACTTCTCAAAGTATTGCCAAGCTGAGCCCTAGGATTCTGTGGTCCGATGATGAATAACTGAGTGACCAGGAGCAAAGAATGGTGACCAATGGTTAGATGTCCACCTGGACCATGCAGAGTGACTGACTCCACCAGTCAACATTTTTACTGTGACTAGAATGGAGACGAAGAAAACACGTTCATCAAGTTTGCAGATGATGCGAAACGGTGAATGTAGCAAACATGTCTTACCAAAGAATCAGGATCTGAAGGCTGGGCAGAGTAAGTGGGAAAATGGACTTCAAAATGCTTAAGGGTAAAGCTTTACATTTGGCTTCAAAAAGTTCCCATTCAATTTCATCAATGCTAATTGCTCTTCTCTAAAACACATTAAGGATAGAGGACAATCAAATTAAAGGATAGATGCCACTTAAACTTCCAAAGATCCTTCAAGCCATCTGTGGAGGTAGTCTCCTGAGATGCAGAGCTAAGCAAATGGACATCAATTACATATAGGTATAGGTATACAGATCCATTCACAGGAAGAGTGAGACCCAGACAGAAATCCTCTGGGGAGGCTCATCGCCAAACCCAGCCTTCAAAGCCACCATGATCCTTGAATAAGGATATACAGTTCATACTAGGCTTCTGCTTAAAGCCTGGTAGGGCCTGCCAGAGGTCATTCTCTATTGACACAGATTTTGAAAGTCTGGTGCCATCTCCCTAGGAAGATGAGTCATTTAGAGAAGATTTTAGTGCAAAAGAAATAGTTGATGACAATAATAATTCACAGAAACTCTTGGTGCTTCAAGTTAAATAATTCTAAGGGTCTGAACATAGTAGGTGCTTAACTATGATGGAAATCACAGGTAGGTGGCACAGTTGATAGAGTTCTGGGCCTGGAGTCAGGAAGACTCCTCTTCCTGAGTTCAAATCCTGCCTCAGACACTTAGTAGCTGTGTGACCCTGGGTGAGACAAACCCTGTTTGTCTTTTTCCACATCTGTAAAATAAATGGCACACCGCTCCAGTATCTTTGCCAAAAAATCTTCAAATGGGATCACAGAAAGCTGAACAAGACTGAAAAAAAAATACTGAACAACAAAAAACTATGGTGGAAGGAAAAAAGGAAGGAAGGAGAGTGGATTATTTGTGTAATGCTTTAAGGTTTGCTAACTACTTCCCATGCATGATCTAACTTGAGTTTTACTTTAATTTATTATTTACTTCAATTGTCTATAAATTAATTAAATTATTTGTTTAATCGATTATTATTATTTACTTTAATTCTATGATGACATATCAACAGACATTATTATTCTCACCTTATAGGTAAAACATCTGAGTTTCACTATGTGCACATGGTCAGTAAGTACCTGAGCCAATTCTGATTTCTAAGTCAGTACTTTTTTCCTCCTATTAGAATCTCATCTCTCCAAGTAATAAAAAAGGGGGATGGAGTAAAGAAAGGGAAAAAAAGGAGGAAAGAGGAAGAAAAAGAAAGAGGGAGAGGGGAAAGAAGAAGAGAAGGGAGGGAAGAAGGAGGAGAGGGATGATTGGAGAGAGGGAGGGAAGGATCATTTCCTCCTTAAATCTCTTTTCCAACTCCAGAGAAAATGTGAGCTTTATTTATCACGCCATTGGTTGTGCCTAGTACAGAGGCCTTGAACATCACCGCATGCACTTAATAATGATGTGCTAAAAGCAGTTGTGTTGAGTTGAATGGGCAGAAAATGTTTCCAACTTTTTTGTGGCCACCTGGATCCACTGTCAGTCAGGCACATGCCTAGAGAGCACTGGGGTTTTTGTGGCCTCCATTCTGGTTTTGCTCCCAGGAAGAGCCTGTGTTTTGATCTGAGGATCATCTTGCTTTCTTGGCTCGAGGCAAGGATGAAGCTCAGGCAATACAGAGACTTTGTCAGCCCCTCTAGGAGCCTAACCAATGCCCTGGAGAGAGAAAGGATGCTGAGCCTAGCAGTCCACAACTTCCCTGCCCTTCTGAGCCTCTTCGCCATTCACTGAGTCTCCCTGGTTCATCTCTCAGTTTGGAGACCTTCCTCTATTTACTGTCTAATGGGCCATGGACTGGGGATTCTCCAGGAATCTAAGGTCAGAAGCAGATTTCATTGTGTCATTGATAAAATGAGTTTCAAAGGCTTAAATTATTTTAGGACTTTTAAACAAGGGTATGAGAGGAAAGTCCTCATCTCCTTTGTTCTTTTAGCAAATTCTACAACATACTAGTGATGGCTGACCTTTATTAGTGTTTGGGGGTGGGACTTCACAGTTGGCAAAACACTGCCCTTATCAGAGCAACTTGGTGCTGGTGTGGGGTAGGGTGGGGGGGTGGTGAAGATCAGCTGGACTTGTATCTTCCCAGCACTTAGCACAGGGTTCTGAACACAAACACAGTTTTGAGTTGCAAGGAATCTGAGAAGTCCTCCAAGTTAGCCTCTTCATTTTACAGAGTACTGAACTGATTTTGGTTGAATTGTCTCCATTTTCCAGGTGAAAATAACTGAGACCCAGAGAGGAGAAGGAACTTCCCCAAAGTTGCATAGGTAGAATGAAGCAGGACCTGATAGGAAAAGAGAGAAATTACACACAGGATGGAGAGCCAGCAGGGATTCAAAACTGCTGATTTCCCCCAAATTCTTTGACCTCATAATGCCAAATTATCAATAATGTCAATATCTTTCCTAAGACAATTTGGCAAAAGAAAAGACCCAATTATTAACTAGAATCCCATGTCCTTCTGTGTTTCCAAATTAAAACAAAAATAGATATCAAAACATCAGCAAACTGAGTCAGTTACCAAAAGCATCCCTACGCCTATCTAACCCCTAGCTAGTCTGGATCCAATGCCATTTTTATCTTTTTCTTAAAGTACTGTTCATGTTCAAGGAAGCTGTGAGGTATGGTGGCAATTCTGGACTTGCAGGCACTGATCTGGGTCCCATCCCAGTCTCTGCTATATACTGGCTGTGTGACTTAGGACAAGTCGCTTAACCTGTCTGATCTTCCATTTCCTCATTCCTAAAATGCCCAGGCTTCCTCACTGAAGTTTCATGAAGATCAAATCAAAAGAGCCTCCAAGCTGCAAGGGACCTCAGTGGCCTGACTAAAGAAGCAATCTTCCATGCTCAAGTCTCTTTGTTCTGCTGGCTTCAAAGTGTAGAGAGACTTCTCTGAGTGGTTACAAGGCATGAGCTTGCCTTTGTCATAGATCCGTTACAGGACACAAGACAGCGGAAGGAGACTAAGGCTATCACTGAGCTCAGAAGCTCCCAGCCAAGTTGGGTTTGGGAAAGGGCCACTTCCTGCTTGTGTCTTCTTTTAGGAGAGCTCCTTGCTATATGTCAAAATGAACTTGGCACATTCTCTCTTTCCTGGGCTGTAGGAACAATTGAAGCAGCTGAAGGAGAAAGGCAATGAGAGAGAAAAAGAGAGAGACAGAGACAGAGACAGAGACAGAGACAGAGAGAGACAGAGACAGAGGGAGTGAGAGAGAGCTAGTGTGAGAGAGAGAGAGAGAGAGAGAGAGAGAGAGAGAGAGAGAGAGAAGAGACAGAGAGAGACAGAGACAAAGGAGAGAGAGAGAGAGAGAGAGAGAGAGAGAGAGAGAGAGAGAGAGAGAGAGAGAGAGAGAGAGAGAGAGAGAGAGAGAGAGAAAGGGAGACAGTAGAGAGAGTAGCTCAGTGTTAACGAGGCTATCCTCAGCAGAGGTGAAATGGATAATACCTAATAAGCAGCTCTCAAGAAGAATGTTTCCAAATGTCCCAGTGAGGCTGGAATATTAGCCTCTTGACTATTTTCATTTCATAAGACTATTGCTAAGCATTTTCCTTTCAGTGTGGAAATAAAACTGCCAGTTCAATTCTTGATTCACATTTGTACTCTAGGCACTTTCCCCCACCCACACCCTCCTGGGGAGGACACTCTCCCCAACTAGGTCCCAAAATACAATTATTCACCAGTGATCTGGTGGAATGGAAGTCATGGGAGCCTAGATCTCCCGCTGAAGAGACAGGCAATCCCAAACCAATGAACCCAGACCAGATTTCAGTTAAGGATCAGGCCTGGTAAAGACTTCCCAGTGTTGGGTGAGCCACTGGACCAGTATGATATGCTTTTGTTAGGACATTAAAACTATAAAGGGCCATGAAGGTTGCTTTGTTCTAATACTTCATTTTCCAAATAGAGATACTGAGTCCCAAAGCAGGTAAGTGATTTACCCAAAGATGCATAACCAGCAAACAGCAGAGCTGAGATGATTTCCTGAATCCCAAAACAATATTTCTTAGATTTTTCTTGGGTTTTAATTTTGATCCAATGCTCTACGTCCTATCCAATTGAGGTAGTGGAGTATGATGGTTAGGGTATTGGCACTGGAATCATAAAGCCCTAGATTTAAGTCCTGCCTCAAACCCTTGTTAGCTGTATGACCCTGGGCCTTTGTTTCCTAACTGTTAAATAAGGGAGTTATACTTCAAGGTCTCATAGATCACTTCCAGCTCCAAATATATGATCCGATGGTAGATATAATGCAAAGCTGGTCTGAACTCCCCTCCAAGCTGAAGAGCATGAAGCAAGCTGTGATCTGGGTAACAGGAAAAAATTATCCTCATTAAGAGGCCTGGCTCTGGAGTCAGCAAACCTGCATGCAAATCTAGCCTCTGATGCTTACTTCCTACGCGACCTCAGGCATCCCTCAGCCTCTCTGGGGCTCAGTTTCCTAGGGAAGGGAAGGGAAGGGAAGGGAAGGGAAGGGGAGGGGAGGGGAGGGGAGGGGAGGGGAGGGGAGGGGAGGGGAGGGAAGGAAGGGAAGGGGAGGGGAGGGGAGGGGAGGGGAGGGGAGGGAAGGAGGAAGGGGAGGGGGGAAGGGAAGGGGAAAGAAGGGGAGGGAAGGGGAGGGAAGGGAGGAGGGAGGGAAGGAAGGGAAGGGAAGGGAAGGAAGGAAGGGAAGGGAAGGAAGGGAGGGAGGGAAGGGAAGGGAAGGAAGGAAGGGAAGGGAAGGGAAGGAAGGGAAGGGAAGGGAAGGAAGGAAGGAAGGAAGGGAAGGAAGGGAAGGGAAGGGAGGGGAAGGGAAGGGAAGGGGAGGGGAGAGAAGAGAGAGAGAGAAAGAGAGAGACAGAGGGAACAGAAGAGAGAGGGAAGGAGAGAGAGGCAGACAGACAGAGAAAGAGAGAGATAGGGATAGAGGAACAGAGACAGAGAGAGACAGAGAAAGATAGAGGAACAGAGACAGAGAGAGACAGAGAAACATGGTAGCAGAGACAGAGAAGAAAAGAGACAGAGGGATGGAAATAGAAGCAAAGACGGAAAGACAGAAATGGATTAAGAGACAGAGACAGATGGACAGACTGAAAGTTAAATAGAGACATACAGAAAAAAGACACTTTAGTAAGTTGGAGAGACACAGACAGACAAACAAACAAGACTGACCGGCAGACAGTGAAGGCAGTACCTCTTTTCCCACAGGGATACATTTTGAAATGGGTGTCTCTGACCGATGCACGGAAAGTCAAATCTCCAATTAAGGCTACATGAGTCACTGGGGACCACTGTTTGGAAGTGAGTGAGTACTACCCAATCTATCATAGACTACCAGATCTGATATTGTGGATCTGAAGGTCCAGTCTAGGTCTAGCATTCTGGCCCTATGTCACAGAGGGTCTCTCAGATGGGATATTCCAGAACTAGCTGAATTGGTGAATCAGTGAATGAATGGTTGCCCCATGCAGGAATTGACTTAGGATAGTGGACAGAATTCTGTACTTGGAGTCAGGAAGCCCTGAATTCAAATCATACCTTAGACACTTACTATCTGTGTGACCCTGAGCAAGACATTGAACTCTCTGTCTAAATTTATTCATTTATCAAATGAGAATAATAATAGCCCCTAACTCACCAGGGTTGTTGTGAGCATTAAGTGAGATAACACATGCAAAGTGCTTTGTAAATTTCAGTGTTAAATGACATCTTATGATTGTTGTTGTTATTCTCATTTCTTTGTTCTTTCAGTCAGTTCACTAACCAGTCTAGCTATTTTCCTTTTTTAAACAAAATAAGTTGCTGATTTTCTGAGCTTTCTTTTTCCAAGCTGAAGCTCCTCAGCTATGATTTGGCAGCGGAAAAGGAGTATTATGAAGATATCAAACTAAAACTGAGAACTGAAGAAAAGCCTGACAGTGTTACATCACAAGAGGATCCAGAGAGGCTGAATATACAGGGATGGAATTGTTAATCTCCTTTCATTGGCTGTACCTTTAATTTACAGAAGCCAGAGTAGAAGGGTCCAGTGCTCTAGTAAACCACCAAAAAAGTCAAGGCATGGAAGACAAACATGAGAATCTTCTTATTATTCTGATGTGAAACTGGTGGCCAATATCTTTGGAAATAAACTTCCCAAAAGAAAGCTCTCAGTGGCTTGATCTATGTCCAAGAGTTGTGAGGCTAAGATCTCTAAAAAGGCGAGCGATTCTTTCATTGGAATGTCCTTTTTTCCCTTAAAATCACAAGAAAGCTTGAATTATTAATGCTGACTCATGGAGTACAAATTAGACAGAGGCATCTGCTCTCTGTTCTATACGGAAGGCAAGCAGAGGCATGATACCCTGGAGCCCTTCTGCATTCCAGGATGACATTGAAGATAGAACTAGTCCCACACCCCAGAGTCTTATTTTAGTTATGTGTCACCTTTATGCTGTGTTCCCATCTGCATCCCATCTGAGAAGCGGGAATCCTGGGAGCTTTGGGACAATCCTATCCACGAGGAAGACACTGGAGGAATTATAAGGACTACCAATCCTCCCAGCTGCTCACAGCCGAAGCCACCAGGGAGCCCAGTGTCCTTGACCACAGCCTTGTCTGAACTGAAGCAACCAATTCGGCCTCTAGCAATCTCAAGTGTCTTCCTCTGGGCCATTCCCTTCATTCGGTATCTCATGATGCATAAAGGTTGAGCCAGGTTTGTAACTAGGATGGAACAACTGGGGATTTTATACAGGCTGCCAGACTCTGAGGAGCATGACCTCCTCCTCAGGGGGGTTCCCATGTTTCAGGGCACTCAGACTTCCTACACGGCATGCTGTCTTGCAATGATCATACATCTGTCCCAAGACAAACACGACTGCACCGAACTACTACATGCTTCCAGTGTTGAGGGGCTGGTTCTGGGGCCTCATGAGGCAGGGCTAAGTGGAAGTGGGGGATTGCCTAAATTTGGTTCCCTAGACCCTTCCCAACCTTTGCCCTCACCTGGTGGTGACTTCTCCTGCAGAATCCCATGATTTCCCTAGACCTCCACTGTCCTTACCCTGGGGGTCCAAAGCCCATATTATGACTTCAATATGAAGTGCCATGTCTAGCTGAACTTCTGGAGCTCATTCTGGCCTAAGACTTGATATCAGGCATCCCCAGGACCTGAGTGAGGAAGAGGAACAAATGTATATTTCTCAGAATGGTATGTGGTCTGTAGCCTGATGACAAAGTATATTTCTCAGAGCTATCAGCTCTTGTGTAGTAGATTGATACCAGACTGGGAAGCCCTGGAGCTACTCTGCATCCTGACTGTTTATGTGACCATGGACTAGTCTCTTTGCCTTAGCCTCAGTTTCCTTCTCTGTTCAAGCGGGTTGGACAAGATGATCTCTTAGACACTTCTAGCTCTAAAAAACTAGTCTCAATACTCCACAGTCATGTCACTTCAGGGGCTCGATTTCCTCTGTGATATGACAGATTCGTATTTGTACCATGGGCCTCACAGGTTTTTTGTGAAGGAAACTTGCATACCTTAATGTCCTAGAGAAGTGGGTATTAGTACACATTTATGTATGTTTAGGACAATTAGGTGGTGTAGCAGACTTGAGTTCAAATCCAACCTCAGACACTTACTAGCTGTGTGACAACTGTGTCACAGCTGTGTGATGCTGGGCAAGTCACTTAACCCCAATTGCCTCCCCATGCCCCACAAAAATATATATTTGGCCTGTGTTCTGTGCAAGGTCCTGTGGCAGATAGAGAAGGTTAGGGCACAGGCATCTCTGCCCAAGCATATCCTATACAATAGCTCACATCAGATCATTTTTCTATATTGTGTTAAATTTTCCAGAATATCAACTTAACAGGCTAGTCCTTGCCAAGTTTCCCCAGAAAGATGCCCGAAGAGGCAGGGTTGATAGCAGTTCTGGGAGTGATGGAGTGCAAGGACTCTGGTCTCCATTGTACAGATCCTAAGATCGTAAGAGGCACTGCGAGATGACAACTAGTCCAATTCTGTCCTTTTGGAAATGATGGTAATAAAGTCCAAATTGGGGACGGGATTTTCCCAAGCTCAGAAAACCTGCATGTGTTGGAGCTGAGATTTGAACCGAAGAATCCACTCAAAGCCAAATGCTCTTTCTCAAACACCACTGCTCCTTCCTTACCTCTGTGGGTGTCTCTTTCCAGATGCCCCAATATTTTTGTCTCTCCCTGCAGAGATAAAGCACCATTCAGTGTTTTTTTTACAAATCTACTTGGTGGGGCAGGGGAAGTTATTAATCAAATACTCAGTCAATCCAAAAACATTTAGGATGTACCTACTATGTGTCAGGAATTATTTGAGGTCCTTGGCATGCAACCAAAAGAAATGAACCAGTCCCTGCCCTCAAAGTGTTTGCATTCTGACAAGGGAGATGATATATATCTAATCAGGTACATGAAAAATACAACCAGTATAGATGGGGGGGGGACTGTAACACAGGGGTTCTTCATCTTTTCTGTGTCATGAACTCCTTGGGCTATCCAGTAAAATTTCTACACCTCTTCTCAGAACAATGTTTTTCAATAAATAAAATAAAATACCTAGGATTCCAAAGAAAAGCAATTATATTGAAAAAGATGTTTTCAGCTTATGGACCCCTAAAATCTAGCTTTGCATTGGGATACTCTTAGAGGTGGAGGGGGGGAAGGAGAGCAGTTAGTTGAGTGATAGGAAGAAAACAAATGCAAAGGCAAGGAGACTAGAGATGGCATGGCATTTGTGAGGAAACACAAATGGAATGAAGCAGCTAGATTGTCGTGTGTTTGCAAGAGAATAAGTTATGTAGAGAAGGTCCCACGTGAAATAGGCACTTACTAAATCCTTTCAGATTAATTGATGGATTCCATGATGGTTTGCTTGAAAGGAATTCTGAGGATATTCACCCTGTGGTCATCAGAAACTGCTATTGTTTTTCTTCTCGTATTAAGTATGCCTCTTTATCACTACCATGGACGGGAAGACCTTGAAAATAAAATTCGGTTAATGACAGCTTCTTTCCTCCCCATTCCCCACATACTCATACATACGCACAAGCTGAAGCAAGATGAGGACTTGAGAAGAACAAGGAAAGGAAGCATGAAAGAGAGTAAATGAAGAACAGACTTATTGCAAAGAAGAAGAAAATTTGATGTGAAAGCCATAAGCCTCTGGCTAACAGGAGCCTGTATGGACATTGAGGTCACAAATTAGTGATACAGGCTTGGCACTGGACACATGGACCTTGGTCTGATTCTGTGTTAAATGTCTTTGAGCACTTGATAGATGTTCTTTGCTAATGAGAATTTCTCCCCAGAAATATCAGGGATGGATTCAAAAATCATTGAGTGCCCAGTCCAATTTCACTCAACAAGGAAAAATTGAATTTCCTTTCTAGTTTGCAATCACCTTCCTGCTCATGTGAGGAGGAAGCTCCTCTCAGCACTAAAAAAGCACTAAGTGGCTGCTTGCCCAGCAGCAAGTCCTAGAGAATGGTCTTCTACCTGCTCAGTGGGCAAGGACTAGGCTGTTACATTGGCCTGAACTTCTTTGAGACTCTTTTTTTTCTCCATAAATAATCTTTGCATAAACTACCTCAGAGATGTTATGGAGAGTGGTTTGTAGGTTTCAAAGTGTCTATGAAATGGGAGTTGTTTCTATATTTTCATTATTGATCAGCCACAAAAAAAGGGCCATTCCAAATCTCTTCATGGTCAGAGTTGAATCTGGACTCTCAATGACCAGAGGAATACAAACTTTGACTGGTCCTACTAAGCCAGAAAGACTTCAACTAGAGGCCCACTGATGGACCAAGTCTGTTATTCAAGGACCACTCTAGCAAACACTGCAGTGGTTCCTTCCAAGCTGGTGACCTATGAAATGCTGGATGCCTTGACCCAGACAGCTCTATGATGCCATCATCCTCTGAACTCATGAAACAAAGAAAGCTATAAAATGGTCCTCAAACCCAAGGAGATCTCTTCCACATCTGAAGTGATGATTATTGGATGATAGAGAAAAGGAAAAATGGTTATGGGATGATCAAAAAGAAAGAGCAAAAAGGGGCATTGGAAGGCTACCCAATCTAACCCCTGCTCCATTTTACAAGTGAGCAACCAGATTAATTGAAAAGCCGAAGGTCAAAAAAGTAGGTGGAGTAGCCAGGTTTTCTGACACCAAATTCAGTGTTCTTCTATTATACAGTACACTTCCAAAGCAAGAAAGCAAACAAATAAAACCAATAACTTAATTATTGGTGCTTAAACAGTGAGATCTTTGCCCAATGATCAGGAAGTTATCTATATTACTACTCTTACTATAAATGAAAGTAAAAGAACTAAGAAAGTTCAATGGAAGAATGGCTCAAAGATTCTTCTTAGGTGAATAAAGAAGCTGTTGGAAATTGCTTCATCATGAACCCAAAACAGGTCTTCACTGGGGTTTTGGCCGTCTTACCTAAAGATGAACGTAAGCCAAAAATGCCACAGTAAAAAAATGCAGCCAATACATCATCTGTCCTAAATGAGGAGGGATAGAAATTCTAGGAAGGACTTGAAAATGTTTTCCAAAACAAATTGTATGTGTGTGTGTGTGTTATATGTGTATATAATATATTATATATATAATATGTATGTATATGTGTATCTATAATATATATAAATATATATATACACACATACAGATACACATACATATATATTTGTGTGTGTCTCATGATAGATGAGTTTTTAGTTTTCAGTGTGAATATTTATACTTCAGAAATTTGCAAACCCCATAAATCAGGGCTTGATTTATTTATTTATTTTTTTTGTTATTGTCTGGACTTAAGAAAGTGATAGAGAAAATGTTAACAATACAGATAAACATACGAGTTCATTAGGCAGAATTGTTTTTGGGAAAGACATTTGTGAAACATTGATAGACACACCATTACCCCTCTGTCTCCAATATATTTTCATCCAGAAGTGACTGAGAAGAAACAAGGAAAAGGAATGAAAACAACAACTCAAAAATGATATGGATTTTTTTAAGAGATATAAAATTTCTGGTTATAAACATGCGGTTCATTTTTTCAGTCTGTTGTCCAAGCAAAGACAAATAATAGATTAATAAGAGCAAAAGTTAAAATCAACAGCAAATTCAGGGAATAAATAGATGAAGAAGAGAAAAACAATCAGTAAAATACAACAGCTATAGCCTAACCTATTCAAATAAATTCTTAGTGATGGAGAAACAGGAAAGAGATAAAAATAAAGATAGTGACTCTGATCATTGTCTTTTATCAGAAAAGTCTAAATAATGTTAAAGTCATCACAAGAGAAAGTCCAAAGGATCCAGCAAACAGCGAATGTCTTTGCCAAACAGAGAGATGGAACATCCAAGGACTACTGTTGGGTTTAGAGTGCAATAACAGCTTAGGAATACTTCGAGTTCTATTAGTTTGTGTTTTAAACATGAAGAGCCAGAAGAACCTTTACTCATGTAACATTATGACAGGAAGGGGCCTTACAGATCACTGAGCCTTACCCTTTTCTTTTCTAGATTAAGACACCAGAAAAGTCAAACTAGGAAGCTGTGATTAAAACCTGTATTTCCTAGCTTCCAGTCTTATGAGTTTTTAACTGGACCAAATAATATCCTTACTTTTACTCTTCTCACCATGTACACTACTCTTTTACTCATGTGTATGCCCTAGCCTACCTTAACCCTTTCCTGGGATGCCTTCATACTGCTCAGGGTCTTACTCAAGTGCCCCCTCCCCCGCTCCCCCCTCCATGATGCTTTTCTTGACCACTTCAGCCTATGCTGATCCCTTAACTGACTTTGAGGTACATGAAACATCAATAATGCCATTCAATTCAAATCAAACTAAAGATTTGAAAACACCTTTGTGGATAAGGAGTTGCATTAGGAACTTGGTGGGGGAGGGGGGAGGAGCATAAAAAGATAAAATCAAAAAGCATACTTGAGAATGGAATTATTTTTTTTTATGTATGTAAATTCCATCTGTTCAGTTAGACTTGAAGCTCCTTGAAAGAAAGGTCTTCAATTTCTTTTGCAGTCCAAAGTGTTTCAGTGTGTGGTGTAGAAAAGACAAGATGGGCTATAAAAAAGAAATACATGAAATTTCCTGGCTAATTTTTCTCATTTATACTATGCCTTGGCTGTTTTTCATATGTTTTTTTCTACTTCTAAGTTTTAAGCTGAGATGGAAGGAATTATTCCCCACAGGGCCTCAGCTTGAATAGCTGAACTTCCTAAGGCTCAAAATTACAACTAGAAATGGGAATTGAATCATTCTGGTTCTGTCCTATTTTTTGTTTCTGGAATACTTCATATCTTTAATTACAAAGTTGTATATGGAATAATAGAAAGAGTTCTGGGATGAAAGCCAGGAGCCCCGGGTTCAAATCTTAGCTCTAGGACTTTGTTCACTGGACAGCTTTGGGCAAATCACTATGTTTCCCAGAGTCTCAGCTTCCTTCCCTGTCAAACCAGAATTGCAATCCTGCCTGGGGTACCTCTGAGGGTCATTGTGAGGACCCAATAGAATGATGGAAGACAAAGTGCCTAATTTGATTTATTCATTTTGTTTTTAATATCACTTTGTGATGTTAAATTCACCTGATATTAAACTTACATATGGTTCTACGAAGCTTGTTGGAATCCTCTATTTCTTGTCACATTTCATTACAGTCATGTTATGTACTACAATTTGTCTTCATTCTCCAATCAACAGACCTATACTGCTGTTTTAATCCATTGCTGTCACAAAAGATAGCGTTGCTATTAATTCTTTGTCGCACACGCCTTTCCTTTTGTCTTTAACCTCCTTAGAGGTTATGCCTACCAGGGGGATCCCTGAGGTAAAGAGTATACATAGTTTGGTCACTTAGTTCAGCATCATTCAGCATCATAGGAACCTATGAGACAGTGAGAGAGTCACCAGAATGTGAGTGGTGTCCTGTTACCTTCTACTCTAAAGGAAGCTTTTGAGTTACTTGATTATATTATGTGCTTTCTCTGTTTGTGTCTTTTATAAACTCTTTAAATTTTATGAGCTTTCTATGAGGTGAAATTATGGCTGTCCTTTACCATATAAATTATGTTATTTATCTTGAGTGTTTATCTAGAAAATCATGATCCTGTTAACCAAATTTGTAGAAACATAGATTCAAATTTACTTGGAGGTTTACTAATGTTAACTCTGCATGAGGCCATATGAGGCAAAAGAGAAAACAATATCCTTCTGACTAGTCTCTGGGTTCAGAACTAATAAGCCAAGATTTTATTTGGGGAATTCATCATGGGTTACGTAATCTCTCACATGATAACTTTATTATATATTTACAAGGAATAGCAGATTGTAAAAGAAGACTTACAGGTTCATGTATGATCTTTTTATTCTATTCTACTATATTATAGAAATGCTTCTTACATTTCTTAAGTTCAGAATAAAATAAATTAAAAGATAATCTCTCTGAGATCTGGGACCATTTCATCGTGTGTTTGGTCCTAGCGCACTGAGCACAGTGCTTTTCACATAGCAGGTGCTTGAATAAATAAATGTTTCCTGAACTGAATTGAATTGAATTTCGATCTCCCTGGCCTGAAGTCCTGAAGCTTTGAAAGTCATACCATTTTCTGTCAATTCCCGTTGTATCTCCCCACAGTCCACTAGGATGCTTCTGATGACACAGATAACGCCTTTAGGAGCAGAGAGGAAATGTCTGTCTTCTCTGTGCTGGCCTGCTTTGAATAACTTTGCTAAATCACAGCTTTTAGTAACTTATTATGAGGTTGGAAGTTACATTGTGCTAGTTGTTTGTCCTGGACATTCATTGGCTAGAATAAAGTTTGGCTGAGATTATATTATTGACATATTTCTCTGCACCACTGCAGCCTGGCCGCTGGGCCCAGCAATTGAAGGTGTTTTTGAAGGTGAGGACTGCAAACAGCATTGGGTTATTTGTCATTGCACCAGATGAAGCATATGGGCTCCTGTCCTACACTGGCTGTGGAGGACGGGAAGGCTTTGTAGGGGCAACAGTCCAAGAGCCTCCTGTTTAAAGTCCTTGAGTATCACCCCCCCCACCACCCCTCACTAAAAATACAGTAAGAAGATTAAGAACAGCCTCGGTTAAGAAGGCTACATCACATGATGTACATCAAATGATAGAGCGTTTAGGGCTGGGAAGAACCTCAACAATGATCCAGCCCCTTGATATTTCACATGAAGAAACTTGAGCCAAGAGCAAGAAATAAGTAGACCAGTAAGGATCAGAACCTTGAATATGATCCAACCCCCCTCACTCCAACCCTTCTTCTCTTTCCATTACTCTATGAGTCTTCCCCATGTTAGAACAAATACTAGGCTGAGGACTCAATTGCATCAGATCCTGTTCCCTAATTGCCTCCCGTGCACAAAGCTCCATGTGATGCTGGGATGCCTAAGCCTCAGAGGGAGCCCAGTCATATCAGCCAGAACATTAGTCATTCACCCCACAAACATGCTTGACACAACGTATAAGTAAAAGCTTTTTATTGCCTTTATTGTAAACCTGCAGGATGCCATTTGTTTTCAACCTGGCCCCATCTTGCATTTACCATGATAAAGTACAATTGTGGTACACTTGGAAATAATTCCATATTATTGATGTTTGCCTCCTTGAGCTCTCTGGAGCTGAATGGTGCTGGAAACATGAACAAGACTGGACATTATTCAGTAACATAGGATCATACATTTAGAGCTAAAAGGGACCTCAGAGGATATTGAATCCAACCATCCCATTTTACAGAGGAGATAACTGAGGCTTGGAAAAGTTAAAGAGTGGCTTACCCAAGGAAACACAATATGAAGGGGGCAGATCTGAGCTGGAAGAACTTCAGATAGAACAGCTCTCTATATGTTCCAAGCTGATGAGGGGATGGTGACAGGATGGAAGAAATCATGGAGGATGGAAGACCAAGAGAAGAAAGCTTGGTGGTCCTGGATGAGGAGTTAAAGATCTGTAAGGCATAGACTTTACTCTCATGAAGCTTATAGCAATAATGGGTGTGGAACATGAATTCATGCTGATGGCATTTAGAAGAATAAGATCTATGTAAGAGATAGATCTGGGAGGCCTCAGGAGACTGAATCACTGGTAGCTGTGGCAATTTCCAGACTTCTTAACCCACAAATGCCAAAGGCAATTTAGAAGGTCAGAGGGAAAACTCTGTCAGACCTGGGTGAGAGAGCAGCATGGTCCAGTCCTGGCCCTGGTGCAGGCCTGGTGCGGCAGCCAGAGCAGCAGCAGCTGCATCTGCAGCTCTCAGGCCACAGACTGTGGGGGTTGGGTTGAGTGGCTGATCAAAGCAGGGCTTGTAGGGATCTCTCTGCTGGTGCTGAGGCAGGATTCTCTTGCTTTGCCTGTGCTTGGATCTGGCTCCAGTCCTGGGTGGCAGTCCTGAATTGAGGAGGAGTGCTGGCTTGGCAGAGCTTGTGGCAGCAGTGAAGAGAGAATCCTCCTCACAGTTCCAGGGCAGAAAAGAATGTTTGTGCTCACTCACAGACAAGAGCACAGGCTGGGAGAGGAGTAAACATCTTTCCTTAGATCATACTGCCTTGAAAGAACTGAAAACTTATACAGGTCCCTAGAAGTACCTCTGAAAACAGCTGCACAAAACCCCGAAGCCTCAGACAGTACACCCTCCACACTGGAAGCAGAGCCCTACCTTAGCAAAGAGTTTATAACTCAAGTAATTGGCTGGGAAC
>NW_027555514.1:290796123-291053623 GCF_003287225.1 Phascolarctos cinereus
TGCCTATAGACTGCTTGGTCACAGATGCAGAGCTAAGAGTAATAGGGAGGGACTAAAGTGGGAAGAGGTTGCAGGAAAGCAGAATTCAGTTTGCTACAAGGAAGGACTTCCTAACAACTAAAGCTTCCCCAGAGCAAAATGGGCTACATCAGGGGGTTGAGAAATCTGAATTGTTAAGAGGTCTTTAAATAGGGTCTTGATAACCATTGCCTTAATGTAATCTCCTGGCATGAAGGGGTCTGTTTAATTTTTTATACTTGTGTCCTCAGCGCCAAGTACAGTGCTCAGCACAGTAGGTACTTAATAAATGCATGCTGATAGATTGAGTGATTGGAGTTGTAGAGTGGCTTCCTGCACAGCTATCGGCTCGACCCTATGATCTTGGAAGGCTTTCCTGACCCTGTGCTTTTCTGATTCTGTGGAAAAGGATGGGAGGTTAGAAGCCAACAACAATAGTATTCTGATGTCTAAGAAGAAATAAAGATGCCAAAAGTCCAACAAATATCTTGACCATCGACCTTCTGGTCCCTCATGTAAACGACGTCATTTCTTAGAACTCTGGCTCAGTGCCAGCTGGGTTCACTGTGGCTGAGTTAGCATACAATGAAATATTAAATGAAGCCACAAAGATGACCAACAGGAATTTATAAAAATGGTGGAGACAAAAAAGGATATTAAAATGCAGAGCCAGATGAAATAGATGGCAGAGACAAGCAATGAAAAATAGTCAGAGAGATAAAAAGGATATTAGAGGAACAACGAGAAAATTGAAATAGATATATGTATCAAGAGATGCTAAACACATTTCTAAAAAGATTTTCCACCCTGCACCAGAAGAAGATCAGTGAAGGATGAAGTGGAAACATTTCAAAATGGAATAAGAAAGGGTGAAGCAGGAATAGGGCCACAGCTAAGGCATTAAATTAACTCTTCTTTCATGTGATATCTACTATTTATGAGTGAGTGAGGCAATCATGCCACATCCTATCAGCTGCGTGGCCACTCACTCGATGGTTTTAAAAAGCAATGAAGCCAAGGCTTTCCATTTGGACAATTCCCACTGAATCTTTCAGGCAAAGTGATGATGACTACAGTCATGTAAATGGGGATGAAAGGTCAAAAAGGAACAAGGCAAATGAGTCAGCCAGCTTTGCCACAGTAAAATGACACATGAGTGCTTTAAGAAACCCCAGAGAGTAAATGATTGATGGTATCAAGACAATTCAACTCAGAAATACTGCATTCCTACTATGTGCAAGGTTCTGAGGTTGGCTCATCAGGGATTAAAAAGACAAACACTCGATGCTGCAACATCAAACAGTGAACAGTATTGTATAATCTAAGAGGTTCTGGCAGACCCTGCTCTTTGAATCCTTTGAGATGATATCTTTGAGAGGAAGGTAAAGCAGGGGCTCTCTCACCCTATTCCAGATGGTAAAGGTGAGACTTGGAAAGGTTAAACACCATGAGCACAGTCTCCTTTATGCCAGCATGCAATGGAAGAGCCAACAATTGGACTTTGAGCTTCTGTCTCCAAATATGTTGTTCTTTGAAATGCCTTGCTCTGATTTTCATACAGAGAAGGAAAAGAGGAGAGACAGAGAGAGAGAGAGAGAGAGAGAGAGAGAGAGAGAGAGAGAGAGAGAGAGAGAGAGAGAGAGAGAGAAGATAAAGTAGAAAAGGAAGAGGAAAACAAAGAGAAGAAAGGAGACAGCATAAATGTGGGAGGATGAAGAGGAAGAAGAAGGGGGTGGAGGAGGATGAAGGAAAGTGATAGAAAGGGGGGAAGAGGTAGATGTGAAAGTGGAGGAAGAATGTTTTCCTGCATTTCACTATAACCTTATTTTTTTTAAATTTTGTGCTCACATGTGCCTGTCATTACATCAAAGTGTCCAAACTACACTAAACCATCAATAGCACAAACAAACAAACAAACAACTATCAAAATATTAATCTGCACGATTCTGAAAATTGAGAGTTTTCCTTGTATCCGTGGATTCGGCAAACATCTGGAATTCTGCGTTTGGATAATCGATTTAGTTAAAAGAGTGTCATAACCACAATTTCTGAGGTATGCTTTCAGGTCTCTGGTATCTTGAACGTTCCCATGACCTTGGATCTCTACCAAAGCTGATCGGGTCAAGTACCCAGGACTGAAATACTAGCTCCAAGAAAAGGAAACACTTGGATGAGAGAAGTCTTTGCTTCTTCTCATACACATTCTGCTGTGACTTGGACATGACCAAAATAGTGTGAAGGGCAGAATTTCACTGTGAGGGTAGAAGCAGGATAGAATATACTCAAAATTAATTCCATGAACCAATTGACCATATTCTATCTACTATAAAAAAGAAGAAAAAAAAGAAGTTACACTTGGAGGTCCCCTAGGAAGGGCCCCAGGTCTAAATCTTAGCTCTGCCATCTTCTACCTGTGTGGCTTTGGGGAAGTGCCTGCTTATCTCTGGCCCTCATTTTCCTCTGTAAAATAGCTCTCTGAACTAGACTATCTTTAAGTTAGCTTCCAGCTCTAAGGTGTTTCAAGTCTCTATCCACTGCAAGTAAACCATGGCTATTGTTCCAACAAGCTTTTCCCAAGAAGTAGACACACAAGTATTTCAAAACTGTTTTGGACCTTAGTTATGTTCATGAGGACTGATAGGATGATTTAAAAGAAGTAAATTTTTACATAAAGCGTGTATTTTTATCCCTTGTAAATTTATTTACACATATGAAATATGTATCCATTGCAACAACAAATCTCTTGGAGAGTTTTCAAATATTAAAGCATCACCTCCCTAACTACTGGCCTTGATATTCACATAGAGTGGATAACTGAAGTGCCCTGCCCAACCCAACAGCAATGTTGGCATTTGGGGAAGGTGGTATCTGCACAGTGATCCTGATGGTAGCAGAAAAGGTCTGTCAACTCCCCATATGTTTCCCCATGTTGCAGAGACAGAAGAGGCAGCTTTTTGGCTAAAGTATCCAATTTTCATACAGATGTGTTTTCTTCCAATGGGAACTACCTGAGATGTTGATAATACCTTCAAGTTTAGGTCTGAAAATCAGAGTAGAGGAAAAGAAAATCTAAGGTTGTGCCATCAAAACTTCTAGCAAAGGGTAGTGAGTTTAGAATTATGGTAGCCACACCTCTATGTTTCCAAAATGCTTTGACTACTTTAAATCCCATATTGTCCTGGCCTTACCTTCTAAGATGAAGACTTGGAGGGAAAGTTCTTTGGTCTAAGTCTAGCCCTTATTGGTAGATAGCATTCCTCACCAGGAGTTCCCTACCCTCAGGAAATTACAATTGTCGTTCCTAACCCTAGCCAGCCTATAGAGTTAGCAGCATTATGACAACAAAGAAAAACAATGGAGGCGAGGAAAGGAGGAGGGAGACCTTTGACTCACGTGGCCCTCTCATCATGCATTTTGTGCCTTTTTGCCTCTTCCTCTGAGCAATTCTTTTTTAAGTTGTACATTATACTTTATTCATGCCCTAACTATCCAGACAAGGAAACCACCAAAAAGGATAATCATAAAGCAATATGTTGTTGTTGTTCTTTAGTCTTTCAGTCATATGTGACTCCATGTGAACTCAGGGACTTTGTCCATGAGGTTTTCTTGGCAAAGATACTGGAGTAGTTTACTATTACCTTTTTCAGTGTGTCCCCATTTTACAGATGAGGAACTGAGGCAAACAAGGGTTAATTACCTCATCTAAGGTCACACAGCTAGCAAGTGTCTGAGGCCAGATTTTAATTCAAATTTTCTTCACTGCAGGTGTAGTGCTCTATCCATGCACAGCCTCACTACCCCAAACACACTATACATACATATAATGTATATTATTGAAATATCTCTACTGGGCACATCTCCTAAAGATATGAAAGAAAAATGAAAGGAACTCATAGACGCAACATTATTTCTAGCAGCTTTTCCTGTGATAGCAAAAATCTGGAGGCTAAGGAGGTGCCCATTAACTAGAGGAACGGCTGAACAAATCATAGTATATGAATATACTGAAATACTAATACACCATAAGAACTTGCCAAAAGGACGATTTTAGAGAAATCTGGGAAGACTTGTATGAATTGAGGCAGTGGAATGAGCAGAACCAGAACAACATTATGAACATCACTACCACCACTTAACAACATTTTACAAGCTTTAAGCTCTCTGATTATTGCAGTGACCTACTTGGATTTCAGAGACCAAAGCATGAAGCATGCTACCCACCTCCTGAGGTGATGGATACAAGATACACAATGAGACACCATTTTTGGACCTGTCTGGTCTAGGGATTTGTTTTACTTGACTAATGCATAGTTGGTACAAAGGTTATGTCCCCCATGCCCTTGTGACACAGTGAGAGGAAGAGGATAAATGTGTGGTAAATGAAAAATAGAATGTCTTTAAATGCATGAATATTGTATAGATGTTGATAGTGTATGGACAACCCAGAGTGCTAATCTCAATGCCTCTCTCTCTCCCTGTCTCTCTGTATATATATATATATATATATACATGTGTGTGTATAAATATATATATATATATATATATATATATATACATGTGTGTGTATAAATATATATATATACATGTGTGTGTATAAATAAATATATATATATACATGTGTGTATAAATATATATACACATATACATACATACACACATATACACACATGCACACATATATACACATACACATATATACATACATATGCATACACACATACACATATATACACACATACATACATACATCTCTCTACATCTGTATATCTATACCTGAGTAACTGTCCTCAAGGAATTTATATTGTGATAGAAAGAGCACATACAAAGAATCTAAAAAGAGGGAGGTAGTGAAGTTTCGGTTGTCTACAGTGGAGGAAGGAGATAAATAAAGAAACAAGCAGGGTGGCTTGGGTACTTTCTCCAAATGGATGTCATGGAAGGGAATCACCAATGGGAGGAGGAAGGGGGTCCCGAGGGCAGTCTTAGGATAAGAAGGCTTCAAGTGAGGAGGCTCAAATGGCTGCAGGGGAAGAGGAATCTTCTAGGGTGAGAAGGCAGCAAAGAAGGAGGGATTTTCCAGGGTTACAAAAATACTGGAGGGAATACAAAATAGCCTTTAGAATTCCAGCATTGCTCTTGAGCTCTACCCCTTCCCTTATCTGATATAGCTAGTTGGGTTTCATCATCACCTTCTATAATGTTCTTACTACACATTGTTATGTCTGTGTTGAGCCCCATTGACTTTCACTGAATAATTAAAATTACTGATTTCCATTTCTTCTACTCAAGTCCTCTCAGGCCTCTGGTGATGTGGAATGTGAGCTGAGGGTTCCAGAGCCTAAGCCAGAAGTACCAAAGTATTATCAGATCCTACTTAAATGAAAACAGACTTCAGGGGCAAGTGAGAAGACTGACTGTATCTGTTGTGAGAGAACCTGCCTGGTAATGTGAGAAAAAATGTATCATCACAAGCAGAGGGTTTTTTTTATTTGTTTGTTTTGTTTGGTTTTTGGTCAAATCAAGCAGCTCAAGAAATTTATCCCTTGAGTCATGACATGGGGGTTGGGAGATGGGGCATTTCATTGGATGGTAACACAATTGGTCTTTCTACCAAATACTGAAATGATGTTATCTTAAGACCAGAAAACCACAAGTACACCATGTGAGGTGGAAGGGGAAGAAAGCAGGCCCTCAATTTGCACCCAATTTGGGCAGAAAGAATATTCATCCCAGCATTCTCACTTCTCACCCTTGTCAGCAGAAATAAATGTTCTGAAGACAATCTAGTTGCTAAAAATTCAGTAATTATGAATTTAGTGCATCCAACCACCATGAGAAATTTTAATATTAAACCATTTTTTTTGTTATATAATAAACACTTATTGCCAAATAGATTCTGTCACTGTGGACTCTGAGTATCCTTTGCCTTTTTCTTTTTTTTTAACTTAAAAAACAATTAGCATAAATACTAGAATAAATCAAGTTCAAATCATCACCTTAATGTGAAATTAAGGGTTTGATTTTAAATTGTGGGCTGGGTTCTAGCCAGAGTTAATTATCCTCAATGTCATGTGAACTTCCCAGCCTCCTTCTTATGGATCTGGTTGCTTGGTGGTCTGCAGCAGTGACATTAGGGAGAATTAACTTCATGTTGGGTCTGCTAGGTCTTCTTAATGATGGAGCTTTCACTTGCTTTCATGTCCTGAGCATCTCTTAGTATGATGGTGACTGGGAACACATATGCTTCATAAAAGCCACATTGGGTCAACTCCATGACCTCTACATTATTTTACTTATTCTGGGGCACCATATTGGTCCTTCAGGGTACTTGACCGAATTATTGGGAGCAACTGTAAATATCTGATGTGTATCTTTACAAAAAATAGTAAAAATGATCAGAGGTTTCCATTTTTATTGTGTATTAAAATTTGCCAAAAACTTTCCTAATAACATCCTTGTAAAATGGGGAGTACCTTATTATCTCTATTTGCAATATGGTAAACTGAGGCTCAAAGAAGTCAAGTGATCTATCCCAAGTTAAAGCCATTATTAGCCTCATGTTTCTTCTACGTCCAGAGCATAGACAAGAATCTAATAAGATAGAAAAGTTTGGGGGATTCAGATCTATCTGGAAGAAAGTGTTAAGGAGAGAGCACCCTGAAGCAAATATAGATTCATTGATATGTTGAGTTTCTAAGAGATCATGGGAATCATACTGAGTTTGAAGGAAGCCCAGAGGCCGACTAGCACAACTCCCTTATTTTACAATGAAAAAAAAAAAGGAAAGAAAGGAATTCTGACCCTACGGCCATTGCTATTTCCATTGCACTAATATTTCATTTCTTTCTCAACATTGAAAAAGGCAGTGAGAGCTTTGATGTATCAACTACAAGGAGCATATGGAGAAACTGAGCCTCAGGGAGTTTAAGTCACTGCCTTAAATTCACAGTAAAGTTGTCATAGAGGTGAAGCTAAAGTTCAAAATCTTCTAAGCCTGGACTTTTGGGAAATGGGATTAATGGACTGTCCATGGGGATGTCACTGCTTTATTGACCATCACAGTTTAATTCATTGATGTCAGCCAATCATCTGCCAAATGAGTCCCATCCTTAGAGGGGGCAAAGGGAAGCACACAGGCAAGGAGCAGGAGGAGCTCCCCTCCACATCTGGAAAAATGGAAGAGAGGAACAGCTGAAACTTGGAGGGTATGGGAACAGAATCAGTCTCAAAAGGAATTCAATGAACCCCAAAGAAAATAGAGTCCAACACAGATGTGTATGTTAATTACTCTATAACAATGGTTCTCAAATGTTTTGGTCTCAGGATCATTTTGCACTCTTAAAAATTATTGAAGACCCTAAGGAGATTTTGTTTATGTGGTGATAACTATCAATCTTCAATGCATTATAAATCAAAACTGATCATTTTTAAAAATATGGATTCATTTAAATGTAAATAAAAACCCATTACTTGTTAACATAAATAACTTGCTTGTATTTTTTAAACTTATTTTCCAAAACAAAACAAAAAAAATTGTGAGAAGAGTGCCACTGTTTTACTGATTTTTGCAAATCTTCCTTATGTCTGACTTAATAGAAGACATCTGGATTCTTATGTCTGCTTCTACTTTGAATCTGTTGCAATATGTTGTTGTAGTTGAAGTTTATAAAGAAAATCTGGCTTCCAGTGGATGTGTAGCTGGAAAGGGGTGGGGTGAGTATTTTAATAGTCAAATAACATCTTAAAATCACTATGCAAATAATTTTCACTTCACAGACCCCCTGCAAAGGCCTTGGGGGCATTCATGGGTCTGTACCACACTTGGAAAACTTCTATTGATACCATTGCTGACAAATAGTCATCCATCATTTGCCTGAAAATCTTTGGTGAAGAGGAATTCACTGCCTCCCAAGGTGTCCCATTCCAAGTTTGAACAGTTCTAATGTTAGGAAGTCAGTCTTCAGTATGACCAGAAAACTTCCTCTTTGCAAGTCCTGACCGAAATATAGAAGTGAACAGCTGGCAACTGAGTTCAAGACTTTGGAGAAGCAGATCATAAGATTTCTACAACTCAGTAAAAATTGTCTGAGAGTTGCTGTGATAGGAAAGTCCATCAACCTGTACTTTGAGCAATTGGTCCACAGCCAGTAGGCATCCTGTGCCCTCACGATGTCTAATCCCTCATTCTAAACAAAGCCCAATTCCTGAATAGTATAAGAAACTACTTTGTAAGTGGCTAAGGCTAAAGAGTTAATCATCTGTTGGTCAAACCTAAAAAGAAGCCCCTCTCTGGCTCAGCTGGTTTTTTGACTGTAAGCCCATCTCTGGACCTTAACTTAAAGCTTTCTCATCTTGATAGGAACTACAAGGCCTTTCACTAGCCTCAGAGTCCTCACTATGATAAAGTCCTCGAAAAGAACTTGAGTGGAGAGGGGGAGGTGTTATCCTTCCAAACCGAGCTCTTGTGTTTTAAAGAGAATGATGAATGACCTCTTATCAGGAGTATTGGAGAGAGGCCACATCCTTCAAAAGAATGACAATTGTTTGGAAAACAGATGCTCCAGTGAGCCAGTCCCCAGGAGCCAACTCAAGGTACAGCCCTTTTTAGAAAACAGCCACCATAAGGCATCTCCAATATGAGAAAGTGGGGTGGAATCAGGAACACTTCTCTTCTCTTCTTAATTGGTCATGGCCAGGTGGGCAGACAAGCAGACAGCCCAGTGTGTTTCTGGTCTGAAGCTCTGCCCATCATGACCCCACAGGTCCCATACTGAAATGATGAACTGATGCTGGTGTTGCCAACCCTGGGAGCAGTTTCCATATCCATCTGTGGATTTTGCTTAATACTGAGTCCAGAATAAAAGAGCTGAAAGTCCTGGGTGCCTCAGAGTGAGGGTAGGCCATTGTTCATAATGTTGAGAAAGTGATGACTGTGGCCAATGTTCTATTAAGTATTTCACGATCAGGCAGAGCCTCGGTTTATAAAGCTTTATTCTCAAAGCACCAAAGCTGGGTGTCTTCCTCCATTTAAGTCCAAGAAGGGATTTATTTATCTGCTTCATGTCAGAAGGTTACTGAAGTGTTTCTTCTAATTACAGATGGATTTTAAACAGTGGGAAGCAAGATCATATGAGCCTACCCCATACCCCTTGGCCTGTCTCCTGAATTCAATCACAAAACCCTTTCCTTAGGGGGTATAATAGAGCTTCTGGATGTTGTATCTGGGCAGTCAAGTGCATCCTTTTTTCTCCACCATGCTAGCTCACATAATGTGAAGGAAATGATTTTTTCTATATCCTTCAGGATTCTATGTGGAATCTGTCTTAAGATTGCCCTGGAAGGGAACAAGGCCACTTAGAAGTGAGGAGAAGAGAACTACTGATTTACCAATAGTCTGAATGTTTCTTTGAAATCGGATTTCTCAGTCATAGTACCAAATGGAGCAGGGACCAACAGGGGACGTCAAGAATCCTGAGACTGGAAATCCAACCAATCAAATGGTGTGAGTCAATTACATTTTTATGAGAAATTGTAATGTTCTATCCCAAGACAGCACTACGGAACCTTCTCTGATAACTTAATTTCCACACTGATCTCGACAATGCAGTGGGCCCGGAGTCAAGAACTGAGTTAAAATCCAGCCTCAGACACTTATTACCCATGTGACTATGGGCAAGTCATTTAACCTCTGACCTCCTCCATTTCCTCAACCATAAAAAGGGGATAATAATGATAATAAGGATAATAATACCTCCTAGGGTTGTTTGGAAGATCAAACAAAATAGTAATTGAAAATGCTTAGCACATAGTAGGTGCTATATAAATGCTTATGCTTTCACCATTTCCCTTCTCTCCTTTTACAACTTCTCTGTGTAATCTCATAAGTTACTGTGAGTTGTTCAGTTATTATCTCCATGAAGGTCATTCCAAATCTTCATAGGCAATCCTTGTTTCACTCCAGTCCTATAGCACAACATAACTACAGGACACCTCTACTTGCTTGCAACTCAAACTTGATATGTCTAAAGCTGAATCATCAGTTTCTTCCCTATACCTGTTCTTCCTCCTGGCTTCCCTCTACAATGAGGATGTTACCATCCTGTGTCCCACTGACTCAGAACTTTGGGATCATTAGAGCTTCTATTTCCTCCACCACCCTACTATCCAATCCAGTTGATAAATCCTATTGATTCTACTCCTATTTGTCTTGCATCCAGACCTACCTCCTCATACCTATTACTGCCATCTTAATACAGATCCTCATCCCTTCTCACATGAGTTACTGTAATAATCCCCCAGACCACATCCATTCTGTTTTAAAGTCCATCTTCCACACAGTTGACAAACCTTCTTCTGATAACATAAATCTAACCATATCACTTCCCTACAGTGGCTTCCTATTACCTCAAGGATAAATCTCAAATGACAGTCTGGCTTATAAGGCCTTCTGCAATCTTGTTCCAATTTCCTTTCAGTTTTATCCAATACTGTCCCCTCTTCATTCAATCCACATCCCAACCCAAATGCACTTCTATCCATTCACCCAAATTGACACGTCATCTCCTACCTCGACCCATTCACATATGAATGGGCCCCAGTCCTAGGATGGATCCTGTCCTTATCTCCATCTGTCATAATACTCATTATTCTTCAAAGTTCAGTGTAAAGGGCAGTGCACAGGATTACAAAAATGTCACATTTTCCTATATCAGTCCAGTTGTTAGTGCCATTTCCCTCCTCAAATATCCTCGAAACTTTTTGGCCTGTGCTCTCTTTGCCCTAATCATTCACTTTCCTCTACTTACATGTGTGAACTTGTCAGAATACCCAGTAGAGTGCAAACTACTTAAAGACCAGGGCCTGTTTAAAAAATCCTATATCCACAATGCTTAATAATTGCTTTAGGTATATTAGCTCCTTAAAAACATTTATTGGATTTAATTTAATAAATATCTCTCTTCTCTGAACTTACCACAGATTCATATAATGTTAGAGTGGGAAGGATCCTTAGGGGATAGTTGTTCCAATCCATTCACCTTTTACAGAAGGCAATTGAGTTTCAGAATGTGGAACTGACTTACCTAAGGTTACACAGACAGTACGTATCAAGAGTAGGATTTAAATTCAGATCTTCTGGCTAGGTTGCTTAGCCCCAAGGCCCTGAAGTCTTCCCCCTACCTTAGTGTCTAACACATCACTTACGCGCTCTCTCTCTCTCTCTCTCTCTCTCTCTCTCTCTCTCTCTCTCTCACACACACACACACACACACACACACACACACACACACACACACACATATCTAGCCCTTGATTATTTATCTACTTTCTTCTATTGTTCTCACATTATTTTCAGTTTGTGAATCTCTCTTTCTCTCCATAACCAGCCTGTTAGCCCCTGGGGACAGTGGTGTTGGTTTACACATCTTTGTATTGTCCACAATGCTGAACACAAGATTAGGATTGACAATGGGGTTTTAAGAAAGATTTGGCTGACAGAAAATTGGAATAGCTTTGTATACATCTACAAAATGACATTCCTATTGAAAAGGCATATTTCAAATGAAGTAGGACTCTTCTAGACTTCTTAGGGCATGCACTCCTCAGCTGGATCTTTTAGATGTGGGTCTAAGAAAACAATCAATTTCTTAAATTGACCTTAACTCACTGTATATTTACCCAAAAGATCTTTTTTAAAAAAATGTTTATTTTTAACATTAATTTTTAAAAATTGAGTTCCAAAATCTTTCCTTCCTTTCCACTTCTCCCCCTACCTGCTGAGAAGGCAAGCAATATAATATCAATTATACATATGAAATCATTTAAAACATATTTCTGCATTAGTCATGTTGCAAAAGGAAAACAAGAAAAAGCAACAAGCATAAAGTGAAAAGGGTCTGCTTTAGTGTGCAGTTGGAGTCTATTGGTTCTCTCTCTGGAGACAGACAGCATTTTTCATCATGGGTCCTTTGGAATTGTCTGGAATCAGAATTATCTTAATCAAAGTAGCTAAGTCTTTCACAGTTGATCTTCATTACAACATTGCTGTTACTGTACACAGTGTTCTCCTGATTCTGTTTAGTTCACTCTGCAACAACTCAGATAAGTCCTCCCATTTTTTTTCCTGATGCCATGCTGCTGGTCATTTGTTATAGCACAATACTATTCTACCACAGTCATATACCATAACGTGTTCAATCATTTCCCAATTGGTGGGCATCGCCTTAATTTCAATTCTTTAATAGCACAAAAAGGGCTGCTAGAAATATTTCTCTACATATAGGTCCTTCTCCCTTCTTAAAAATCTCTTTGGGATATAGACCCAGTAGTGGTATTTCTGGTTCAAAGGGTATGGATAGAAAGGCTGATTACTTTTATAGTTTCATTTTATATCCTGCAACTTAAGTTCATTGTTTCAAATTGCTTTTTTTTTTTTAGTTGATTCTCTAGGCTTCTCTAAGTATACCATCATAGAGTGATAGTTTTGTTTCTCTGTTGTCTATTTTTATTCCTTCAATTTCTTTTTCTTGTCTTCTGGTTATAGCTAGTATTTCTAATATAATACTGAATAATAGGGGTGATAATGAACATCTGTGCTTCACATCTGATGTTATCAGAAAGGCAGATAATCCTTGCTCTTGGTTTTAGATAGATACTTATCATTTTAAGAAAGGCTCCATTTATTCCTGTGCTTTCTAGTGTTCTTTTTTAATAGATGTGTGCCATATTTTGTTAAAATATTTGCCGTCATCTATTGATATAACCATATGATTTTTGTTGTTTTTTCTTATTGATATGGTCAATTATGCTGATAGTTTTCCTAATACTTTATCAGCCCTGCATTCTAGGTATAAATTCCACCTTGTTATACCATAGGACCTTTGTGATCTATTACTGAGATCTCCTTGCTGTAAATTTATTACATCAATATTCATTAGGGAAACTGGTCAACAGTTTTATTTCTCTGTTTTTGCTCTCCCTGGTTTAGGTGTCAAAACTATAGTGTTTCATAAAAGGAATTTGGTAGGACTCCTTTTATCTATTCACTTACAAAGGCTTGTGGTCCTGGATATTTTTCCCCCCTCAGGCAGCTTATTTATTGCTTCTTCAATTTCCTTTTCTAAAATAAGTTTATTTAAGTATTCTTTTTCCTCTCTAGCAATCTGGGCAACTTATATTTTTGTAAATATTTCTTCATTTCTCTTAAATTTTCAATTTTACTGGTACATAATTGGAAAAATAACTACTAATAATGTCTTTAATTTCATCTGCATTTGGTGGTATATTTACGCTTTTTATTTTTGATACTGATAAAATGATTTTCTTCATTTTAAAAAATCAATTTAATCAATGCTTTATTTTCCCCTAAAACCAGCTCCTAGTTTTATTTATTAATTTACTCTTTTACTTTTAATTTTATTAATCTCTCATTTGATTTTGAGGATTTTAATTTTGGTGCTTAATTAAAGATTTCAATTTTTTAGTTGCATGTACAACTCATTGATCTGCTCTTTCCTCTCTTTTATTGACATATATGGTTAGAGATAAAAAATTTTTTGCCTAAGTACTGCTTTGGCTACATTCAACACATTTTGTTGGTGTCTCATTGTTTTCATTATCTTTAATGAAATTATTGATTGTTTCTGTGGTTCATTCTTTCATCCACTCATTCTGTAGAATTAGATTATTTAGTTTCCAAGTAATTTTTAATTCATGCTTCTACACACCTTTATTGAATATAATTTTGCCACATTATTATCTAAAAAGATGTGTTTAATATTTCTGCTTTTATGCATTTGTTTGTGATGATTTTATGACCTAACACCTGGTTAATTTTTTTTTGTGAAAGTATCATGTACAACTGGGAAAAAAAGTTATGCTCGTTTTCATTACCATATTCCCCCCGCCCCACAGGTCCATCATATCTAGCTTTTCTGAAATTCTATTCTCTTTAAATAATTTCTTATTTATTTCATGGTTAAATTCATCTAGATCTGTGAAGGGGAAGTTCACTTTCCCCACTAGTATAGTTTTACTAGTTCCTCCTGTAACTCATTTAACTTTTCCTTTAAGAATTTGGATGCTATGCAATTTGGTGCACATATGTTAATGGTTGATATTACTTCATTGTCTATCATACCTTTTAGCAAAATGTAGTTTCCCTGCTTATCTCTTCTACATAGGTCTATTTTTGCTTCTGCTTTGTCTGAGATTATGATTGTTACCCGTAACTTGAAGTGTAATAGATTCTACTACAGGCCTTTATTATAATTATATATATATATATATATATATATATATATGTGTGTGTGTATATATATATATGTATATATATATATATAATTATATATCTTTTCAAGTGTATTTCTTGTAAACAAGATGATATTAGGTTCTGTTTCCAACCCATTTTGCTTCCATTTTATGGTTGAATTCACTCCATACACATTCACACATATGATAACTACATTTTCCTCCATTCTTTTTTCTTCTGTTTATCCTTCTCTCTCTCTTTTTACTCTGTCCCTCTTAAAAAATCTGTTTTACTTCTGATTACTGCCTCCCTTAATTCATCCTCCTTTTATCAGATTTCTCTCTCTTATTCCCTTTTCCTCCTACTTCCCTGTCATGTAAGATAGATTTTTATACCCAATTGAGTGTGTGTGTGTGTGTGTGTGTGTGTATGTATGTATTTCTTTCTTCTTTAAGCCAATGCACATGACAGTAAAGTTTAAGAATTACCTGACTCTCTGCCATTTCCCCACTCCAGTACAAAAGCTCTTTCTTGCATGCCTCTTCTACTGGAGATAATTTCCCCATCCTTCCTCTTCCTTCCCCCTTTTCCCAGTGCATCCTTCTTTCTTAGCCACCTATTTTTTGAGATCATTCCAACATGATCAGCTCACCCCCATGCCTTCTTTCTATGCAGAGTTCTTTCCTAATAATGAAAAGTTCTTAGGGGTTACACTTATCATCTTACCCTATAGGAATATCTACAGTTTAACCTTATTTACTCCCTTATGATTTCTCTTTCATATTTACCTTTTTATGCTTCTTTTGAGTCTTGTATTTGGAAGTCAAATTTTTTTATTCAGCTCTGGTCTTTTCATCAAAATTGCTTGAAAGCCTATTTCATTAAATATCCATTTTCCCCCAGAAAGATTGTACTCACTTTTGTTGGTTAGGTTATTCTTGGTTTTAATACTAGATCCTTTGCCTTCCAGAATGTCATATTCCAATCCTTCCATTCCCTTAATGTGAAAACTGATAAATCTTGTGTGATCCTGACAGTGGCTCCACAATATTTGAATGGTTTCTTTCTGGCTCCTTGGAATATTTTCTCTCTCACCTGGGAGCTATGGAATTTGATTGTAATATTCCTGCCTCCACTACGTCAACTTAGCTCATTCCACTAACTAAAAAAAAGCTTTAAACAAGATTAAGAGAGTTAAAGTGTAGGAGATAATCATTGAAATGGTCACAAAACATCTTGAGCTTTATGTTGAGTTCTAAACATAAGAGAAGGACTTTGGTAAGTAAAAGCACAACCAGAGGGATAGGGTCAGTCGATATTAAGATATCTAAACATCATGCCATAAAATGATGGTAGAAAGAAATTGGGAACATTTAATCTGGAAAACAGAAAGCTAGGGAATGGGTGGGCATGAGAGTTATCTCCAAGTACTTTAAGGGATGTCATATAGAAGGGGGTTTTGATTTGTTCTTGATGGAGGGAGGGAGGGAAAGAGAGACAGAGAGAGGCAGGTGTCAGACAGATACAGAAAGAAGATATATAAAGAAAGACAGACACAGAGAGAGATGGTAGGGGATACCTGTAAGGTTCCCATCAATGGTGATTTTCAGGTAAAGACTGAGTGATCACTTCTCAGGGATGCTGTAAGGATCCAGGCTAGATCAGCTGCTGTCCAAGGCCTCATCAACCCTGTTATTCTGCAATCTCAATTCATCAGGAATTACCATCTCCAAAGAGAGTAGGGTTGGAAGATCCTATACCTTTCCCAAGCTCTCTGTTCCCTTTTCTGAATGAAAGCTGCCCACATTCTAGAGGCTGTTTTCAGTATTAATAGTGGCATTGAAGGCCCTGCCTTTGTGAACACAACATCTGTTCTTGAAGGGGATCTTAGCTCATTCATTTAGTTAGATTACATGCAGGTATCTGTTAGGGAGAAGATTTATTGGACTTTTAAGCATTAAGAAAGTATTGAACTTTGTATTCTGGTATCCTCTGTGAACAAGTTCAATATCATGTTATTCTTGTCAGTTGCTGAAGGTTGGCAGCATCTTTCACTTGTCAGTATTGAGCTGATATTCATAATCCAAACAATTCTCTGCCTGTCAAGGGTTGGGGGGAAGGAACAAGTCACCGCTGATTCCCAGATGGCAAATAAGGTGTGAAAGTGATTATGGCCTGGAAAAGAGATTAGCCAAAGGTGGGGAGGCAGGTAGTAGTGAGGAATAGTCCCTGAAAGACTGAGTCTTACGGATCACATTAAATACTTCATTCAGAGTATTTAATAGGGAGAGAAGCAGGGTGGATGTCAGTATTCTGAAACTGAGTAGCAATGAAGACTGATCAAAGTTGCGGGGAAAAGCCTCAAAAGCTGAGAAAGGATATGGGGTACCCAGAGAGTATGAAGCATAGAAAATAGGCAGGTCCACTCAGTTGTTCCTAGGTACCCAGGGAATGTGCAAAGTCCTATAAGCCTTTTCTTCTGTTGTGTCCATGTTGAGACCATTCTCTGTGGAGGAAAGGCATGATCTCAGAGCCTGAAGAGACCTTGGAAGTCATGTCATTTCCTCCCTTGCCTCCTAGAACCTCTTGTTTCCTTAAAGAATCTGCTCAAGCAACACCCTGGAAACCTTTTTGAACCCCTCCTCCCAGGCTTCCAGTACCCTACTTCATCTCACCCACAAAATAAAATACTTTCAGTTATTTTTAAAATAGTTTATCTATAAAGATCCATGTACATGCTTCTCACGATAGGATGGAAGTTTATTGAGGACAAGGACTATTGCAGTTTTCTACAGAGTCTTGTACCTCTCACTCTGGGTATAAACATGATTTAATAAATCTGGATCCCCAGTCCTCTTTTTATACTATATGGATCTTGTACGTGTTGTTTTGTGTAGATGGCTTCCCCTGCTAGACTCTGAACCCTTTGGGAGCAAGCATTGCTTTTCACCTCACTTTGTAACCCCAGGCTTAGCACAGTGCCCACTACAAAGTAGGCACTTACTGAATGCCCACTGACTTACCAAATGATGCAGTCTAACCTCAGAGGGGAACCATGATGGAAACAACATAATGTGTAGGAAAACCTCTGAGGCTAGAGACAATGTGATGACATATTAAGACAGGCAGATTCAAGTCTGAACTTTCTTCAGCCAGATTGCTGTGGTTAATACCTTACCAGTATTTCTCTGTCACTATATGCTATATGCACTTATGTGTGTGTGTGTATGTGTGTGTGTGTGTATGTAAAAGAGTGAGAAAGAGAGAGAGAATGAATGAATGAATGAATGAATGAATGAATGAATGAATGAATGAATGAATGAATGAATTAGGCAGGTCAGCTGGGCAGGAGTTTTGAGGGTTAGCATCATAGCTCTGTAGCTAGAATTGACCTTAAAGGCCACCTAGTGAGTAATTCCAGCAAAAGGCAATTGCCTAGATAAATTTAAGTGGATTCACAAATATGCTTTATTTTAGAAATACAAACGAAAGTGTCACTTTTTCAGAATTTAGAAGGGTAGTTGAAATTGTAGATACTGAAAAGCCTTAGGAACTAGGAATACCCAACTTCAAGGACTGCCTCTGACTTCTCCTAGCTTTAGGATGTCAAGCAAGTTGCTTCACATCTAAATGTCCCCAGGCCATTCTGTATAAATCCAAATTGTAGGGATATATTGGAAAAGGGAGTTTTCTAATTTACCCAGAACTTCCTACAGTGAACCAATTATAGGGGCTGGGCCCTTTGCCCAAACTACAGGAATAATAAAGATCACATGCTTAGACTGATGAGATTCTATGGTAATGGGTACAATTCCTGGAGATCCTCACCCCAAATTAGTTGTATCGAAGCTTGATCTCTCTCCTGAGCTCCAGACTCACAGCTGCAATTTCATATCAGACATTTCAAACTGGATATTTGATAGACATCTCAAACTCAATTTGTCCAAAGCATAACTCATTATCACTCCACTCAATCTTAGCACCTTCATCAAACCAATTCTTCCTCAGAACTTCCCATTTCTGCCCAAGGTCCCATCACCCTTCTAGTCATTCAGACTTGAAACTTCCAAGTTCTCTTTAACTCTCACTAATCCTCCAGATCTAATCAGTTGCTAAGTCTTGTCAATGCTATGCCACAGCTGTGGCATCTTTCTTATGAGTCCCCTTGTCTCTTCTTGCACAGCCATTCTCCCTAGTTCAAATTCTCATTTCTTCTTGCCTGGACTATTGTAACAGCTTCTGAATTCTGGTTTCTTTCCTCTCTCATACATCTTCTCTACAACTGTCAAATTCATATCCCTTTAGTATAAAGCTGGCCATAGCATTCATGCTCAAGAATCTCCAAATATTCCATAATGCCTCTAGGGAATAAAGTAAAAACTCTTATTTGGCCATTAAAACCATTCACAACTCAGTTTCCCAGACTGATTTGCACCCACTCTCCATTCCAGTCAATCTGGTCTACTTGCCAGTTGTCATTCATGCCATTCTGCCTCCCATCACCAGGAGTTTGGACTGTCCATGCCTCATTCCTACAGTGTTTTCCCTCTTCACCTCACACTCTCAGAATTCCTGGATTCCTTCAGAATTCAGTGCAAGGACCCTATCTTACAGAAAGCCTTTTTTGACCACTCCTCCAGCTTCATACTTTTATTTTCTTTGCTTTTTTTTAAAATTTCTATGTGGTTATGCTACTTCTCTCTAGAAGAATACAAGCTTCTTGAGGGCAGGGACACAATTTACATTTATATCTCTGGTACCTAGCAAAATTCCCAGCACACAGCAGGGAAATAATTCTCCTTATTGATTGATTTTATAAGGATAGAATCCTCCATGAAAGTCCCCCTGAGAAAGTCAGGACATGGTGTGAAGGTGTTACCACACCTAGAAGACTATTCCTATGAAAGGCGAGCCTTGACATATGGGACCCATAATGGGGTCAGAGTGTCCCTCCACCAGGACCAACTTAGCTCATTGCATCCCATCCAAATGTTAAATATCCTTTATGTGCAAGACCCTCTTCTGTCCTCCAAGGTGAGGAAGCAAAGATAAAACATCCATCTAGAGACTTGGTTGCCTTGTGTTGTTTTTGTCACTTTAGTTCCCAATGGAGACTTAAATGAAAGAATCAAAAATGATCAAATCAAAGAGCTTTCAAGTTCTTTAGTAACTGATTATCCTTTCTAATCCCTTACATGTAGACAGTGGTTTATGGTTTATTACGCCTTTCCTATTCACATGCTTCCTCATTTGGTTTGTACAGTGGCCCCTATTCGGAAGCTCAGCTGGGTTTATCAATCCCTATTTTAAAAATCATTCGAGGCTGCAGTCAAACATCCTCCCCTGACAGCAAGCTGCCCCTGCTAACTCCAAAGGAAAGCTCAGGGTGTTAAGTAACTTACAGAAAACTGCTGGTCAATATTTGAGAAATACTATAGGGCCAGGCCCTCCGCATTTGCCTCCCCAGAAGCCTCTTGCACCAGCCTGTATCCCACACACACACTCACTTGCCGCAAACCTTCTGGTATCAAGTTGCATGTGCTATTTTCTTTCTTCTTTGCTCCTCTAGCCCAAGCGTCTTCATGGAGCAAATTGAGCATTCTCCCAGAGCAGGGTCACTGTTCTCTTAAGGGAGGCTCTGAAAACTCTGCCACCTGATAAAGAGAAGAATAATGACTAACTTTCCTTAGCTTTAAGCAATTGGCCTATGTGACCAATGGGCTGGCACTTAGTTTGGGGCAATAATAAGAAATGTGGGAGAGGAACAGCTAGAGATAAAAAGCCCTGACCTTGTGGGGAAAGGGAATCTAGTTGAATTGGAAAGATAATGTATACTGTCTGGTCACAAATTGAGGGTGAATTTTCAAGAGCCATGCTTCCTTTGTGTCCCCATATGGGGAAGTATTGGCCATTGGTAGAGTGGGTTTCTTCTTCTGCTAAAATGAACTCCCTTCTAGACTCCTGAGGGAACTCAATAAGAATGGGTATATGGAGTCATGACAGCATAGTATGTCAGACATAGAGGAGGAGGAATGAAAAAAAAGTCGCAGAGTGACTTTACAAGATAGAATGCTGGAACTATTATGGGTCTAGAACACAGAACATCAAATCTAGGAGATCAGAGAATAGAGAATGTCAGAACTGAAAGATGCCTCAAAACATAGAATGTCAGAGCTGGGAGGCAACCTAATCCCACTCCCTCATTTTAAAAATATTGAAATTGAGCCTCAGAAAGGTTAAGGGAGACCTTGTCCAAGGTTTCCCAGCAAGTAAAGAGCACATCTCATAGAATCCAGGGCCCCCAAGGCCCTGCCTTTTCCTCTTTCTAATATATTGTGTTTCTGTAGAAATCTTCCAAATGAATGAAGAATTTGCACAATTCTTAGGCAAATACACACTCCAAAATCACACCCCAAAATCAATTGCCCTTACATATAGCTAGCCATCCATCATCTTTGGGTGAGGGCTGGGATAGGTGTTATCCTAAGGACACATAGATATCTACTAGAGGAGGGACTCAGAGAGAAATGAGGGTGAAACCACTGCCCACCCCAGAGAATGCAGGCAGAATAAGTCCTAACCATTATCTCTTCATGATCTTTGATCAGCTAGGTCTTACTGTTGGATACAATAGCATGGGATGTCAGAGCACTTGATTCATTCATCAACATTGCATTTATTCACTGCTGTTTTCAACTGTGAAAAACACTGAATTTGCAATCAGAGACCCTAGCTTCAAAACTCAGTTCCTCCACTACCTCGACTGCTCCACCACACCTTGTTATGGGATATTGGTCAATTCACTTCTATCTTATGGGCCTCAGTTTCTACCTCTTTAATTGTGTGGGTGAAAGCTAATAAGTGCCTTAGGGTTTGGAGATCCAGGAGGATGAGTATGATCCCATAGCTTATGTAGCACCCACTACTATCTTATATCTTTCGCCTAATAAGATTGGATTTATAATGTCTGTGGTCAAGCTTCAGATAGAAGCTTCCTAGGCTCTTCCCTGAAATCTGAGGGTTTGAAGGTATTCTAATTCAGCTACCTACTTTGGGAGTCACTAAGGAACCACTAAAGGCATCAGTGAATAGAGACATTGGATAAATTCAGTGAATTCTAGAGCTAGAAGGTCCTGTGTTAACAACTTATTACACCAACTTCATCCAACATATGAAGAAACTGAGGAACAGAAAGGAAAGGCAACTTAACAGAATCATGGAATTGAAGCATTAGAAGGTTCCTCAGAGATCAGCTAGTTCAATAGCCTAATTTTACGTTTGAGGAAACTGAGGGCATTGAGAAATAGTGAAATGTTACAGGTAAAAGTGTATTGCTGGAAGAGGTAAAATTAAAACAAAGATCTCCACTCTCTTAGCCCCATGTTCTTTTGGCCATAACAACCAGAACTTTTTTCCCTTTTCTCCCTTTGGCTTTGAGACGGACTTCATTCAAATCCTGATTCTACTACTTGAAAACTATGTAACTTTAAGCAAGTACCTTCTTCCTCTCTGGAGCTCACATTCTTTTCCCCTCCCTCCTTTATATAGAGCAAGGTGCCTTTGAGCCTGGATGAGTTCAAGACCCCTCCTAGCTCTGAATCTTGCCATTATGATATTATAAATGACAAATGCCCTCCGTGTGGAATTTTCTTCAATGAATCAGCCTCCAGGGGGCAGAAAGCTCTTGTTTCTCTGCCATAAGAAATCCTATCCTTTCTCTTTTCTTTCTCAACTCCTGCAAAGAATAATTTTCCCTGGAGTGGAAGCTGCTTCATTTAAAAGAAGCTACTGAATGTGTTGGGGATGTTGGCCCCCTTTTCCTAAAGAGCCACCCAGAAGAAAGGCGGCAGGAACGCCATTGCCTTGGATCACCAACTTAAAGATATCTCATCTTAAAGGTACTTGCAGGCTATTCTGCAAGGCATATTCAAAAAAACATACCTCCCCTTTTCTTTTCCCATTTCCTCACCAAAACATGTCAAATTTTATCAGTCTTCTTATACTCACAGAGTGAATTTCAATGTCAAGGAGTTCACACTTGACTCCTTAAATGGAATACAGCCATTAGTAACTCAGGCAGTGACCTCCTTATCTCTCTATCTCTTAGGTCCCTAGCAGATAATAAAAGGCTTTGTGTGTGTGTGAGTGTGTGTGTGTGTGTGTGTGTGTGTGTGTGTGTGTGTGTGTGTTTCTTTTTCTGAGCTCCTCAGGCAGCAAACTGTATTAATTTCTTTGGTAGCCAACACCATGTATGCTGTCAACAGTTAACCTGCGGATGTTGGGAATCACTTGTGGAGTAAACAAAACGTATATTTCTCATGCTTGAGGGGAAACAAAGAATCAATATCACATATGTACTGACTCTGAGCAGGAGACAGGAAGAGCAAGAGCAAGGTGATGGATATGCCAGATTAGGAAATTCAGAATACATTAGCAGAATAAGGTATGTGTTCCTGATGGTCATATTTGTTGTATAAGTCTCCAGTGTGAGATGGTATAATACAGTTCTGACTTAGCTGAGCAGATTTAGAAGGAATAAACATGGCTTCAAATTTGAGCTCCACTACCTGAAATCTGTGTGGCTTTCATCTTCTTCACATCCCTTCAGTTCCTTCAATAACAGCCTAACTTTCTGTTCTCTAAACTCAGCATTCCATTTCCTGCTTCTGAATCTTCACCTACACTTTGCATCTTTGCATTCTCTTCCATGTTTGGAATACATTACAGTTAAACTGGTTATAGAACAGGAGGAATGAGTTCCCCATCATTGGAAGGTTTTAAGAAGAGATTGATAATATGTTGGGGAGGTGAAAGAGTGAGTGTTTGTTCAGGGATGTGCTCTCCATTAGCTCTAAGGCCCTTTCCAATGCTAAGATCCCATGAATTTGATATACGAGTCTGCAAGCATTTGGTACATTCAAATGCACTGTAAAACTTTTTTTTTCATTACTCATCAAACATGGGAATGAATTACTTACAGTAATAGAAGCATAGATGTGAGATTCTAAGGGATCACAGAGATCATTTATTCTAACTCAAATGCGAATCCCACCTTCCATGCAGATTTGAAAACTGACAGGAACCTTCTTTCACCATACATTACTGGGCTTTCCCTTCAATGTCATGAAGCAGCTAGGTCGATTTGAGGGACAAGCTAAACTTTACCAGTTCTATCAACCAGTTTTTGTCTGGCGAGATCTCCGATCCTATCATTATTCTAGAGACACACCTGCTTGTTGAGGTAGAAGAAGAAAATGGGGCTTGAAGAAATAATATAACATGCTGGAGATCTTAAGGCAGTGAGTATCAAAGCTGGGATTTCATTCTACTCTTTCAACTCCTGTTTTCTCTGCTACTCTTTCTTGCCCATGTGTATTCCTTTGGCCTATACATGTTGCTAACTCCCATGATTTATTTATATATTTGGGAATGAAAGAGGCAGTGTGGTATAAGGGAGAATTGTATTTAGAATTAGTGAACTGAGTTCAGATTTTGACTCTGCTATTTATGTTTGAGTGACCTAGGGCAAGTCATTTCTCACCTATGGGCTTCAGTTTCTTCATCTGTAAAATGGAGAGGTGTAGAACATATGATTTCACAATCCTCCATGGTAATATAGCAAAGGAACCATGACACCGTAGTGGTAATAAAGGAATTAAAGGGGGCCCTATGAATGGGAAGGGCAGGAACAAGTTTCCAGGTCTTTGAACACAAAGACTGTCATTCTCAGATTATATGCTAGTTATGCTGAATGGGGCTGAAAGAAGGCCAAAATATTCTAGGAAAATCAGTCTAAGATTCTATGAAAAGAGAAATGGAGTGTGAATATGCCAGTTGTAGGCGGCTCCAGCTCTTCCATTTTCTGAAACCTTGGTCAAATCACAAACATATATAATCACAGCATTTGGAAGTTGGACAGGACCTCAAAAATTATCTAGAATATCTCACACTGAAAAAAAGAATCCCGCTTCCCATACAGAACACCAGTGCTGATTTAGCCTTTGCTCAGATACCTCAAATTCACTGGCAACCTAGCAAGCTTTGAGCTCACACACTCGACTTTGGGACAGATAAAATCATTATGAGTTTTTCCCCACTTTTCATTAAGCCTAAGCTTTCCTCTTTTCAACATTCACTCACTCCTCCTAGTTCTACTCTCTGGGAGCAGACAGAAGAAGTGTAATTAATTTTTCACATAACAACTTTTTAAAAGTACATGAAGACAGCTATATCTGCTCACCAGCCTGCTCATCTCCAGAAATTCTACATTCTGCTATGATGACTTACATAATTTCTAACATTTGCTTTCATCATTTTAAATATCCATAGGTCCCTTCTTCCTTAAATGAGAAGGACTTGAGGTCTTCATCATCTGGTTGTCCTCTGGATGCTCCATCAGCCTCATTTTTCTCCTTTGGAAAAGGAATCCATTTGGACTCTCTGGCCTAGAGTGACTAGTGTTCAATGATCCTATAAGCTGCATTGTCTTCTCCCATTCTATTGTGAAGATGAACACACTCATGATGTCAAAGAGATCCATGCTGAATAAACATCTTGACAAAAAAAGTTCAACTGTTTCCCACAAATTGCCCTTCTTGTTGCTAAAGCAAATAGAAGAAAGAAAAATATCACAATTTTCAATTCTTCTGAAATGTCAGTCACTGTGAGTGAGTTGGTGTTTCAGTTTATATTCACAAGCATCCCACAGATAAATATTTTCTTATCATACCCACTCCAATAAGCTCTATATTTTGGCAGACTTTCTCTTTCTCCTAGCCACAATGAGAAAGGCTCAATGTAAGGACATAGCCAAATCATGGTCTGAGTCAGGGATTTGGTGGACAGTCTGAATTGACTGATGGAAAATCCACTGTCATTACTGTTGGGATCAAGGTGGGTAAAAGAGAGAAGGAAGGTCAGGACAGCAGGTTCTGGCAAAGAGTAGGTGACAGAGACGCTAGGTGCTAAATTTCTGCATTCTACCATAATGAGTTACATAATTTCTAATATTTACTTTCACAATCTGAATTGATCAATAAGTTCATACTCCTTAAAGGTGACCCATCTCCAATTTGGGGGAGTGACAACTTGATTCTAAAATACCATCATAAATCCCCATGATTTTATTTAACAAATTCTAATAACTGAATGCCATCTACACATATCAAGTGACTGATAAAATGTGTCGGCAAAGGCCTCCTTTAAAATTAAAAGAAAAAATCAGTTCTATTTAGGAAAGACAACAATGAATTTAAGGCTACACAGAGACATAATGAACTTAAACTGTCTTACTGAAAGATAACACATTTATTTTTTTTGTAAAGTTTTTGACATTAATGTGTTAGGAAAATGTAAGAAACAGAAAATCCTTTTTTTTTCACCATGTGGACATCAAATATTCTAGTGTTGCCATGATACTTGCCTATTTTGTATATTTTCAGTAAGAAAAAAAGACATGAGTATGGACATAAGGCAAAAGTTTTATGATATTAAAGTCAGTGATGACGCTGCAGTGCTTTCAGTAGGCTCATTTAATAATTGCCCAATCAATTATACTATGTTCTGTACACACTTGGGACATTTTTTTGCACATCCTTTTAGACAACAAATTATTTTCTTGTATTTATACATGTTTTGAGTTGATGCAAATTGTAAATTTTTGTACAATGTTCTTAAATACATAATTGGCCTGCATTTGGGGAGGCAGTCAGTGGTATTCCCATAGTTCAGTAGTAAATATGAAGTTGATTATATTATGTGAAAAATGATTAGTGATAGATGATTTCACTTTTGTCTGAGATGAAGCAGGCAAAGTGCTTTGCTAGTAACTTGAATCATGTCACATGCTTGAAGCAATACTTATGGATCTCACTGGCCCTGCTGTTTCCTAGCCTTGCAGAGAAGTTGGAGTTTCACTCACCTCCTGTGATGTACCTCTTCTGTCATTCATCATATTAATGTTTTTAACTGTTTGCAAGATTTATTATTTTGCATTAGATATTTTTATTAACATAAACTCATTCTTCTTTAGTTTTGATCACATTCAGATAGAAACAGTCCTAGGTCTAGTTGATGTCCTGGTATTATTGATTTATTTTTAATATTCTCTGGATAATTATGTAAGTGCATGAAATAACTGTGAAATATTCTAATTATTACTTGTTTTTCATCTTATGTTACTAATCTATTTTGGTAGAAATCAGATAGAGATTGTTCAAAGAGAAGTAACTATTGTAATATTATTCAATGTTCAGCAGATTATTGTACAATCGTCAATATTGTACTATTATACAATGGTCACTAAAATAATGTAGTTGGGTTTTTTTGTGGGGTTTTTTTTTTTTGGTCACTGTTGATACTAAATCCCTTTTCAGGTAATCCAAATTATAGATTAAATAAAGGATCTAGTTCATAAGTTCACTGTGTCAGAACCATGACGAGGTACCCCACCATGCAGGCATTTGGGTAACAGTGGAGTAGGGCCACTGGGATGGAAGGAGCTGTGATATGGTAATAGGAAGAAGTATTCATCTTTGCAGGAGACACAGAAACATCTACATATAGAAAATGGAAAGGAATATGCTGCTTCCACAGTCTCCAAATGGAATGGTATTCCTAGCATTTGTCTTTACTGGTCTCAATTCTCTCATTTTGAAAATGAGGGAATTGAGCTATCTTTTCTCTAAGGTCCTTTTCAATTCTAAAGTTCTGGGATTGTATGATTTATGGTCAGGTAAGATTTTTATTACTTTTGGCCAAAGGCTACTGCAAGACTTAGAGAGAAAGAGGAACTCCACTGTGATCTTTAAAGTAAGTTATAAAGATGAAAGCAGAACAAAGTTGGGATGAGGTTTTAAGAAGAAAAAAGAAGTAATGTTTCAAGGAGTCAACAGACTCATGTGCCCCCGTGGCTGGCCTTTCTCATATTACACCAATGATGGCTATCCTCCAAGACTACATTTTTGAACTTTCTTTGCTCTCTCTCTTTTTCTCTCTCTAGTCTCAACCTTTACCTCATCCCCACTCATATCAGAGGAAAAAAAGTGTTCTTTTGAGCATGACAACACATGTAAAGTTATATAATATAAATATGATAGAAATGGGTAAGATGAGGAAATTGAGGCCCTGAGAGGTGCAGAAATTTCTACAAGTTCAATAGCTAATAAGTTGGATATCTCAGATTGAAACCAGTTTTCTAACTCCAATAAGCTAAATCCAAGGCTTATTTCATCACACATACCACAGAAATGATAAAAAAAAAGAAGTATTTACCTAATCCTCTGTAATTAAATCAGTTGAGGCAGAGAAAGTTTATAAATGAAGTTGAAGAGTAGGTTTATATGAATTTAAGGGGCTAGAGGTGGGCAATCCCATGGCATAGCCTATAATTAGAAGACTAGAAATTAGGCTATAAGAGGATTGGTTGAAGTAATCAGGGATATTTAACTTGGGGAATAGAAAATATAAGGGGAACATGAAATCTTTATTCAAATATTTGAGTGAAATTCCACATTGAAGAAGAGCTTAAACTTGTTTTTCTTTCCCCCAGAGAACACAACTAGGAACAATGTGTCAAAGTTTCAGAGAGAAAATTTCAGCTTTATATAAAGAAAGTATTCCTTAACAATTAGATTTACCCCAAAGTGGAAAAGACTGCCTCCTAAAGTAGTGAGTTTCTCATCTCTGAAGGTCTTTAAGGGAAGAAGTAGATGGTGTTCTTGGCTAGACAAAGTGGTCTCTAATCCTGTGATTTCTCTACATGTTCAGCCTTTCTTGTTCAGCTAGTGTCTTCACACAAGCTATCTGTCTCCCTCAGATTCATCACTCTCACCATCCCAAGTACAAAATGTTCCTGGCTTAGTAAAGTTTGGAGTGCTCTATATGTGGTCTACTTATCTCTAGCTAGCACTGGTATCTCTATGACCTCACAGGCCTCAGAGAAACATGGAAGTGCTCACTCTGAAACTGTAGCTTTGCCCGGCCTCCCCTGGGCTCTCTTAGAATGTGAACTCTACAATAGTTCGCCATTTTTGAGAAGTAGACATTCCATTACGCAGGTTAAGCCTGGGTTCATTCTGTTGGGGAAGGAGGGTCACACTGTAATTGACTGCCTTGATTGACTAGGGGGAAATGAGCAGACTTACCTGGAGACTGTGTGTGCAGATACTGCATTTGATACAAGAGTAATTCTGAAGAGACTGCAGCATTTTGAGAAAGAAAAAGAAAAGGGGGGGGGCATACAGCCCAGGGAGGGAAAAAAAAAACATGAGGAAGTACAACAGAAGCCAAGATCCCCAGACATGAGTGATCTCAATGCACACAAGGAATTTAACTTGAGAAAGAGGAGGAATGGGTGAAAATTTTTAGAGACTGCATTTAGTAAGGAGATAGAAAGACACAGCAAATATTTGTCACATCTATATAATAAAAGAAAAAGCCAAACATATTTTGTGTCCTAATCACATTGTCATTTCCATTTTTATTCAAGTGGGCAGGCAGGAAAAGACAAGAATGACATAAAAACATGACCATAAATATATTCCTACTCACTGAAATTTGACTACTGCGAGTAATATTGTCCCTATTTTACAGGTGAAAGAATCTAGAGTCAAAAAAGAAGCAACTTTGATACAGTCTTGTAGCAAGAACATTTCTAAGACAAAGAACATTTCTAGGTCTAATGATTTGAGGTCTGCAATTAATTCCTGTGACTTGCTCCAGACCAAGTTATAATTGGCTCACATTTGAATGAAAAATTATTTTTGCACTTCAAAAAAGGGTCAGCTTGTCATAAGACCAATTGTTTAATAGGATATTGGAGCTCATTCTGACCATCTTCCGTTAAAGTAGCTTTCGTAGGTTTAGGAAGAAGGCATTCATGTTCTTCAGATGACAAAACAGCATCCTGTATGTGTCATGCAAGAATTTATGACCTGTGTTTGCCACATATTTGTCACATAGAAAGTCTGGCGTTGGCTTCCTGAAATATAACCCTAGAACACCTCCCAAGAACTATTAGAATAGCTTCTTTCTTTCTTTTTACACATGCAGAAGAAATTTTATTTAGAAGTACTCTAGACCTATGCTTATTTTGTCTTTTCCTCATTTAGAAACAAGAACTGTGGAAGGATAGAGGATTCTTCCCCAGATTATGCAGCATTTTCATTGAGGTATAGCTGTTGAAAATACTTTTATTTCTTTGTGTTTCCATTTCTGTTCCAATCAAATGCCATTTTTGTTCTATGCTATTGAGTTCTCTTAGCATAATAGTCATTGAATAGCTAGACCTTCATGACTGTAGGAGTTCTGACCTAGCCATAAGTTGGGCTACAGAAGCTGGGTGTGGGAAGAGCTTCTTTCTTTACCTTACCTAGTAGAAAGCACCTCCCACTACTCCAAGAGAAATTTCACCCTTTGGCTACAAGATGGTATGGTCCTCTTTAATAAATTCAGGTTTATTCCCTATCGGTGAGTTGGGGAAACAAAAATTATCAGAGCTAGAATGGACATCAGTTATCATCTAGCTTAGCCTCCTTCTCATTCTACAGAAGAGGAAACTGAGATAAGAAAGATGAGACTTGGCAAGACCATGTCACATAACTGTGGAGTAGCAGAACAAGCATTAGAATTTAGGACTTCTGATAAGAAATCTGCTCTGATTAGAGTTTTTCCTAATCTTTCTGATTAGAAATCTGCTCTAACTGGAATTTCTGCTTCAGAAATCTTCACTTCCATTAAATCACTTTGCATATTTATGCATCTAAACAACTAAAATGGTTGAACTAAGTACCTGCTATTTGCCACTGTTAGGCAGTGATGCTACAAAGATAACAATGCGAGTCTTGTCTTCTAGCAGCTGACATGCTGCTAGGGGGGCACTTTTATACAGACAAGTAAACACAACAGAAATTGAAGGAGAGGCAAATGATTTAGAAAAGGGAGGCAAATGAAGGCTTTCCAGAGGATGGTGCACAATAACTGGATATTAAAAAAGAAAAGAAAAGAAGAGTATTCTAAGAGACAAAGAAAAAGGAGTGTTTTCCAGGGGTGAAAAACAGCTTGCAGAAATGCAAGGACATAATTGCTGGGAAATCCCATATAATGGGTGCATGATTTATATATAAAAGTCATAATATAAGCAAATTATAGGAGTATCGAATAGTTTACTTATTAGATGCATGGAAAAGGGAAGAATTTATGATGAAACAAGAGATAGAGAGCATTACAGGATGTAAAATGGATAATTTTGACTACATTAAATTAAAAACAGTTTTGCACAAACAAAACCAATACAATCAAGATTAGAAGGAAAATAGAAAACTGGGAAAACAGTTTTATAACAAGTTTCTCTCATTAAGGCCTAATTTCTCAGATATATAGAGTTGAATCAAATTAATAAGAATATGAATAATTCCCCAATTGATAAATGGTGAAAGGATATGAACAGGCAGTTTTATGATGAAGAAATTAAAGCTATCTATAGTCACATGAAAACATGCTCCAAATCACTATTGATTAGAGAAATACAAATTAAAACAACTTTTCAATACCACCTTATACCTAGCAGATTGTTTAATATGACAAAAGAAAAATAGCAAATGTTGGAGGGAATATGGGGATATTAATGCAATGTTGGTGGAGGTATGAACTGATCTAACCATTCTGGAAGAACTATGCCAAAAGGCCTATAAAACTGTGTATACCTTTTGAACCTGAAATAGCACTACTAGGTCCATAGTACAAAGAAATTTTTTAAAAAATGAAAAAAAAACCTTACATATACAAAAATATTTATAGCAGCTCTTTTTGCCATGGAAAACAATTGGAAACTTGGGTGATGCCCATCACTTGGGAAATGGCTGAACAAGTTGTGGTATGTAATTGCACTGAAATGTTATTTTGCTATAAGTAATGATGAGCAGGATGTTTTCAGAAAAACCTAAGAAGATTTACATGAGCTGATACTAAGTGATGTGAGCAGAACCAGGAGAACATTGTACATAATAACAGCAATATTGTGCTATGATTAACTGTGAAAGATGTAGTTATACAAAGATCTAAGACAATTCCAAAGGACTTATAATGAGAAAAGCTATTCACCTTCAGAGAAAGAACTGATGGAGTCTGAATATGGATCGACACACGCTATTTTTTTACTTTATTTTTTCTGTTTTGCCTATGTTTCTTTTACAACATGATTAATAAGGAAATATATTTTGCATGACTGCACTTGTATAGCTTATATCAAATTGCTTGCAGTCTTGAGAAGGGGGAGAGGAGGGACAGAATTTGGAACTCAACATTTAAAAAAATGTTAAAATTATTTTTACATGTAATTGGAAAAAAATGAAGTATTATTAAATAAAAAGAAATGCATGAACATAGGCAATAGAAGTTCAGATTTAGGAAATGGCAATCAGTCCACTATGACTGTAGCAAACAGTCCATGCAGAAGAGGAATGTGAAATAAGCTGATAAAGGCATGTCACCATTAGTTTGCTTGTCAGATATGTTATAGTGGGAATTCCTTTCAGAGTATGGGTTGGACTAGGTGACTCTAGAGGTCCTTTTGCAAATCTCATATTCTAAGATTGTAGAGTCTTAAACTTCAAATTTGTATGGCATCCTAGAAAAAAATAAAAAAGATTGTTTTGGCAATTATCTAATTTGGTGAAGAAAGAAACTAGAAGCAGAGAGAAAAATTAGAAGGCTATTACAATTGTCTGAGTAACAGGTGATGAGGGCCTGGTGGCAATGAAATGAGAGAAGAAAAAGGGCTGAAGTTAGAGATTTTGAGAAGCCAGAATCAATAAGACCTGAGAACTGCTTGTACAAGGGAGTTGAGTAAGAGGGCAAAATCAGTAAAGACTGACAGGTTAATAACTTGAATGATTGGCAGAATGGTAGTATCTTTACAAAAATTCAGAAGGAGGAATGATTCAAGAAGAAAGATGAGTTTTATTTTGTATATGTTGAAGTTGGGGTGCCCATGAAGCATCCATTAGGAGATGTCTAGCAAACAGCTGATAATGTGAGACTAGAACTGACGGCACATATTAAGGAATGGTTTTTACATGGAAGAATAATCTTCAGAGAGATGAGAATTGAACCTATAAGACCTAGTGAGCCACCATGCCAGCAAAGTAGTCTCACAGTAGAGCCTTGAGGGACAATCACACTTAGCAGAAGAGTGGAGATAGATGATGAACCAGCAAATGATATTTTGTAAAGGAGTAGTAAAAGGTGTGGACAATGGCATGAACACTAAGGAGAAAGGATCAAGAAAGAGAGAGCAGTCAACAGTGTCAAAAGATGCATTAAGATCAAGAAGAATGAGGACTAAGAAATGACCTTTGGATTTAGAAATTAAAACATCTTTGGTAACCTTGGAGAGCTCAGGTTCATTCAAGTAGTAGCATCAGAAGCCCTACTGGAGGTGCTGAGAAGTGATGATTTGTAGAAATGGATGTGGAGGAAGTAGACAATTCTTTCTAATAGGTTAGCAGTGAAAAGGGGAGAAAAAATGTAGGGTGATAGCCTGAGGGAAGAGTAGCATAAAGTTCATATTTTCTTTACTTCTTTTTCTTTTTTTTTTCAAGAATAGGGCAGATTTGAGAATGTTTCTAGCTAAGTCCAGCAATTAGAGAGAGCTTAGAGAGTTAAGTGGTGATGGATGGGGAATGTTCCCAGATGAGAAACCATCAAGGTAACAAGATTGTTGTTCCTACAGAAAAAAAATTATGAAAGGATTAGTGGAATATGTAGAGAGGTTCATAGTGTGGTATAGAATAAATCAGGTAGCTCATGAAATATGCCTTCATTTTTCTCAGTAAAAGTAAACCAGTCTTCTGAGAGTGGAGAGGATACATATGGCATAAAGTATTTCAGTAGAGATAAGATTTTGAATATTTTCTGTGTAAAGTTTAAGACAGAGGAAATCAGAGAAGAATATAAAGGGTTTCTATGAAGTGATGAGGACCCAAATTTAGTGGACCTAATCACAATAGTTGCAAGGCTACTTTTTTTTTTCACATTCCTCATTCTAGGAGGTGAGTGGTCGACATGATTCAGGTTATGGGAGTCAAGACAAGTGTCTAAGGATACAAAAGGAAAAGGGTACATTGGCCAACTGTTGCAGAGAGTGAAGATTAAAAGAGGCAATTGAATTCAGAGTGTTTGGATTTGGGAGGTCAGAAAAGAATAGGAGGTCCTCATGAGGACAAACATTAGGCTTAGGAAATGTGAAGCAGATAGATGGAAATATATGATATGGTGCTTAGAGAGGAAAATTTCCACATCAGAGATCATCATGCAATATAGAACTGTCTAAGATTCCTTTCCTTATTCATGAAGGTCTCAAAAGTATTCACGTTAAACAGTCTTCTCTTAATTATTAATAGATATCATTATGTGAACTGTTTAGTAATAATTTTATTACTAACTACTTATAACAAAATGCAAAATTAAATGTGCGTTCTAAGCCCTACTAGGGTTTTGATTTAATTAGCCTCATATAATTTTTCCACCTATCTTCAAATGTGCCAAGATTAGGAATTTAATTTACAATGTGACCTTCACTTTTTAATTTAATTCAACAAGAATTTATTAAAGGCCTACTATGTTCCTAGTATTGGAAATATAACATAAAATGAAATAGTTCTTGCCATTAGGGACTTTCCATTATACTGGAAGAGCATGACATGTTCACAGAAAAGTAAATACCAAAAATCTACACAGTAATGTTGAGAAGTATATGTGTGGGAGAAGAGAGGGAAGGGTAGACCTCCTGTTGGGCTTTGCATATCAGCCCTAGCCTTGGTGATCTTCTTTGGAGTGTTGCTTTCTTCCATGCCTTTCTTTTGATGTTTTAAAAATTATTTATTTTATTTTGAACATAAATAAAATAAGAATTTCCATAACATAGTAGAATAGGAAAAAAAAGATAATTGTACATGAAACTACAAATCTATTATGTACAACTTACTATTACTTTTAAATATATAATAAAGACATCATGTAACTTTTTTGCCTTTTTTTTCTTCCCTCCCCCTCCCACCTCAAGATGGCTACCATTACACACAAATATGTATGTGTACACACACACACATACACACATACATTTATATACACAGACATATAATCATTCCATACATACTTCTATTTATCAGTCTGGATCATCTCTGGATGCAGATAGCATCTTCCTTTATATGTCCTTTGTTGTTCATTTGAGTATTTGTAATAGTCAAAATTACTTAGTCACTCAAAGTAGTTCTTAAAACAATATTGTTGTGGGTGGTAGAGCCAAGACGGCATAGTTAAAAGTAGTGACTTGCTTGAGCTCTCCCCCAAACCCCTCCATATACCTGTAAGAATGACTCTAAAATTCTAGAGCAGCATAACCCACAAAAAAAAATAGACTGGAACAAATGTCCAGCCCAAGACAACCTGAATGATTGATGTGAAAGGTATGTTGCTCCAGGCTGGTGGAAGAGCACAGTCCAAAGTGGACCATTCTGGCAAAGAACATGGCCCAGCAAACCTCTGGAGACTGAATAATTAGCAGCTTTAGTGGTTTCCATACTACTCAGCCCACTAACTACAAAGGCAACTTAGAAGGTCAGCAGGAAAGGTCTGTCTGACCTAAGTGAGAGAGGAGTAAGGTCCAGCCCCAGGGAGGCAGTGGCTGCTTATAGATCTCTCAGCCCAGAGACTGTGGGGGGATCAAGTGGTTCATAACAGGGGGATTGCAGAGATCTCTTTGCTGGTGCTGTGGCAGGACTCTATAGCTTTGCTCATGCTTGCATCTGGGTTGCAGTTCTAGGTGGAGGTCTTGGAGTGAGGAGGAGGGGTGCTGGTGTGGTAAAGATTGAGCCTTGGAAGAGAGACAATCCTCCACACAGTTCTAAGGTAGAAAAGAGTGCTTGGGGTCACTCATAGACCAGAGAAAACCAGGAAAGGAGTAAACACCTTACCCCTGATCATACCACCTTGGAAGAACTGAAAATTTACAGGTCCCTAGAAGTATCTCTGAAAACAGCTGCAAAAAACCCCTGAAGCTTCACACAGTACACCCTCCACACTGGAAGCAGAGCCCTACCATAAAAAAGAGTTTATAACTCAAGTAATTGGCTGGGAACATGAGCAAACTGTGCAAAAAAAAAGTTATACCATAGATTCTTTCTTTGATAACAAAGAAATCAAAGCATACAACCAGAAGAGGACAACAAAGTCAAAACTCCTACATCCAAAGCCTCCAAGAAAAATATGAATCAGTCCCAGGCCATGGAAGAGCTCAAAAAGGATTTTGAGAAGCAAGTAAGAGAAGTAGAGGAAAAACTGGGAGGAGAAATGAGAGTAATGCAAGAAAATCATGAAAAACAAATCAACAGCTTGCTAAAGGAGACCCAAAAAATACTGAAGAAAATAACACCTTAAAAAATAAACAAACTCAAATGGCAAAAGAAGTCCAAAAAGCCAATGAGGAGAAAAAGGTCTTGAAAAGCAGAATTGGCCAAATGGAAAAGGAAGCCCAAAAGCTCACTGAAGAAAATATCTCCTTAAAAATTAGAATGAAGCAAATGGAAGCTAGTGACTTTCTGAGAAATCAAAGCATTATAAAATAAAACCAAAAGGAAAAAAAAAGAAGACAATGTGCAATATTTCATTGGAAAAACAACTGACCTGGAAAATAGACCCAGGAGAGATAATTTTAAAAATATTGGAGTACCTGAAAGCCATGATGAAATAAAGAGCCTAGATATCATCTTTCAAGAAATTATCAAGGAAAACTGCCCTGATATTCTAGAACCAGAGGGTAAAGTAGAAATGGAAAGAATCCACCAATCACCTCCTTGAAAGACAACCCCAAAGAAAACTCCTAGGAATATTTTAACCAAATTCAGGAGTTCCCAGGTAAAGGGGAAAATATCGCAAGCATCCAGAAAGAAACAATTCAAGTATTATAAAAACATAATCAGGTTAACACAAGATTTAGCAGCTTCTACATTAAGGGATCAGAGTACTTGGAATATGATATTCAGAGATCAAAGGAGACGGGATTAAAACCAAGAATCACCTACTAAGCAAAACTGAATATAATCCTTTAGGGGGGAAATGGAAATTCAATGAGATAGAGGATTTTCAAGCATTCTTGATGAAAAGGCCAGAGATGAATAGAAAATTTGACTTTCAAATACAAGACTCAAGAGAAGCATGAAAAGGTAAATAGGAAAGAGAAATCATAGGGGACTTATTAAAATTGAACAGTTTATATTCCTCTAAAGAAAGATGATATTCGTAACTCATGAAACCTTTTTCAGGATTACAAATTTGGAGGAATGATATCTAAAAATAAAATTAATGGGTGAGAGAGGATTGTACTTGGGGAAGAAGAAAGGGAGAGGTAGAATGAGGTAAATTATCTCAAGTAAGAGAAGCAAGAAAAAAGCTTTTACAGTAGAGGGAAAGAGGTGAGTGAGAGGGAATGAGTGAATCTTATTCTCATTAGATTAGGATTAAGGATGGAATAACATACACAGTCAATTGGATATGGAAATCTATCTTACCCTATAGGAAAATAGGGGAAGGAGATAAAAGGGGGGGATGATAGAAGGGGAGGGCAGTTTGGAGGAGGGGGTAATCAGAAGCAGACACTTTTGTAGAGAGACAAGGTCAAAGTAGAGAATATAAAAAAGAAGGGGTGGGATAGGATAGAAGGAAATATAGTTAATTTTTCACAATATGACTATTCTGGAAGTGTTTTGCATGACTACACATGTATAACCTGTATGAAATTGCTTGCTTTCCCAATGATGGTGGGTGCAGAGGGAGTAAGGGAGAGAAATTGGAACTCAAAGTTTTAAAAATGAATGTTAAAAATTGTTTTTACATGCCTCTGGGAAATGAGATACACAGCCAAAGGGATATAGAAATTTATCCTGCCCTACAGGATAAAGGAAGGAGGTGAGAAGAGAAGGGGCAGAGTGATAGAAATGAGGGCAGATTGGTGGAAGGGATATTCAGAACGTATGCTGTCTTGGGGTAAGGGGAGGGGCTAGATGGGGAGAAAATTTGGAGCTCAAAATCTTGTGGAAGTGAATGTTGAAGACTAAAAGTAAATAAATTAATAAAAAAATTTAAAAGCAATATTGTTACTGTATACAATGTTCTTTTGATTCTGCTCATTTTGTTCTTCATTATGTCATGCAAGTCTATCCATGTTTATCTAAGAGCATCTAGTTCATCTTATTTTTATAGCACAGTGTTATTCCATTCTGATCGTATACCACAACTTGTTCAGCCATTCCTCAGTTGATGGCACCCCCACAATTTCCAGTTCTTTGCCACCACAAAGAGAGCTGCTATAAATACTTTAGAACATATAGGTTGTTTTCCTTTTTTTGTAATCATCTTGGGAAACAGACCTAGTAGTGGTATTGCTGGGTCAAATGGTATAGGTAGTTTAATAACTCTTTGGGCATAATTCCAAATCTCTCTCCAAAATGGTTGGATCAGTTCACAATTCAACCAACAATGAATTAGTGTCTCAATTTTCTCCACACCCCTCCAACATTTCTCGCTTTCCCCTTCAATAATGTTGGCCAGTCTGATAGGTATAAAATGATATCTCAAGGTTGTTTAATTTGCATTTCTCTAATCAATAATGATTTAGCGCATTTTTACATGACTATAGACAGATTTGATTTCTTCATCTGAAAACTGCCTGTTCATATCTTTTGACCATTTATCAATTGGTGAATGATTTTATTCTCATGGATTTGACAAAGTTCTTCATATATTTGATATATGAAACCTTTCCATGGCATTCTCTACAATATAATAACACTAGTAGCTCATCATAGCATCAAAGAATCTGTCAGTCAATAAACATTAAGCACCTACTATGTGCCGGAGACCTAGATGGGGCAGTGGGTACAGCACTGGGCTTGGAGTCAGAAAGATCTGAGTTCAAATTCAGACTTAGACATTTCTTAACTATGTGACCTTGGGCAAATCACTTAATCTCCATTTGCTACCGTACCTTTGCTAAGAAAATCCACAGGGGTCCACAGGGTCATGAAGAGTCAGACACAACTGAAATGATTGAACAATAACAGAAATGGGCCAGACGTTGTGCTATATACTGGGGACACTAAAGAGGCAAAAGGCAGTCCCTACACCCAACGAGTTCATAATCTAATGAAGGAGACAACAAGGAGACGAATAGGTACAAATAAGCTTTAGATAATGCAGGATACATAAGAAATAATTAGAGGAAAGACACTAAGCTTCAAAGGAGTTGGGAAAAGTCTCCTGTAAAAGGTAGATTTTAGTCGGGACTGAAAGGAAGCCAGGCAAGCCAGCAGAGGAGGGAGAGCATTCCAGGCATGGGGTTCAAAGAAAAACAGGGAGTCAGGAGATGGAGTATCTTGTTTGTGGAACATCTTGGAGGCCAGTGGCACTGGATCGGAGTATATGGCAGACAGAAAGTGTAATAAGAATGATTTCCAGAGAGGGAGAAGGTTCTGAAGGGTTTTCTATGCCAAAAAGGTTTTTTTTTTTTAATTCTAGAGGAGATAGGGTGCTCTTCACGTTTATTGAGTGGTATGTGGGGGTAGGGTGACATGGTCAGACTTGCACTTTAGGAAAAATCCCTTTGGTGGCTCAGTAGAGGATGGATTATAGTGGAGAGAGGCTTTAGATAGCATGCTGTTGAAGATGTCCAGCTGTGAGGAGATAAAGGCCTCTACAATGGTGGTGGTGGTGTCAGAAGAGAGAAGGGATCATATCTGAGAGACATTCCAGATCTGAAATTAACAGGTCTTGGCAATAGACTGGATATATTAGGAAGAGAAACAGTGAGGAATTAGGAATGACACCTAGATTATAAGCCTGAGGAACTGGATGGATGGTGTTGCCCTTGACAGTAACAGGGATGTTAGGAAGGGGGAAGGAAGTTGGGTGAAATTTAATGAGTTCTATTTTAGACATTTTCATTTAGAAATGTGTAAGATTTAGTCATAAATTTGGAAGCAGAAGGCACCTCAAAAGTCAGCTAGTCCAACTCCTTTATTTTAGACATGAGAAAACAGGAGATTTGAGAGGTTAGGTGACTTGCCAAAGGTCACATGAATAGCATCAGAGGCCAGGATTGAGCCCTGTCCTTTTGGCGCCAGTGCAAACATTCTTTCTACAGGACCAATCTGGCTACCATTACTGGAATGCACAGCTCACAGTAGGATGGCTGTAGCTGTGTGGCTTGGTTTTCCCACCATCCACAACTAATTTTAAAAGTGAACTAGCTTCCTCTAATTGAAGGTGTTACATAATAAGTACTTGTTTAATGGAATGAAATCTTCCAGAGATAAGATTTAAATTGACAGAAAGCCAGAGCTGGACTTCTTAACTTCAAAATATGCCATTGGCCACACTCAAACCACTGGCCATGGTACTAAATTGCAAAAGAACATTGTCCACCACATCACTGGCATTGACACTGAAGCAATGGAGGCCAAGAGCACTGATGAATGACCACAGCAGATTTCCCAGGTATATCCACATGTCAGCTATTGTCTTTTCATCATAGCGTTTGATCTATTTATCTAAGAAAGTTCACAGACCATCATCACTCTATTCCAAACCAAAGTTAAATATCTATATTAAGTGTCCATATGTACAAGGTACTAAGTTGTGCAAAATCCAGCATGCATGCCTTACACTTTGATTTGACTCCCTCTCCACTTTCTTCCACTGGCATAGTTGTGATGGGCTTTATCCAGAATTGGAACCCTGGGAAACATGGGTGTGGAGATGATAGGTGACCTGGCATATGCTATCTAGACATGTATCCCAGAGAACCTAGCCACAAGATTATAAAACTTAGACTTGATAGAAGTGTTAGAGATCACTTAGGTCTATTTTGCCATTTTACTCTAGAGGCCCACAGAGGTTAAGTGACTTCTCCAAGGTCACATAGGGCGATGAAACCAGGTTTCCTGATTTCATGCTCACTTTCCTTTTGGAAATATGTTTTCTCTCCCGTGTTGCAAATTGAATGTATCTCACTATTAGCCAATACTTTAGGCAACAGCTTTCTATATGCCTATTTTTATTTCACATGCCTTGAAGAATACTGTTTCTTTATTGGGTCTAATTGATTTGTCCATCTGCCTTCCCTCCATTTATTATCTCCAACTTATCCTGTCTATATCTTGTCTTTATGGAGTTGTTTTTCGGGCTATCCTCCACATTAGAGAGTGAGCTTCTTTAGAGAAGGGCCTTTCTTTTGCTTTTCTTTGCATTGTCAACACTTAGAGCAGTGCCTGGCATCCACCAAGTGCTAATACATGTTATTAAATGACTGTCATCTGTCTATGAAGTATTGGAAGTTAAAATCCAGATCAAAGTTAATTTACTGGCCATCAAATTGTTCACATGTGATAAAAGTGATCCTCGTAACTAGTCTTTCTTTCAACTCCTCCAAAAGTTGCAAGATTCTGATGCTTGAAAACAAACCAGAAGAGGGAGAGTTATCAAGCATCATGCCACTGTGAGCTGGAGAGAGTTCCTGAGGCTGTGACCTCCTTCCTTGAGCCCTGCCACAGCTCCTCATTTCTTAAGAAGTTAGCTGCTGCACGCCCTGACAGAGCTGTCCTTTCCTATTCTATCCTGGAAATGTCTTATTCCAAATTCTCATAGTCTAACTCAGAACTCAGCTGACAAATGCCTTTACAGACCCACTCCAAGAACCTGCGCCTGCTCCTGAGGAAGATGCAAACATGACTAAGTCTCAGACTCCTTCTTCATGATGCCAAGACCTGCTCAACCAATGAAATGAATGATGGGGTCAAAGAGGAATGTGATGAGCTTGTGAAAGCAGTGGAAGATGCTCTGCGATTTCTGAGGTCATTTTTAACTAAGGGTGGGAATCTGGGGAAGCTTTTTGGAGGAGGCGTGCTTTGAGCTGGGTCTTGAAACATTGTTTGAATTTCGATAGGTAAAGATGGGGAAGAGGAAGAAAGGCCCCACCCAGTGAATGGTGTATGCATATATTGGCAAGAACAGGTAACATGTATGGACTGGTTATTAGTCCAACTGCACTGGGAAATAAAGTTTTTCTTGGGTAAAAAAAAGGGGGAAATGGAAGTGAAAATGGCATTAGGAAGAAGGCTGGAGACAGCTGCAGAGACTTGACTTTAGCTTTCTTGTTTCCTCCACCCTTAAGGCCCAGTCAGCCTAGGAAAAAAGACTAGACCCAGGAGAGTACTTGGTTCCAGGCCCAGCATAGTCACATCCTAACTCCATGGCAATTGACTTCTCTGAACTTCAGCTTCCTCAATTGCAAACTGGGAGGCACTCCTTGTCCTTCAGGAGTGCCAGGAAGAAAATGCTTTGGAAGCCTACAAATGTAATAGAAATGGAAGTTGTTGAATTATTATTGAGGCAACAATCACATAGAGCCATGATGAGATCTAGAGTTGCTTCTGGTTATTAAGAAGCCCCTCTTTCCAAGCAAATAGTTCTGTGATTACCTTCAAAGCACCTCCTTTCTCCCTAGCCCCTCCCTGGAAGAAATGCACTTTAATTAGCAGCAGTCTCACAAAGCATGTCACATTCGGCGGTTTAAAACCTCAGTGATTCCTTCTGAGGGCATCACCCCCCACTCCCATTACATGGTCAAACTCACATATTAAAATTGTACCTCAAAGTCAGCATAGCTTCTTTTCATACAAATAACACTTCCATAAATGAACTTGTCATAATGCTTTTGAAGAGGGTGAGGTAATTCAATTAGATTAGAAAGTGCTTATTTGTATTTCCCCAGTACATTTTATGAGGATGATTTACATGTTTCCCTATTTTCTGATAAATCTAATTGCATTTAATTCTGACATTATTTTAATCAAATTTATTCTTTTTCTGTCTCTTTAACCTGAATCTACTTGCACATATTGCAGGGAATTCAATTCACTTAAACACATATTCATTAATCTTTCTCACTTTCAAAGATCTGTGGCTTCCTCTGTTTGGCTGCTTCCTTCACTGATGCAGATACTGAGCCCCTAATGTCTCAGCAGCTGATGCTCAATACGATGGTCCACAATGAACAAAGGTCTGGGGCTTCAGCTATGCAGGGAGAAGGGCTGCTTCCTGCTGAAGGCATTCTGTCAAACTTGGGCCCATTCTCACAATTTGATAGCTTGGTAGACTCTTCCAATGCTTTTCTCAGCTGACAGGGGCTTTGGGAGCTCAGGGTCCTACCTACCTTATAAGGAGTTTTCAGAGAAGGGCCTGAGTAGAGGTGAATAATCAGAGAATTATAACATCTAAGAAAAGGATAGGAGCTCAAGGGACACCTAGCTATTTTGAAAAAAAATTCCTTCCACCATGTCTCAAATAGGAATCATCTCACCTCTTTTTGGATACCACTCAAGGCAAAGAATTCCATTACTATGTTGAGGATTCTGAGCAAGGTGCCATGCACAAGATAAAGAGGAGAAACCCAAGGTCACTGCCATAAAAAAAAAATCTCAGGGTAGTAATATAAACACACAAATAACTGGGGCATAAATTAGGATGAACTAGGGCACATACAATGTGCTCTAGAATCCTTTGATGGAAATGCACCCTGTGTGGTCCAGCCCATCACTGTACCTCCACAGGCAGGTCTGTGCCTACAAACTCTTTGGGCTGACCTCCTTACAAACTCCAGGAAGAACAACTTTCCAGCCTCTCTCCTTCCGATCCTCATTTCTAGGTAATGGTGTCCAACAAAAGCAGGGGAACTTGCTGTTATTGTTGCTATTCTCATTAACATCATCCCCATCATTATCATTGTTATCATTAATATTATTCATGTACAAATAATAAATTATAAATATATGAGTGCTACATAATAATAATAGTATTAATAAATTACTTTAAGGTTTGTAAAGTACTTTATGTCTGTTATCTCATTTGATTTTCACAATAATCCTGTGGTGGAAGCTATTATTATATTCACTTTAATTGTGAAGAAACTGAGGCAGAGAAAGATTAAGTTCTGTGGTCAGGGGCACATAATTAATTAGTATTTGAGGCAGGATTTGAACTTGGGTCTTCTTATTCAATTCCAACACTCAATCCACAACACTTAGCTTCTTCTAGAAATTTAGAAACTTTGTAGATTGACATTGTCCCTATCCTCAAACACAAATTTCCATATCTTCAGGAAGTTTGTATTATGTACAAAGGACTTTAAGAATGTGCCAAGCCCACCAACTAATCACACTCACGTTATCCCTTTAAAACCTGATCAACATGATGCTGGACTTGCTCCAGAGTCAAAGTGGTAGCAAACAAGAAAGCAAAACCAATGCATGCCCTGATGAGTAATGGATAAGGAAAGATGATGCATGATGCAGTAGGTAGAAAACTGGCCTTGAAAGCAGGAAGATCAGAATTCCAGTTCACCTTTAGTAAATACTAAGGTTATCTCCAATTTATCCTGCCTATATTTTGTTTGTTTATAATTGTTAACATGGAGACTCCCCATGAGGCTGTGGGCTCATTAAGAGCAGAGACTGGAATTTTTGTCACTCTCTGTATTGCTGGCATGTAGAACAGTGCCCACCACATGGTAGGGGCTTGCTGATTTTATTCGATGCTGGCTGTGTTATCCAGGGTAAGTCACAACTTCTCAGTGCTATAGGCAACTCTCTAAGACTAAGTTGCAGAAAAAATTCTGGCCTGCATTGGAAGAGGGAGTTTTCTTACTTGAGAATCTCCTAAATCAATGAAATGATAGGTTTGGTCCCTATCTCCGGTCCCTATCTCCAGTCCCTAATGAGTACCAAATGCTTGTTATATTGGCCTTGATGAACCTTCTATCCATGTAGGACCAGGCATGCCATGATACAAGTGGCCACTAGGGAGAAGTCAAGAGCCTAGGATAGAACTAGAAGTCACTAGCAGGAGAGATAGTTAAGTGGTAAAGCAGAGGATGCTGGGGACTGGAAATCGTAAAGAGATAGTTAAATCCATCAGATCATCACCAGTTTAGACTTGAAAGGTCTTTGACCTGGAAGCTTGATGGGTCCTAACCACAACCCTCAATATCCAGCCATAATTTTTGATGTCTAGTCTACTTCCCTCTTACTACATTTGAAGACCATCTCATCGGATTCAAGCCTGAAGAGAGCAGGACAGTTTGGGACTAACAGGTTTAGTATGTTAATCTTTGAACGCTACACCTAATAATTCATGTCTTGACTCTGTCACTTCAATGTGAAAAATCCCTTCTCCTATCTCTTTTCACTGTAGTACAATTTTTCAACTTTTCATTCTAGTCAGAGGTCTCCTTGGGGATCTTCCAAGACTCCTTGGGGTGGGAGTGTTAAGAAACCCAAGGAATCATACTGATTCCAGCCTCTTGTTTTCCTCTTCTTATGGTTAAATCAGAAATGCAAATGACAAATACTGGCATCAGTGTGATTTATCTGAGCCTATGATTGCCCATTCCGAAGAAAGTTTCACAAAAGTCCAACTCCAGTCACCTACAAAATCTAATTTCATCTTTATCAACAAGTAAATTTCTCTGTCAAAGACCATGTGATCCTTCCATCTCATTCTTTACTTTTACCTGTGAATTTCAGCTGACTACAGGGCCAAAGGAGAATTCAATTTAATTCAATTCAGTTCAAAAAACGTTTATCTGTTTGGTGATGCCCCCTAATTAAATTGACCTGCTGCATGGAAGAGAAGATTGGACTGGAGTCTTAATTTCTCCTATACAATCTGTGTAACAATGAACTAGTTAATTTACCCCTGTGGACTTTATTTTCTTTATCGTAAATCGGGGGTGATGATACTTGAGAGGCAATGGGGGGTAGTGGGCAGAGACTTCTTTAGAGTCTGAAAGACTTAGCTGGGTTCAGTTCCCACATCTAAGACATACTTATGGAGGGATCCTAGGCAAATCATTATACCCCTTAGCATCCCAGGCAGCTTTCTAAAGCTACAAGTTACAGACACGCATTGGCAGAGGGAATTCCCTATAACTTTGAAATTACAAGTCTGGTCACCTTCTGCCTCACAAAAAATCATAATTAACATATACCTAAAAAGGTTATTATGAGAGTTTAATGAGGTAAGAGAGATGAAAAGTGATTTAGCATTGCCAGCTAGTACTGGTGTTGTTCTAATTTGTTATAACTGTTCTCTTGAGTTTTTCTATTTTTGATATATGTGCGATTCATTCCGTCACTTTATAGTTGCAAGAAACACAGAGTTGCAATTGGGTATGGAAATTTATCTTACCCTACAGGAAAATAGGGGGGAAGGGGATAAGAGAGTGGGGGGATTATAGAGGGGATGGCAGATTGGGGGAAGGGGTAATCTGAAGCAAACACTTCTGAGGAGGGACAAGGTCAAAAGTGAAAATAGAATAAAGAGGAGGAGGCAGAATAGGATAAAGGGAAATATAGTTAGTTTTGCACAACATGACTACTATGGAAGTATTTTGCATGACTGCACATACGTAACCTCTGTCAAGTTGCTTGCCTTCTCAACGAGGGTAGGTAGGCGGGTGAGAAAATTTGTAACCCAAAGTTTTAAAAACAAATATTGAAAATTGTTTTCACATGCAACTGGGAAATGATGTACAGGCAATAGGGCATAGAAATCTACCCTGCCCTACAGGAAAATAGAAGAGGAAGGGGATAAGAGAAGGGGGGAGATAGAAAGGAGGGAAGATTAGGGGAAGAGGTATTCAGAATACATGCCATCTTGGGGTGGGGGGAAGGATGAGATGGGGAGAAAATTTGGAACTCAAAAGCTTATGGAAGTGAATGTTAAAAACTAAAAATAAATTAATTTTAAAAAATTAAAAAAATAAACAGCTGGAAGGAAGCTCAGACTACTAGTTTAATTGCTTCCTGATCAGGAATCTCATTTGGAATATTGGTGACAAATGGTCCTTTAGCTTTTACTTGAAAACCTCATGTTATGGAAACTCAATGCCCTTCAAGGTGGCCCATTCCATTTTTGGACAATGAATTGTTCATCTTTCTTATCTATTACAGTTTCTATCAGGCTTCTTTGCATGTAAAATGCTTCTTCCTGCAGACTAGTAGCCCTCTGAGGACTAGAGCTGGTCCAATTGTCATCATAGTTTCCCCAGTGCCTAGCACAGTGCTTACCATATCAGAGATGCTGGTTAGCTCCCAAATTTGCTTCTCTGACACCTGTAGCCATTATTCTGTGTTTTTTCATTTTTACTGTGGGGCCAGAATGAACAAGTGTGATACCTCTTACGACAGCCTTCAAATACTTGAGCACAGCTATTACATATTCATGCAGTCTTCTGTGCTCAAGAATAAACATACCCAGCTACTCCAAATAATCATCTTTTGAGATGAGATAGCTAGATTGTGCAGTGATAGAATGCTGGACTTGGAGTCAGGAAAATCTGAGTTCAAATCCAGCCTCAGACACTTATTAGCTATATGACTGTGGGCAAGTCACTTAAACTGTCAGTCACAATTTCCTTATCTATAAAATAAGAACATAACAACACCTACAACCCAGGAAAGAATCAAATGATATAATATTTATAAAGTGCTTTGTAAACCTTAAAACTCTCCCCTCTCTCTCTCTCTCTCTCTCTCTCTCTCTCTCTCTCTCTCTCTCTCTCTCTCCATACATACATACATACATACATCATGCACACACATATATACAAACATATGTATAAGTATATACAAATATATATGTACACACATGCATTTATTGTTGCTATTTTGAATCCTATCACCAATATCGATTGTGTTCTCACCCCTATTTGTCAATATCTTTCCTAAAATGTAGTGGACAACCCATGGACATAGATATAGGTTGAGCAAAGCAAAGAATAGCAGACAAACAGTATCTTTCTGAGTTTGCTCAGGTCATTCATTTTCTATTAGTGCAACCTAAAGATCATATCAACATGCTTTGTTATCATATGAGTCAGTCAATCAAGAAGAATTTACTAAGTGCTGACTATGTTCTAGTCTCTGTTATAAGCTCTGCGGGAACAAAGCAAGCCTAAAACACCAGCGCCTTCATGCAAAGACTTCACATTCTAATGGAGGAGACAAAATGTGAATTATGAGATGCACACAAGATCTTCGCAGTGTAAATGTTGACTAATTGAGTTTGCAGTCTACAAGCAACTCCAGATACATTTTGCGTGAACTATTCTCTAGTCATGCCTCTCTATCCTGGGCATGTGATGTGTGTGCATATGTGTGATTTCAGCCACTTTGGATCAATTGCTTTCCTTTGAACAGGGGACAGTTCTTAACAAGAGCTACAGAAAAAAGATATATTGGGAAAGGATTACCATGAAAATGTCAGGTACACATTGCATACTTATATGTACACATATACACACATAAATACCTGGCTATTTATACATGCATACAAACACATACACACATGTTTGACCACATACACAGTTTAAAATGCTATTGGCACTAACTCTCTTTTGATCATTAAAACAGTCTTATGAAGAAAGCAGGGCTGGTATAATCATGCCCCCATCCTTTAAAGACAAATAGAGTCTCAAATGATGAACATGATTTTCTCAAAGTCAAATAGTAATTTCTGGAACCTAAACCACTGAGGTAATGCTCTTTTTTCTCTGTCATCCTGCCTTTAACAATAAACTGGTTAAATAAAATAATTTCTTTGGTAGGAGAAATTATATGTGTGTACACGCACACACATATACATAAATCTATGTGTACAGATCATGTATATGTACATATGAATATAGACTAGAAAAATACAAATGAAGACCACATTAACGTGCATCAAAATAAAGTCAAAAACCAACATTAATGTTAGAAGGAAGAACATCAAATCCATTGCTCAGCAGAGAGGTGGTGACTACAGGTGTGAAACATTGCCTTCCCAGTCAGACACAATCCAAATTTCAGCCACTTTGGTTTAACTGCCTTCCTTTGAACAGGGTTCAGTTCCTATTAGGATGAGCAGGGAAAGGTATATCAGGAAAGGATTGTGGGAAAAAAAATGTCAATAAGCTATGAATGAGATGAAATGAAACAAAATGCAATGCAATGCAAACAAAGTGAACAAGTGACTACTGAGGGCCATTTTGATCCTCTCCAGGAGACCTGCTTCTCCCTCAGAGTGAGTCAGTCCCTTTCTGGCTTTTTTTCTTTCTTTTGCAGAGATAATCATAGGCCTAGAACCTTGTCCATCCCATTGATTCTCGTTTATTCAGGGCAATAAGGAAGAGTGTCTGCAGGGATCCTCACAAACTGCTGATAAATCACTGCAGTAAATTAAGCAGAGATTCACTTAATGACATTCCCAGTGAAAAGTGCCAGTTAAGCTGAATGTGCTTGTACACAAGGGCCAGTTGATACATTCCAATGAGTTTAAATTCTATTCAGTAAAGTCAGAAATAGCGCCTGCCATTCCCATGGAGCAGGAGCAGAACTCACAGGCAGACACGAGACTCATCCCAGAAAATCACTTGTGTTCCACCTCCATCTGGAATTCAAGGCCCACTATGCTCAGTCTCATGCTAGCTAATTTCCCATCATTTTCCTCCACACAATCTAATCCAAACAGGCCCAAATAAATGTTGAACTTCCCTTTTCTCATTATATTCCTCTAACTGAAAATACCTTTTGAAAAAAGAATCCTTTCTTCCCAATAAATATTTTGAAAGACCTGCTCTACCACAAACTCTTCCATGAAGCCTTCTCAGATCTCCCCAATGGATCTAATTACTCTTTTTTTTTTTTCTCAGCAGAAGCCATAGGCTGGTAGATGGGTATAGGTTTACATGTAGGAGGTACCATAGAATTCACCTAGACATAGTTCCTCATTTTAAAGATGGGTAAACTGAGTCCCAGAGAGTGGATTTACTCAAGACACATGAACAATAAATAGCCAGGCTATGATGACATACTGACTCCTCTACTTCCAGATCCAGCTCCCTTTCCACTGAACTCTGTTTGATGCCTCTATCATGCAATTATATGCTTTTACTTCTTAACATGTAACAGAGTTATTTCTGAATCTTTTTTTATTTTTCTCCTTAAATGTGAGTTTCCTGACAGGTGAATAGCTCAAATTTCTCTGTGTAAGCTTCAAATTTCCTAGTAGAGTGTTTTATGCCAAGCTGTCTTTTTATAAATATTTATTTTATGAGTGAATGAAATCCTGTATTTGCATAGTATATATAAATGTACTTATAGATATGGATATAGAATATGGTTCATTTCATCCTTTTCACTTGGAGCCACAGTGCCTAGCAAGGCTTCTGGACAATAGTGGGCACTTCATAAACACTTGTTAACTATTGATTGAGGTAGGAATGATGTTGCAGTAGTGACTTCTGACCTGGTCTTTTTTAATTTGAGCTGGTTTCTATTGATCATCATTTCCCCTTCTAAATGTTCACTAAACATCCATGCAAGATTCTTTAGAGGAATTGATGTCAAGTTAACTGATCCATAGTTTTTAGATAGGTAGAGATAGGATAGAGATGATAGGTAGATTATATACAGATGGATAGATATAGATGGATGCATATTTAGATGATCAAAAGAGACAGTGAGAGAGATGACAGATGTAGGAAGGAAGGAAGGAAGGAAGGAAGGAAGGAAGGAAGGAAGGAAGGAAGGAAGGAAGGAAGAAGGAAGGAAGGAAGGAAGGAAGGAAAGGAGGAAGGAAGAAGGAAGGAGGAGGAAGGAAGGAAGGAAGGAAAGAGGAAGGAAGGAAGGAAGGAAGGAAGGAAGGAAGGAAGGAAGGAAGGAAGAAGGAAGGAAGGAAGGAAGGAAGAAGGAAGGAAAGGAAAGGAAAGGAAAGGAAAGGAAAGGAAGAAGGAAAAGAAGAAGAAAGGAAAAGTGAGAGGAAGGAAGCGAGGAAGAGAAAAAGGAAGGAAAGAAAGAATGAAAGGAAGGAATTAAGACATGAAATAGGTGCTACAAGTAAATAAAAAGAGATACAGAGAAGAATGTCATGCAGATCAGTGTGACATGGAAATGGATAAGAAGTAATGTGGTGCTCTGGATTCAGGTCAAATAGGCTCAAGCTGTGGTCTTTCAAAGGTTAAGGCAGAGATACTTTTACTATATTGTCCATTTTACTGGTTTTCTGAGATTTACTATAGGCCAAGAAGTCTGGCCAGTAGCAAGAGCAGTAGTTCATTTATCAACACATTTCCTCACCACACACACACACACACACACACACACACACACACACATACATATATACACACATACCTCTACTACTACTGCTACTACTACTAAATAAAGAAGCTTATACATTATATGTAATGAGGACAAGCTAGAAGCATTTCCAATAAGATTGGGGGTGAAATAAGTATGTTCTTTATCACCACTGTTATTCAATATTGTACTGGAAAGGTTAGCTTTAGCAATAAGAGAAGAAAAAGAAATTGAGGGCATTAGAACAGGCAAAGAAGAAACAAAGCTATCACTGCTTGCAGATGACATGATGATTTACTTAGAGAATCCTAGAGAATCAAGTAAAAAATTACTTGAAATAATAAACAACTTTAGCAAAGTTGCAGGCTATAAAATAAAACCATATAAATGATCGGCATTTCTATATATCACCAATAAAGCCCAACAACAAGAGACAGAAAGAGAAATTCCATTTAAACTTACTGTAGACATTATAAAATATTTAGGAGTCTACCTCCATAAACAAACCCAGGAACTCTATGAACACAATTACAAAACACTTTTCACACAAATAAAATCAGATCTAAATAAGTGGAAAAACATCAGTTGTTCATGGGTAGGCCAGGCTAATAGCTAAAAAAATGATAATTCTACCTAAGCTAATTTAGTTATTCAGTGCCATACCAATCAAACTACCAAAAAAATTTTTATAGAGTTACAAAAAATAATAACAAGATTCATTTGGAAAACAAAAGGTCCAGAATATCAAAGGAACTAATGAAAAGAAATGCAGGGGAAGGTGGCCTAGCAATTCCAGATCTTAAATTGTATTATAAAGCAGCAATCATCAAAACTGCTTGGTACTGAGTAAGAAATAGAGTGGTTAATTAGTGGAATAGGTTAAATATGCAAGACACAGTAGTCAATGGCTATAGTAATCTATTATTTGATAAACCCAAAGACCCCAGCTTCTGGGATAAGAACCCACTCTTTGAAAAAAACTGCTGGGAAAACTGGAAAAGAGTATGGCAGAAACTAGGCATAGACCCAAATCTCACATCATATACCAAAATAAAGTCAAAATGGGTTCATGACTTAGATATAAAGGCTGATACATAAGCAACTGGGAGACAAGGAATAGTTTACCCATCAGATCTATGGAGAACAGAAGAATTCATAAAACAGGAGATAGAGAACATTAAGAAAAGCAAAATGGATAATTTTGATTATATTAAATTGAAAAGTTTTTGCACAAACAAAGGCAATGCAACTAAGATTAGACAGAAGGCAGAAAATTGGGAAAGAATTTTTATGACCAGTCTGTCTGATAAGGGCCTCATTTCAAAAATATGCAGAGAATTAAGACAAATTTGTAAGAATACAAGCCATTACCCAATTGATAAATGGTCAAAGGATATGAACAGACAGTTCTCAGATGCAGAAATTAAAGCCATCTATAGTCTTATGAAAAAATGCTCTAAATCATTATTGATTAGATAAATGAAAATTGAAACAACTCTGAGGTACCACATCACACCTATTAGATTGGTCAACATGACAAAATAGGAAAATGATAAATGTTGGATAAGATGTGGGAAAATTGGAACACTAATGTATTGTTGGTGGAGTTGTGAAATGATCCAACCATTTTGGAGAACAATTTGGAACTATGCCCAAAGAGCTATAAAAATATGCATACCCTTTCACCCAGCAATAGCACTTCTAGGTCTATATCCCAAAGAGATCATACAAATGGGAAAAGGACCGATATGTACAAAAATATTCATAGCAGCTCTTTTTATGGTGGCAAAGAATTGGAAATTGATAGAATGCCCATCAATTGGGGAATGGCTGAACAAGTTGTGGTATATGAAAGTAGTGGAATACTATTGTGCTATAAGAAATGATGAACAGGATGACTTCAGAAAAACCTGGAAAGACTTGTATAGTCAGATGCCGAGTGAAGTGAGCAGAACCAAGAGAATGTTGTACACAATAACATCCATATTGTGCGATGACCAATGTTGATAAACTTAACCCTTCTCAGCAATACAAGGATCTAAGGACATCTCCAGAGGTCTTTTGATGGAAAATGCTAACCACATCCAAAGAAAGAACTATGGAAGTTTAATTGTTATCTTTTTTTCTCTTCTGTTGAGTTTTGTTTCCAGTTTCTGATGGTTCCTCCTATTGGTCTTAATTTTTACTTACAACATCACAATGTGAAAATATGTTTAATAGGAATATAAATGTAAAGCCTACATCAGATTGTGTGCCATCTTGGGGAGGGTGGTGGGGAGGAAGGGGGAGAAAAAATTTAAACTCAAAAGCATATGGAAGTGATTGTTGATAAATCAAAATACATTAATAAAAAAAAAAAAGAAGCTTATAGGCTATAGGCTTCTGGAGACAATGGACACACTCCATGCTATCCCCAGCTCTCTGAGCTGACAGCATTGTTAGGATTAGGCCTTTCTCCAACATACATGTACTCAGAAAGGAATCTTACTTTCATACACATCAAACGGGGAGTTGAGATGTGTCTCCAAGTGGCCATCCAACTTTCTCTCAAAGACCTGCTGTGATGGAGCAGTCACCACTAGACCATTCCTCTCTGGGTCTGCTCCCATTGTTAGGAAGTCCATCCATATAATTAGATGAAATTTGCCTCTTTGTAATTTTCCCTGATCCCAAATTTGTTTTCTATGGCCCAGTAGGATATGTGTAATAATTACAGTCTAAAATGACCTTTCATACTCCTGAAAACATTATGCCCCTCCATTCTTTCATTCTTCAGATTAACATGGTCAGCACAACTCAGAAAGTCCTTTGTATGGTCCTTAGTAGTCATAGCCAAGCTCTGTTCCTCCTAAGCTTTAGTGTTCTCTGACCCTATCTTTTTAGGACCATTTAACACCTTTTATATTTATCCTTCACTACTTGACTTTGCTTCCATCTTTATACATACATTTAAAAAATCTAAGCTGTTGTTTCCTATTTACTTCTCTGGGTTCCCCATTCTCTTTTAACCACATTGGAATTGCTTCTCTTTGGATCTTCATAATTTCTTTCTAGAAAGATTTCCATTTCTCTTGGGCTGACTTCCTGTGCTGAGCTTCATTCCCCTGAGACACAACCTAACTTTTCTCAGTATTCTTTGAAATTTGTTTTCTGAAACTGTAGGGTTCATGCAAGATTGTAGCTGACTTTTGTCTCCTTCTGTAGCATTAGCTTTAAGGTAGAAGGCCCTCCTCCCCTAGGAGTCTGCCTCATTTCTATTACTGCAACCTCTTCCTCTTTTTTCATCAATTAATCAACAAATTTATTATCTCTGGTTTATCCCATATAATTTGTTTATACATCATGGTTTGCATGTTGTCTCCCAATTAGATTGTGAGTTCTTTGAGAGCAGGGGCTATTTTTTGCTTTTCTTTGTATCCCTAGCATTTAGCACAGTGCCTGGTACAAAGTAGGCATTGAATAGATATTTATTTACTAAGTGCTTACTATGTGTCAGCCAATAGGGATAAAAAGACATAAAAAGGAAGGAAGGAAGGAAGGAAGGAAGGAAGGAAGGAAGGAAGGAAGGAAGGAAGAAGGAAGGAAGAGGAAGGAGGGAGGAAGGGAGAGGAGAGGAGGGAGGGAGGGAGGAGGAAGGAAGAAGGAAGGAAGAAGGAAGAAGGAGGAAGGAAGAAGGAAGGAAGGAAGGAAGAAGGAAGAAGGAAGGAAAGAAGGAAGGAAGGAAGGAAGGAAGGAAAGGAAAAATAAGGGAAGGGAAGAAATAGAGTTTACAAGTAGTTTACAATCTATCGGGGAGAAATGAAACATCCAACTATTAGTAGATGCAAGTAAATGCAAGACATTTCCAGGGAGTGAGGTTGGCCCTATCTGGTGGGTGAGATCAGGAATAACATCACATAAGAGACGATTCTAGAGCTAAGCTGTGGGGTGGAAGTCACAAGAAAGGGACTTCAGGAAATGGTTGGTGCAAGGGAACTGTATCGGTGATGGAACATCATGTACGAGAGACAGAAGGCAGGCTAGTTTGGGTGCACCAAAGATCGTAAGGGGGAATGAAACATAGCAAGTGTGGGCTCTAATGCCAGTGCAGTTTGTGTGTGAACTTTGAGGCACTAGGGAATACCTGGATTTTTGAATGAGGGAGTGACTTTGTTAGATTTGTGCTTTAAGAATATCCTTTTGACAGCTTTTTGAAGTATGGATTCTGTTGGGGAGAGACTGGAGGTAAGGAGATCAGTTAGGAGATTATTGCAAGAGTCCAGGAATGAAGTAATGATGCATGAATTAGGCCCAAGGTCTATATCTGAGTAATGGGGGGGGCAGGGGAAAAATGATGTAGTACTGAGACAACTAAGTGGTACATTTAAATTCAGGAAGAACGGAATTCAAATGTGGCCTCAGGCACTTCTTATGTGGATGACCTTGGGCAAGTTGCTCAACTTTTGTTTACCTCAGTGTTCTCTTCTGTAAAATGTAGAGAAAATAAGAGCTTCTACCTCACAGGGTTTGCAAGGATCAAATGAAATATTTGCATAGTACTTAGCACAGTGCTTGGCACAAAGTAGGTTCCTAATAAAGAATTATTCCTTCTCCCTAAAATCAACAAGGTTCATAACTGATTGAATTGGGGTGAGGTGGGGATTTGGAGAGGGAGATGGAAGAGTTGAGCATGACTCTTAGGTTGCAAACCTGGGTGACAAGAAGGATGAAGGCATCCTAGGCATAAATAGGAGAGTTTAGACTAGATGTCAGGTTGTTTTTGGTAACAAAACAATATTTTGAAAACAATGTTTTGAAAAGAAAACAATATTTGTTTGTTGTTATGGAAGGAGGAAGAAAATGAGTTCTGCCTTGTATCTACTCAATCTAATGTGCTTAACATCTGGGATGACCTCACCCATAAAATGGAAGTGAATAGCAGAATGGCTTAGAAATCAGAATCCAACAATATGTTTTTTTTTTTTTATAAGAGAAACACTTGAAACAGAAAGGTACACACAGAGTTAACCTGAGGGTCTAGGGTAGAATTTATTATGCTTTAGCTGAAGTAAAAAAAAGACAAGGGTAGCATTCAAGATATCCGACAAAGCAAAAGATAAAAAAATAGACTTAACTAAAAGAGATAAGCAGGGAAATTATATATTGCTAAAAGATTATTGTTACCCTCAACCTGATGTAGCCAGTCTACCTAGATGCAGCTTTTTGGAGTTACAGGTGAAAGTTGCGTGAAAGCTGGACAGTAAAGGTGGATGAGCAGCCCTAAAAAGGGCTTGCCAACCCCTCACATTGGCAGTGCTAGTCTTCCCTGTACATCATAGATGATGAACTAATATCAGCAATTTGTACAGAAAGTTTCTCAGATAAAAGCCCCATTTCTCAAATATGTAAGGGACTGAGTCTAATTTATAAAAATAAAAGCTATTCTCTGATAAATTATCAAGGGATATAAACAGGCGGTTTTCAAAAGAAAGAATCAAAACGATCTATAGTCATATGAAAAAAATGCTCCAAATCACTATTGATTATAGAAATTCTAATTAAAACAATTCTGAGGTACCACCTCAAACCTATCAAAATTACAATTTTTGGAGGGGATATGGGAAAACAAAGACACTAATACACTATTGGTAGAGTTGTGAACTGGCCCAAGCATTCTGGAGAACAATTTTCGCTACATCCAAAGGGCTATAAAACTGTGCATACCTTTGACCCAGCAATACCACTATTAGGACTGTATCCCAAATAGATAATAGAAAAAGGGGAAGAATCCATATGTAGAAAAAAAATATTTATGGCAGTTTTTTTTTTGTGGTGGCCAAAAAGGGGAAAATGAGGGGGACACTCATAAATTGGGGAATGTCTGAACAAGTTGTGGTATATCATTGTGATGGAACACTTGTGCCATATGAAATGATGAGCAAGACTGTTTCAGAAAAAACTGGGAAGTCCTGTATGAACTGATGCCAAATGAAATAAGCAGAACCATGAGATCATTGTACACAGTAACAGCAATATCGTAAGGATGATCAACTGTGAATGACTTCACTACTCTAAATAATACAATAATCCAAGACAATTTGGAAGGACTCATGATGCAAATTGCTCTCTACCTCTGGAGAGAAAACTGATGAACTTCAAGTGCAAATTGAAGTCCAATTTTTTCACTTTATTTTCATGCTTTTTGTGAAATGGTTAATATGGAAATATGTCATGTGTAATTTTATTTGTCTAATGGGTATCATATTGCTTGCCTTCTCAGTGGAAAGGGGAGGGGCCATAGAAAGGGAGAGAATTTGGAACTCAAACTTTCAAAAGATGCCAAAAATAAACAAATAATTAAATTTTTAATATATGCTTAACACCCATACAGGTAGAAGTATTGAACAGATCACTGGTGATGTGAGACTGGAGCTCAAGAAAGAGGGTATGATTGAATATATGGGTGCAAAAATCATCTGAATAATTGAACCCTCAAAAGCTGATGCAATCAGGTCCAGAATGGCAGTTTCTTTTATTTCCATATTTTTTTTTCTCTCAAGAATTGAATTATCATTTAAACAAGCCAATAACTAGCTGTTCTGCTTTTAGGAGAGACACACCTCCAACCTTCCCTTCCTATCAATAATGTTCATGATCTCTAACCCAGCTAGCTTATACGGTGAGCCAATACTTCTTCTATGCATGAAGTTATGCCTATCAATGTAGCTTAAGATTTTATTAACTTTTGGAACTGCCATATCTGGACTCATCTAGAACCACCAGTTCCCTAACCACCCCACCTTTCTACATATATCTATTAAGCCTTGTAGTTATGATCATATATTTAAGCATTTAAACTTCCTCTTCCATCTTAGTAGAAGCTAGAATATTTCTTTATTTTCTTCTCTTTCTATGGATTCTGTGCCCTCCTTTGAAAACATCCCCCCACTGCTCATAACCCTTCTCATCCTGACAAGACTAGTGATCAGCCCCTTTGATCTCACCACATTCTCTCCTAAGCAAAGGTTGGGCACAGAATGGGAAAAATGCCCATGTCTTTCTTTATGCCATCCAGTGCTAGCTTTATACTCCTGGACCTCAGCCAGTACTTGTCAAAGCAAATGCTGTTCTCCTCTCATTCAGTTCCACCTCCTGGCTACCCTCACAAAATGGCACTGACCAGACCTGTAACCTCACAAAGGGAACATCTTTTGGACTTCCTTAGTCTGCTCTGATTTCTACCTATAGACATAAACTCCATTTGTTCACTGAGAAAGTCTCATAGTTCATAGAGAAGTAGAAATACATGCACATGCACATACACACACACACACACACACACACACACACACACACACCCCAGTACTTATGAGAAAAGAATGCTATTACAGAAATAGTAACAGTGTTCTAAAATTCTGAAGACTGAGAATTTAGGATCCTTAGGTCTTAGAGGTGGCTTGATTTTGTAAATAGTCAGGAAGCACTGAATTCATGTTCTGCCTGAGTTCACAATGGCTATGTGACCTTCAGTAAATCATTCAACCTCTCAGTTCCCCATGCAATTCTCTAAAACTGAAAGTTGCAAGCAGGTATTGATTTGCACTGTTAAAGGAAGTTTCCTTACTTGAGGTTCCCTTAGCCAATGAAATCATAAATCAACTTCCACTCCTGCTCCCTTCCCCAAAGACCAAATAATCATGGGACTTAAAGTTTTGAGGGTTGTCACTCAGAGTTCACTGGGTACAGCCCCCTCATTCAAGTTAGGAAGAGACTGAGGCCCAGAGATGGGGGAGAGGGAGGTTTTACCAAGGTCACATAAAGAGGAAGTAGAAGCAGGGACTGAGCCTGACCCACATGCAAAATTCTATTTCAGCTAGGAAGTTTCATTTTAAAATATGGGGACAGCTACTTCAGAAGCTATGCTGATCATGTTTCCTATTCAAGCTGCCTTTCCCCAAAGCTTCCATGTCCTTGACATGCAGAGGAGCTAGTGGCAAAGAGAGTGAGCTCTTCTATGCCCTCATTAAACTCTGATTAATGACTCTGAACAGCAACCCCAATGAATGGTCATCCACAGGTAATGAAGAATCTGGTGCTTGTGAATTCTTCCTGAGAACAGGAGGCAACTCCTTGTTCTCCTTCAGAAGCCATTAATCTGAGCCAGAAAACAGTGGGCAGGTGGGAGAAAAGGCAAGAGAGGAGGAGATAATTGCAAAGTCACACTGATGAATGAAGAAATCAGAAAAGCGGATGTTATTTAGAACAGCTAAAATAGAAGCTCTGCTATTGCTGAGTATGTACACACTCACAGAAGAGAGGCCAATTGGAACTTCAGAGAAATAACTTCCCCTGGGGTCCTTAATAAATAAGCCATCCTGATTATCCTAAACAGAGGAACCAGGGGATGGAAAGGAAAAGTCCAGGGTCATGGATTCCCCGGCCCTGTTTTCAATACACTAAAGTGCCCACTATGTTTTCAAAGCCACTGAGCACCAACTATCTTCTCAGAAATGTGCTAGATACTAGGGGTATATTATATATATGAAATAGTTTCTACAGCCAGAAAGTCTACTACAATAGACAAAGCACAGAATGGATATGTGTAAAGTTAACTAACAATACCAGAAGTTAGGTTACCATTACTGCCATGGATCTACGATCTCATTAATCCAGGTACTTCCAATGTGGCTTATCCCTTGAATTATACAGATAGCAACCTAGCCCATTTTCTGTGAAGTTCTTATCCGTGGCCCTTCATAAATTCCCCAGAGTATCAACACAAAACCCTAGGGTCCTTCTTCACATTCTCTTGACAATTGAACCAATGGGTTTTCTCTTCATTAGTTCCTCCTCTCATTAATTATTGAATACATATTTATTTCCCACTTACATATTGCTTTGTTGAATTCTTACACCATTTCACCTATGTGGTTCATTAGTCACAATATACTGCAACCTGCTCATATCCAAAACCCACCTCTCAATTTTCATTTGAGTGTCCTCAATGTCAGTTTTTTTTTTAAACTATTCCTTGCCATGGAGCTATATAGCATGGATCATAGATGAAGAGATGGAAGATGTCAACATCCTTTTTCATGGATAAAGAAACTACGGTCCAGAATGGCTGTTTTAATCAGGTTTATATGGCTACTAAGAGTCTGGGGTGGTATTTGAAATGAGAATTTTCTGTTACACTGGAAGAATGTTCGTATTAACAAGAAGAACTAATAGTTGGACCAAGGCACAAGAGTGGATGCTGATGCCATCACTATCATCATTGCCATCATCATCATCATCATCATCATCATAATCATCATCATTACCACTACCACCACCACTATTATATTTCAAACAATCTTACTTTAATTAGTGTACAATATCAATCCATCCTTGTAAATTCCAGTCTTTCCAAAGTATAGCTGTATAAAGTTTTATAAGTTTCTCTCGTATAAAACATTCATCACTTGGTACTATGCGTCTAAACAGAAGCAGCCCTTTGTCAAGAGATTCAGATTCTGGAAAAAAGCCAAACTATGCAGGCTTTCCAGATTTGGGAAAATTTTGAGAGCCTGAGATCTTCTGTCAATGATTTAGAGATCCTCACATCCCTTCCACACCACAGCAAGGCACAAAGGGAGGACAGCAGAAGCAAAGTAATAGCAGAAGCAATAACCTTTTAAATTGTCTGATGCTTTAAGGCCTCAGTATGATTTTGCAGTTTTGATTTGTGGACACTATAGATCATCTGTGATGAGGGAAATCTGAAGTAACTGAGGAAACAAAGGTTCAAGCATGAGCATGTTGATTGAGCAATGCATAGCAACTACACAACAAATTGGGACCAGACTGTCTCAGCTTGGCAGTGGACTACAGGGGTAGACATATTTTTATGCATTAAAAGAGCACAATTAACATGACGTAAACCAGTATGCAAGATTAGTAACCTGGTTTCTGACTGGGGGGAAAGATTAGAGATTTTCCAAGTTGAGAAAGGGAGGAATGAATTTGGAGAGTTGGGAAGGTGGGAAAATGAGCAGGTGACTTTCCCAGATGTGAAATAGGATTTCACTCAATCCCCACAACTAGCAAGCAAGTGGAACCTACAGTAAAATGAAATTTAAGTCTCAAAATGGAGTCAGTTTTACAAGATGGAGTCAATTTTGTTCACACAATTCTCTCACTTCATAATAAGTCTTTAAGGAGGGGCAGTCAGCTATAATTATTGGCAATTGACAGATAAAGAAAAATATCTTCAGAAGTTAGAAGGACATGGCTGATTTCCAAGTGAATGGGAAGAATAATAGGTCATGTAAGTTCAAAGTTGAGAAAATTCTTCTATGCTGGGTTGACTCTAGAAGGTTTCATGGTTGAGGTGAAACTTGGAGTAGACCTTGAAGAATCAGTTTAATTTTAAAAAGTGAAGGAGGAGAAAGAAAGCTTGAAGAGTGGCAAGAATGGTTTTCTGAGGCCCACAGATGTGAGGTGCCTTGTTCTGGATCATACAGGATTCAATGGTATGTTCTGTGATTTCAAGTTCATCACTTTTTCCACTGTCTCCTTTATAGGAAGTACTCAAAAAGTGTGCGTGTGTGTGTGTGTGTGTGTGTGTGTGTGTGTGTGTGTGTGTGTGTGTGTGTGTATGGTCAGCTGGATAGAACTGGAAACCCCAGTAGCCCATGACACCAATTACTTTATCTGGTTATGATGGGGTGTATTTCAGATCATCTTCCCTAGGTACTCATGTGTGTGAGTTTGGTATCCCTAATTAGGTTATGAGAATAATCGATGACAACTTCACTAACAGAACAATTTATTGAAGGTACTTCCTATAATGTACACAAAAAGCCATTGGTAGTGGTATGACATACATTATCACTTCATTCTACAGATAAAGAAACTGAGGCCTACAAAATTGAATTGAATTGACTGCAGTATCACACAGCTAAGAAGTGAAAGTACCAGGACACAAGCCAAGATGTCCAGAGTCAAATGGGCAAAGGGCTTCAGCTACAGAACCTGTGAAACTACAAGATCCTTGATAGCAAAGATCATGCCCAACACTACTTCCATCTTCTACAGAGCTCAGAAAAGATTTGGATTAAAAAATCATTCATTAAGGATTTCCTGTAAGCAAGGCAACACACTGGGCTTCCTGAGAACAAAGGGACACAAAATGCAATAGTCCAACGAATACTTCTGAGCAACTAAAGAAAGAGCCTGCATAACCAGGGACAACAGAGGAGGAGTCAGGGAAGAGGTGCTACTTGAACTGGGCCCAGGGCTTGTTCAACAGTTTGTATGTTAATATTTTGCTGTAATGATGATGATCAGAACCAGGCAACTCTGGACAGCAAAACCTTCAAGGCTGGTTAGGACATTTCACATAACAAAAACAAATTTCAAATGCAGAATCGATATCTTATAGCAGTTAAAATGCAGTGCCACTCCCAGAACGTAAGTATCTTGATGGCGGTGACTGTTTCATTTTTATGTTTGTATCTCCTTTGTCTTATCGACCATCTGATACATTATTAACAAATGCTCACTTAATTGAATCAAATACGGCTGTTAAAGTTATAATAATTCAAGTTATCAGAATCTTCACTCAAAGAATTAGTTTCCATAATGGTATCATTTGGGAAAAAAAGTCATCTTTCACCCTCCCTTTGAAGAATTCCACTAATCTGAAATTCAGTACAGTAGGCTGAGTAAGCCTATTCCATTCTTGACAATCATAATGATAACATTATGATTAATGTTCATTCTAAGTCCCTATAGCGTGTACCCATCATTATCAGTCCTGTCCCTCCACGGCCACTCTAATTTTAAGAAATAATAAACAACTCAATAAATATTTATTAAGTTTTAACTATGTAGAAAGCCCTATGTTTTGCACTTGAGATCCAAAGACATATGTAATGCATGCCTTCCTCTTAAGGGGCTTACAGTGTAATGTAAAGAAATAGCATGAATATACAGAAAGAAACAGGATTCAAGGGAGAGTGAGAGTAAATACAACACATAGGCTAAGGGCCTTGAGAAATATTATTGGGGAGTAGCAGGGTGGCATCATGTTTTCTTGAGGAGTCTGAGAACATTTCACAAGCAAGGGCTTAAAGGAAAGGAATTATTTCAGCAGTACAAAGGTATCATCCCAGGCATTTCAAGATGAGCTGAGAAAACAGTGAGTTTGTAATGAGAACTGGAAATGGGAGGTGTTCCAGCAAGATGAGAATGTAGAACATATGAAAGAAAGAAGTGTGTAGGCCTGAGGTAAGGTCTGAATACTATGGAGCCAGGGTGGCAAAGGCCTGAAATGGTAGGAGAGAATAAAGTAAAAAACAGAAGGATAAGTCTAAGAACATGAAATGGAAGTAAATACAGAATTAGCAATCACAACTGTGAATAGAAATGAACTCATAAAATGGATGAGAATAACAGAATGGATTAGAAAGCAAAATCCAACAACATGTTTATTGTTTGAAACTTGAAACAGAAAGATAACATATAAGAGTTAAAATAAAGGTCTGCAGCAGAATGTATTACATACAGCTGAAGCAAAAACAACAATAACAACAACAACAACACAATGATGGTAATAATGATCTCAGACAATGCAAAAATGGATCCAATTAAGAGATATCTTTATTTTGAAAAAAGTTACCATAGACAATGGATTAATATCAATACTGAACATATATGCACTAAATGGCATAGCATTCAAATTCTTAAAGGAATATATATATATATATATATATATATATATATATAATCATTTTTAATTTATAAATTTTAAATTTATTTTTTTAAACTTAAATTTTGATTTTTTAATTTAAGAAATATATATATACATATATATATATATATATATATATATATATATAAAATCAGGAAATAATCAGTAAAATATAGTAGCAGTAAACCTCAATTTACTCCTTCTCAGACCAACATAAATCTAATCATAAAATATAGATGAATGCCAGAAAACTTAAAGATAATAGTTATTGTTGTTCAGTTGTTTCAGTCATGTCTGAATCTTTGTGACCCCATTTACAGTTTTCTTTGCAAAGATATTGGAGTGATTTGCCATTTCCTTTTCCAGTTAATTTTACAGATAAGGAACTGAAGGGTCAAGTGACTTTCCCGGGGTCACACAGCTAATAAGTATTTGAGGTTGTATTTGAACTCAGGAAGATGAGTTTGTTTGTTTGTTTTTTGTTTCTTTTTTTTTTTTTCCTGATCCCAAGCCCAGTGCTCCATATATTACACCAGCTAGCTGCATGGTATATGGATAGTCTCTTGCCTTCTCCACGAATGAGGACAGTTAGATGGAGGGGTGGAGGGAGGGAGGGAGGGAGGGAGGGAGAGAGAGAGAGAGAGAATGTGGAAGTAAAAATAAAACAAAAATGAATTAAAAATAAAAGTACAAAATCTGTTTAAGAGAAGGGGCTCATACGTATTATTTCAGAAATTTTAATCCCATGAGGAGTAAAGCATGATTAAAGAATGGATAAATAAGAACAAAGCCCATCACTGAGAGAATGTAATTTCAGATTATACCTGAAAGGAATAGAATTAATGAAGAAAACAAAATAAGGAAAAATCTTCTTAGAAATAAGTGCAAAGAAAAAATACCTAGCCAACATATAAAATAGTAGGAAAGGAAATAAGGGAACTTATTGAACTATTCACTTCCCTGAGTGAGGGTAGAGAGGGAGCAAAAGAAGGCAAGAAGTAGATGACAAAATAAATTAAACAAATAAAACAAGTAAATAATTTAAATAAAGCATACAAACTAAGGAAAGTAGGCAAACAATTTGGAGGACCCTTCAGTTGTAAGAAACCTGTGAGAATAAAAATGCATCAAAAAAGTTCAAGCAAAACTATTTCCAGGGGCAAAATCATAACTTAAAAGATAAATAAGTGAAAACAATTCAGAAAAAAGTAACTACTAAGGAAGCAAATGGAGGAAAATAGAAACTTCTTATAACTTTTGATGTGAAAAAGACTGAAATTTTCTTTGAAAAAAGAATAGCAGAATAGAAAAGAATATAAAGAAAAGAAATACCCCAATTTGTTGTTTATAAGAAACATATCTACAAAGCAAGAACACAAAAAAATTAAATCATGAGACTAGGACAAATTTAATGTACATCAGGTAGAAAAGGAGCAGTGTCAATCATGCTACTTTTACAAAGAAAAGAAATTCACTCTGTCGATGGGTATTAACAGGAAATTGCATGATAAGCAGAGGAACTAGAGGCAGTTAACTGAAATCAAACTTAATACAGCCACCCTAAATGCTCTCCTAAATTAATGAAGGGAAATGTAACTGAATTACAAAAATACGTATAATGACACAATAAGCATGGGCAACTTTAATATTCATCTTTCTTAACTGCGCAAACCTAACAAAAACTAATTACAAAATTAAATATAAAAGTACACATACTGTAAGAGAATTTAGGCCTAAAATAATTTCTCAGGACCCCACAGCCCCTTCACACACACACATGTACCCAAACAAAACAGCCAATTGTCTAGGGTACAAATAAATTGATATGAAATATGAAATACTAAAATACTAAACATATCTTTCACAGTCCATTGCAATAAAATTAATAGTAAATGCATAAAGCTGAAGAACAATGGATGGGACTAAATTGGCACTGAAGCATGGCATCATAAATAATGACTACATCAAATAACAAATCATAAAAATAATTAATAATCATATGAAAGGCTATTTTAATGAAAACATGCTAAATTTTCTGGAATGAGGCTAGCATAGTCAGCAGAGGTCAAATTAAATTCTTAAGATATAGATTATAAAAAATGCAAAAAGAGATTAATGATCTGAATATACAATTTAAAGATTAGGAAACTAACAAATTAACAATCTCCAAGTAATCCATAATAGGGAATCTTGAAAATTAGAGGAGAAATATAGAAGATGAAAAGTAAAGGAACTTTGGAGCTGATAAACTAAAAATCCATTTATTTAATAGACTAACAAATTGTTAAACATTTATTGAACTTGATTCAAAAAGAGAAAAATCAAATTAAAAATGACAAGATAAAATCTCAACAGAGGAGAAACAAAGTATATTAGAAGAATAAAATTTATATTTTAAGTTATTTTATTTACATTTTAAAATTTTCATTCTAAAATTTATGTGTTCACCAATTTGAAAGTTGAAAAGAAAAGGACTATCTATAGAATAAAATATACCTAAAATGATATACCATTAGTGAAATTTAATGGAGGAACTACTGAATCAGATGAGCAGACAGATCAAAGACTAGATATTTTCTCTGATCCCCAAGACCCTTCAAACCTCTCCAAAATAGAAATTATGTGCTACAGATAAAGTAGCTTAAGCGATCTTCATGGTCTAAGATATACAGAATCCAAAAGAAGGTTAAAAAAAATCTTAACCCATGAACTGATGCCTCCATGTCTAGTAAATGAGTTCTAGGAATAAATGCTGCAACACAAAGGAAAAGGATCCAACACTTGATGAGACAGGGGACCTCTTCAATTTGAGAAGCACACAGAAACACAACATGCAGTTGTTGAGTGGTTCAAAAGAGAATGAGAATTATTGGAGTAAAATGTATGGCTTATACAACAACAACAATAAAATTGTCAGAACAGAAAAAAAAAACCCTGAAATCTTTGATGAAAATCATCACCAAATAAATGAAAAGGCAAACAAATGGTTGAGAATATAAATAAAAAAGTGAAGGACAATTTAGAAGAAATGAAGTTAAAAATAACATTAAAATAAAAAAATATCCTCAGTATTAAAGCAAAATATACATATCTCAAAGACAGGATGCATTAACTGATATTTCCAGACGAACATGATGAAACAAACATATAAAAAATCCTTAACATCACAATGAAGGGAATAATAGAAGAGAAATGCTCAGAACTTCTGAATGTAGCAAATGAAATCACAGCTGAAAGAATTCAGATAGTCTCCAGTAAAAAACAAACAAATAAAGAAAAGCCTCAAGGCTGAAAACTTGAAGACACCTAATGTTTTAAATTTGATAGTTCAATTCAGAAAAAAAAATACCTTCAAATACAAAGAAAAGGAAATATGAATAGTGCAAGACTATTCTGCATCCACCAGAATAAAAATAATAGAGAATGGAATAATGTATTCCAAAAAACAATGAGGTTTAACATACAGTCCAAAATAGCCTACATTTCCAAATTCAGCTTAACTATAAATGGAAAAAAAGTGGATATTCAATAATAAATAGATGTTCAAATGATGGGTTTTTTTTAAAGAAAGGAAATGAGAACCAAAGAGATTATTTGCTTCTAAAATATCCCAAATAACAGAACTACAGGAGGGAATGAATGCAGTAAGCAAGGACAGTAACAATAACAGAATGACAGCAGAAAGAACCACAAGAAATTTCATTCTACATAGACACAAGGACACAAAGGTGAAGGCAGAAATTTCGTAAAGGTATCAGTGAAGAGGTATAACTGGAACATTTTTGACAGAAATTGGAAACACTTCGGTGGGTTTCTAGACTTTTGTGGAACTACTTTACAACATGGTAGGGTACAAAAAAGAAGGGGAGAGGCTGTAGAGTGATAGAGAGGAATATGTGATGTGCTAGAGTCTAATCAAGGGTTATCAATAAGGAGAAGCTGAGTAAGAAAGTGGTCTAAGAAAGAAAAGAACCTAGGAAGGAGTGGGTGAAGAGAAGAGATGAGGAGTGAAAAAGCAGAGAAAGGAAGGAGGCCTTATTTTGGTGGTGGAAGGGAATTCCACTAATGGATGCTCCTATGCTTGAAGAAAGATGGTCTGTGAAGGAATATAGGGACCTTGCACTGAGTGCGGCTTAAGGAATTTGGTGATTAAAACGAAAGATATTCTTCTTCCTTCAGGCATATGTGGGGAGAGTTAGATCTTTGGGGGCAACTGGCACCTGAGACAGCGGGACAACACATAGCTAGGGATAAGATTTTGAGGGAAATGGGGAAAAAAGTAATCAGAAAAGGGTATATATCAATAGTGGGCTGCATAATCAAGCACTTGATTGGGGAGGATCTCTACAATGAGGCCTCGTTGTCTCTGACAACAATAATAATTAACATTATTCTGGAAATTAGGGATAATGGAAAAAAAGGGAATCCTTGAGGCAAGCTCTACAATGCAAAGGTCGCCTAGGGGGAGAGCCTAAAATACATAACTTGTACCTTTGATTATATGAGGAATACAGAGGGAAAAAAGAGACCATATAAGTACAGGCGGGATGAATCAGACAATGAGAATCTAGGGTAGACAGAGAGTAGAAATAAGAAAGAGTATGAAATAAATAATTTTTGAAAGAACCAAAATGAAGTTTAAAAAAAAAACTAACAAACAGGACTAGTTGAAGGGAAGGAGAGAACAGGGTAACTACTAGGTAACTGAAAGAAAAAAAAAAACAAAGGAGAAGAAATACATAACCACATAAAAGCAGGAGAGCAAAAGGAACTAATAAACAAAATGCCAAAGGGAAACAGGTAACAAACAAGAGGAGGATATTGGAGTATGTAGAAGAGAGCCAATGGGATGAAGGCTACCTTAAAAATGATTCAGGTAAAGTAACTGAGGGAACACAGTAATGTGCTTGTATCAGAAGAGGGAAAAAATGATTGTTAAAAAAAAGTATGAAAAGCAAAGGAAAATATAAACCTAACTCTCATAACTTTAAATGTGAATGGATTAAATATTCCAATAAAATGAAAAAAAATGACAGATTAGATAAGATAACAAAACCATATAATCTAATAGTTACAAGAACAACAATAAAAACATACGCAAAATGAAACTGGAGAAATGTAAAAAAAAATACTATCAAGTGAACAAAAAAGGCAGAAGTTACAATCAAATTATCTGACAAATGAAAAAGACTAAAAAATTTAAACAAGTGAACAACAAAATTTCAAAAAATAAAAAGAGATAGAGGACTATATTATACTGAAAGGGACCATAAAAAATAAATAAATGCTGGTAATAAATTTGTATGATCCAAAATGTTTTAGCATATAGATTTATAAAGGAAACACTATCTGAGCTTCAGTAACAGGGTACTTCTAAATCCCTCTTTATATTTGATAAGACTAACAGAAAGATAAACAAAAGGGAAATTATAGAACTGTACAAATTTCTGGAGAAAAAAGTTAAAAGACTTGTGGCATTTTCTAAATAGGACAGAGTATATGTATTTCTTAGAACCACATGGAACTTTTTCAAAAATTGACCACATACTACAGCACAGAGATATTGCAAAGAAATTTGTAAAAAAAGCAGAAATAATTAAGACATCCTTTACAGATCATAATACAAGAAATACAGTAATTGGTTCAGTAATTAGTTAGCAAATAAAAGACACACAAGTGAATGGCAAATTAATAAAGAAATCCTAAAGAATGAATGGGTCAAAGAACTAAATCACTTAAATATTTAATAACCATATAAAATAAAATGTTAATGATGAAATAAAATGCCCAAATTTCTGGTGTGCAGTTAAAGTAGTCCTCAGGAGAAAATTATATCCTTACAAACATACATTGACAAAAGAGAAAGTATTCATGAACTGAATATAAATTTTTAAAAATTAGAAATCCAATACATGAGCAAACCTAAAATAAGTACAAAATAAGAGATATTAAAGATTAGAGGGCAATTAAGGTAACTAATTAGATAAATTGCAAACAAAAATAATAGAAATGACAAATAAGGCTAAAAGGTAATTCTTTAGAAAGACTAATAAAGTTGATAGATCCTTTTCTAATCTAATTAAAAAGAAAAGAGGAGATCAAATCAATAAAACAGCAAATGAGCCAGGTGAAATCACAGCAAAACCAGAAGAAACAAAAAAAAAGCATAACCAGAACATATGCAGTTAGATAATAACAAAACTTATTTTTATAGTAAATTATTTCCCATACCCTTAGTTTTATTTTGTGTATGTCTTTTTGAAAAATGTTTGTCTTGTAAGCAATAGATTGTAGGGTTTTGTTTTCTTATCCAATCTGTCACTCTTTTTTTTTTGTTTTATTGAATTGTTTAATCCATTCACATTTAAAGTTATGAGAGTTAGGTTTATATTCCCTTCCATCTGTCTCTAATACTATTTTTTTCCAGTTATGAAATTTCCCATCTTCTGTACTATGTGCTTTCAGTTACAGTATCTTAATCTTTTTTTGTTGTTGTTAAGGTGACCCTCTTCTCACTTCTTCCCCTTACCCCTGATTCCTTTTTCTCATTTGTTTCCCCTTACTTTTTCAAGTTTTGCTCAGTTCCTTTTTTCTCATGGTTTTCCCGGTTGTTATTTTTGTCATCCTCATTTTCTCTCTCTCATTTAAGTAGACTCCTCTCTTTCAACTAGTTCTGTACATTAGTTGTTTTAAATTTCATTTTTGTGGCCATTTTCTAAAATGATTTTTCTGACTCTCTTCATTTTCCATTTTCCATATAATTCTCTGTCCTCTCTCTTTTCTCTGAATTCCCCACACAACAAAATCTTCCAAGTGTCTACTCTAAACCTTCACCTATAAAAAGTTAGTTTCTGACACTGCCTCATTTAGAAAATGCCATAAAGAAAAAAAAATAGGAGTATATTTAGTGTTCATAAGTGATCTGTGTTAATGTAACAAACAATTACAATGTCTAATTGTTTTGTAGCTTTAGTGGTATGAAAATCAAATAAATAATGGGATATTTACAGAGATAGACAAAATTAAACAGTGAGGTAGCACAGCAGAATGGGGGCATGGAAAAAGACCTGATGTCAATCTGGAGTCAGATACTGGAAGCTCTATGACTTGGGGAAGCCACTTACCTCTATTTGTCATAGTTTCCTCAATTGTAAAATGACATCAATAACAATATCTAGTTTCTAGGGTTGTTGGGAGGATTAATGAGATATTCTTTGTAAGTCAATTAGCACAGTGCCTGACACATAATAAGAACTATATAAATGCTAACTATGCTGCTGCTGCTGCTGCTGCTACTACTACTACTACATAACTAAATACATTTGGTGGAATAATTTTAGAACAGGAAGGGGAATTGTAGGTGGGCAGTAGAAATGAACAGCACTTTCAAAACTCAAATCTATTATAAACACTATGTATCAAAAGCATTTGGTGAAATGGTCAAAGGATCCGAACAAGTAGTTTCCTGACAAAGAAATCAAAGCTATTTATAATTATATGAAAAATAATATAAATCACTATTTATGAGAGAAATTCACATTAAAAAAAAACTCTGAGGCACCACCTATCAGATTAGCTAATATGACAAAAAAGAAAAACGATAAATGAGGGGATATGGGAAAACTGGGATACTAATTCACTGCTGGTGGAGTTGTAAATTGGTCCAAACATTCTGGAGAGCAATTTAGAACTACGCCCAACTATGCTATAAACCTAGGCATACTCTTTTATCCAGCAATACCATCACCAGGTCTATAGCCCAAAGACATCAAAAAAGGTAAAAGTACCTATTTGTGCAAAAATGTTTACAACAGCTCTTTCCTGTTGGCTAAGAATTGGAAATTGAAAGGGTGTCCATCAACTGGGGAATGGCTGAACAAGCTGTGGTATATGGTTATGATAGAATATTATTGTGCTAAAAGAAATTACAGGACTTCTGCTTCCAGGAGCCAAATGGTGGAGTGAAAAGGTAGTCACTCTCACCCTCCCCTATCAATCTCTGAAAACCCAGAAAATATCAACCCAGAAAAAAAAAAACCTAGAACACTTGAACTAGAAGAAAAGACAGGGAACAGCAGTGCAGCAACCCAGCAAACGGGTCTCCCAGTGCCTCAGCAAAAATAAGGGAAGCAGCACCACAAAGGGCCCCAGGCAACTAAGCACCCTGCAGCAATCATCTGAAAGGAGCTGAAGAAAACAACCTAGAGTCTTGCTAAAGTCCCAGCCTTGCTGATTCCAACCCAACACCTCCAACTGTCAAGCAGGAGGAGATCCTGAAGCCCAGGTGGTGGAGCAGGCAAACACCAACACCTGGACCTCTGAGTGACTCAGTAAGGGCAGGGGAACCGGTGGAAACCAGCTCAGAAAAACACCAGGTGCCTAGGCACTCTACAGAAAAGGAACCTCCCCGTGCATTAGCAGAAAGGAGGGAGGCAGCATTGACAAGGGCCCCAGGCAGATAAACACCCTGCAGCGCCCATCTAAAAGGAGCTGAAGAAATCTAAAGGAAAGGAAAAGCAGGCAACCTAGAATTGCCTGAAAGTTCCAGCCTTGCTGATTCCAGCCCAACAAGAGGAAAGCTGCCAGAACCCTACAGCCTCCAATTGCCAACATAAGAGGCCCCAGCACACAAAGCCAGTGACCAAGACCTAGGCTCCCAACACAAGAAGCTTGGGTCAGTGCCCTCTGTTCCCCAGCAGGAGAGCTCAATCTCTTTAAAGGCCAGGGAATAAAGAAACCATTAGTAAAAAGAAATGTACCATAGATTCATATTATGACAAGAGTGAAGATCAAGACAGAAATTCTGAAGAGGACAACATTGTCAACAAACCCACATCTGCAACATCAAAAGGGAATATGAACTGGTCTGAAGCCCAAAAAGCCTTCTTAGAAGAGCTCAAGAAGGATTTTAAAAGTTTAATGAGAGAGGTAGAAGAGTCCTTAAAAAATACAATTGGCCAATTGGAAAAAAAGTACACTGAAGAAAACAAGTCCCTAAAAAACACAATTGGCAAACTGGAAAAAAAGTACACTGAAGAAAACAAATCCCTTAAAAATACAATTGGCCAATTGAAGAAGGAAGTACAAAAACTAACAGAAGAAAACAATCTGTTAAAAACTAGAATTGGACAAATGGAAACTAATGACTCTATGAGAGAGCAAGAATCAGTCAAACAGAAACAAAAAAATGAAAAAATAATGAAAACTAAAATACCTCATGGTAAAACAACCGACCTGGAAAATGATCCAGGAGAGACAATTTAAAAATCATTGGACTACCTGAAAATCATGATGAAAAAAAGAGCCTGGACAGTATCTTTCAGGAAATCATAAAGAAAACTGCCCTGAAATCCTAGAACCAGAAGGAAAATAACCATAGAAAGAATACACCGCTCACCACCTCAAAGAGATCCCAAATTGACAAGGAATATAATAGCAAAATTCCAAAATTACCAGATGAAAGAGAAGGTGCTGCAAGCAGCCAGAAAGAAACAATTTAAATATCATGGAACCACAGTCAGCATTACACAGGACCTTGCAGCTTCTACATTAAAAGACCACAGGGCATGGGACATGATATTCCTAAGGCAAAGGAGCTTGGATTGCAGCCAAGGATCAACTACCCTGCAAAAATGAGCATGATTTTCAAGGGAAGATGGATATTCAATGAAATAGGGACTTCCAAACTTCCTCATAAAAAGACCAGAGCTCAACAAAAAATTTGATCTTCAAGTACAAGATTCAAGAAAGACATAAAAAGGTAAATGGGACAGAAAGATACAAAATGTTATTAATAAGGGCAGACTGTTTAATCCCTACAAGGGAAGATGACACTTGCAACTCTTGAGAACTGTATTGTTATTACACCATGTTAAAGGAGTATACATAAAGGGGGTGGATATTAGTTGACTTTAATGTAATGGATCCAAGTAAGTGGATTAGTCTGATCTTAGAAAATGTGCTGAGACAGGAGGAGGCAGACAAGGGTAAATTACATTACAGGAAAAGACAGAAAATCCTATTATAGCAGGGAAAGAAGGGAGGGTGAGCATTGTTTGAACCTTGCTCTCATCAGATTTGGCTCATGAAGAGAATAACGTAATCAGTTAGGTATGTAAATGTAACTTGCCCTATAGTCAGTAGGAAGGAAAAGGGGAAAAGAAAGGGGGGGGATGGGAGGGAATAAGCAATGGGGGCAAAGGGAAAGAGCGGGGAGGGGGAAAATAGAAGGGATGAGAGACTGAAGGGGAAGGGTAGTCAAAAGCAAAGTACTGGTGGGGGGGAAAGGGAGAGAGGGGAAAGAAATGCATAAATGGGGGGGGAGGATGGAGAAAAAGACAGATAGTAATCCTAACTGTGAAAGTTAAATCTCTATCTTTATTTTTCTCTTCTGTTGAGTTTTGTTTCCTCTTTCTGATGGCTCCTCCTATTGGTTTTAATTTTTACTTACAACTTCACTAACGTGAAAATATGTTTGATAGGAATGTAAATGCATAGCCTATATCAGATTGTGCACCGTCTTGGGGAGGGTGGTGGGGAGGAAGGGGGAGAAAATATTTTAAACTCAAAAGCATATGGAAGTGATTGTTGATAAATCAAAATAAATTAATAAATTATGCAAAAAAAGAAATTACAAGCAAGATAATTTCAAAAACACATGGAGAGACTTACACGAACTCGTGAAAAGTGAAATAAGAAGAACCAGGAAAACATTGTACACAATAACAGCAGTATTGTAAGATGAAGAACTGTGATTGACTTAGATGTTCTCAGCAATAAAATTATCCAAGACAACCCCAAAGGACTAATGATGAAACATACTATTCACCTCAATAGAAAGAACCGATATTGCCTGAATACAGACTGAAGTATGCTATTTTTCACTTTCTTTCTTTTATTCTTTTTTAATTCAAGTTTTATTGTAGAAAATGGCTAATATGAAATGTTTCACATAATTGCACTTATATAACTTATATTTAGTTGCTTATTATCTCAGTGAGGGGAGAGGGCAGGACGAGAGAGAGGGAAAGAGGGACAGAATTTGGAACACAAAACTTTAAAAGAAACAAATGTTTAAAATTGTTTTGACAGATAATTGGGGAAAATATAATATATATTTAAAAGGTTAAAAAAACTATTTGGTACTCATTTTAAAATATAGAAAAGTAGATCAATGGAGCCAAGCAGAAGTATGGCAACTAATAAGACTCAAGAATTTGGTATTCAATGAGACAGCAAATATAAACTTCCTACAAAAGAACTCCCTATTTCATAACAATTGATGGGAAACTTGGAAATCAGTTTGGCAAAAATTTGGTTTTGACAAACATATTACAGCAGGTACCATAGTAAACACGAATGGATGTATGCCCTGAATATTAAATATCAAATCACTAAAACCATTAGAAGAGATACAAATCAGATGCCTTTTAGAGCAAGGAATTGTGTTGTGGGGTAGAATTCTTACTGTATCAGCATCTCTTTTCCTTAGGAAGAAAAGAATAGTTTTAATTACTTGAAATTGAAATGAATTTTCATGAGAAAAATCTACTTGGATGCAAAGGGAACTGATACAGAGAACAGAGGATCTTTGTATCAAATATCTCTAGTAAGGTTTTTACATCCAAGATATAACTGCAACTAACTTAAATATCTAGAAAGAAAGAAGAAATGTTGACCAAAAGTCATTCCCTAGTAGATAAGTGAACAAAGGAATCTAAGGAATCAGAGCAAAGATGGTGGAGTAAAAGCAGGGACTCATCTGAGCTTTTCCAAATTCCCCTCCAAACCATTTAAAAAATAATGCCTCAAATCAAATTAAGGAGCAGAAGAACCATCAAAAGGTCAGGGTAAAACAATTTTCTAGCCGAGGACAACTTAGGAGGTCAACAGGAAAGGTCTGTCTCAGCTAGGTGGTAGATAGATCAGGAGACCAGCACAAATCACAAAGTGTAGGCTGTGCCAAAGTGTCAGCAGCGGGCCTGAGGGTCAGTAGTTATAGCAGTAGTTTTGGGAACTCACAACCCACAATTATAAGGGAATCAGACAACTGGTCAGAAGGAAATTTCAGAGGCCTTTTTTCTGGCAATGGGTTCAGCAGTGTCACATTGCCCTTATGCAGTTCTTGGTCACAGTCACAGAGCTAAGAGGAGCACTAGCTCACTATTAATTGTGGTAACATGAATATGGGGCAGCAATTCTGTTCATAGTTGCAGGACAGAGAAGACTGCTTGTGTGATTCATGGAACAGAGCACAGACCAGTAGAGCAGTGACCACAGTTCTCCTTAGATTATACCACTTTGGAAGAACTGGAAAAAAAAAAAAACAATAATAGCTCTGAAAACAGCAGTAAGAAGTGCCTGAAGCTTGGGACAGTGCCCCTCTACTTTTGGAACAGAGTTCAACCTTAACATAAAGTTAAATATCAAGAAATAAACTGGAAAATGAGTAAACAACAACAACAAAATAACCTGACCATAGAGTTACTATAGTGACAAGGAAAGTCAAAACACAAACTGTGAAGACAAGACCATCAAAATAGTTATGTACAAAGCTTCAAAGAAAAATGTGAATTGGCCACAGGCCCAAAAATAATAACTGGAAGAGTTTAAAAAAAAAGATTTTAGAAAAAGCAAATAAGAAAAGTGAAGGAAAATTTGAGAAAAAAATAAATAATACAAGAAAATTACGGAAAGAGAATCAATACCTTGGCACTGAAGAGAAGAACTTTTTCAAAAGCAGAATTGGCCAAATGGAAAAGGAGTTAAAAAAAGTAACTAAAGAAAATAATTGCTTAAAAATTAGAATTGGACAAGTAGAAGCAAATGACTCCATGAAATATCAAGAAAGAATAAAAGAAAGTTAAAAGAAGAAAAAAAAGAAGAAAATGTGAAATAGGTGTGGTGGTGATAGAAGGGAGAAGGAATTGGGAGAGGCAGTGGTCTAGACTTTCAAAAAGAGACAGGGTAAAGGGAGAGAAAGAAGAGGATAAACAGGGGGAAAATAGGGTGGAGGGAAATACATAGTTTGTAATCACAATAGTGCCTGTTAATAGGATGAATTCATCCATAAAACAGAAGCAGGTAACAGAATGGGTTAAAAACCAGAACTCAGCAATATGCTGTTGGAAAGAAAAACATTTGAAGCAGAAAAATATATATATGGAGTGAAGGTGAAAGGCTGGAAAGAATCTATTATGCTTTAGCTCATGTAAAAAAAAAGTAGAGGTAGCAATAAAGATCTTAGACAAAGCAAAAGCCAAAATAAATCTAATTAAAAGAGATAACAAGGGAAACAACATTTTAATAAAAGGTAACAGAGACAATGAAGTAAAAAATACTAGAAAAAGAACATTTTTTTTCAATTAAACACCAAATTAGAAATCTTGAAAATCAGAGATTAATAAAATTGAAAGTAAGAAAACAATTGAACTAATAAATAAAACCAATACATGGTTTTTGAAAGAAAAAAGAAAGCAAAATAGATAAACCATTGGTTAATTTGATGAAAATAAAAAAGAAAGAAGAAAATCAAATTACCAATCTCAAAAGAATAAGAATAAAGGCAACTTTCCTTAAAATCATAAATAGTATCTCACTGAAACCATTAGCAAACATTATTTGTACTTGGAATAAACTAAAAGCCTTCCCAAAAAGATCAGGGGTCAATCTAGTATGCTCATTATCACCACTATTATTCAATATTGTCCTAGAAATGATAACTACAGCTATAAGAAATGAAAAAGGAATTGAAGAATTTAGAATAGGCAATGAGGAGACAAAACTACTAGTCTTTGCAGAAGATATGATGATATACTTAGAAAATCCTAGGGAATCAACTAAGAAATAACTTGTTGAAATAATTAAAAACTTAAGTAAAGTTGTAGGATAGAAAATAAACCCACATGAATCAGCCACATTTTTATATGTTATGTATTTTATAATACAATATAATATAACATAAAATAACATAATATAATATAAATTCAGCAACAAAAGACAGAAAATGAAATTCTATTTAAAATAACTGTAGGCAAAATAAAAACTTAGGAGTCTACCTGCCAAGAGAAATCCAGGAACTATATGAGCACAATTAGGAAGCAATTTACCCACGAATAAATTTCTATCTAAACAATTGGGAAAAAACAAACAAACATTAATTGCTCATGGCCAAGAGAATATGATAAAAATGATCATTCTACTTAAATGAAGCTACTTGTTCAGTACCATACCAATCTAACTACCAAAAATATATAGAGAGCTGGAAGAAATAGCAGAATTCATCTAGAAGAACAAAAGAACAAGAACTTTAAGGGAATCAATGAAAAAAATATGAAGGCAGGTGCCCCAGCAGTACCAGATTTCAAATGGTATGACAAAGTGGTAATCATCAAAGCAATCTGGTACTGGCTAAGAAAAAGTGTGTCAGACCAGTGGAATAGATTAGATGCATAATACACAATAGAAAATCATCATATTAATGTAGCATTTGATAAACTAAAAGATCCAAGCTTTTGGGACAAGAACTCACTATTTGACAAAAATTGCTAGGAAAACTGGAAAGTAGTTAGGCAGAAACTAGGTATAGACCAACATCTCACAACATATACCAAAACAAGGTCAAAATAAGTACTTGATTTAGACATAAATGGTGATATCATAAGCAAATTAAGGGAGCATGAAATATCTTACCTGTCAGATTTATGGATAAGGGAAGAATTTATGACCAAACAAGAGATAGTGTTACAGGAAGTAAAATGGATAATTTTGTATACATGAAATGGAGTGTTTTTGCTCAAACAAATCCGATGCAGCCAGGATTAGAAAGAAAGCAGAAAGTGGGGAGGACATAGAAATTTACAGCGAATTTGATAAGGGTCTCATTTCTCAAATATAGAGAGAACTGAGTCAAATGTACAAGAATATGAGTCATTCCCCAATTGATAAGTGGTCAAAGAATATAAAAAGGTCATTTTCAGATGAAGAAATAAAAGCTATCTATAGTCACATGAAAACATGCTCTAAATCACTATTGATTAGAAAAATGAAAATTAAAACAACTCTGAGGTACCGCCTCACACTTATCAGAATGTTTAATATGACAGAAAAGGAAAATGACAAATGTTGGAGGGGATGTAGAAAATTTGGGACACTAATGCATTGTCAATGGAATTGTGAATTGATCCTACCATTCTACAGAGTATTTTGGAACTATCTCCAAAAGGCTAGAAAATTGTGCATATCTTTGAAGTAGTAATACCACTACCAGGTTTGTATCCCAAAGAAGTTTTTTTAAGACATATATATATATATATATATATATATATATATATATATATATATATATATATATATATATATTTATAGCAGCTCTTCTGGTGGTGGCAAAGAAATGGATTTTGAGAGGATGTCCATCAATTGGGGAATGACTGAGCAAGTTGTGTTATATGATTGAGATGGAATACTATTGTGCTGTAAAAATGATGATAAGAATGTTCTTAGGGAAAAAAAAAATCATGGAAAGACTTACATGAATGCATGCAAAGTGAAATGAGAAAAAATAGAACGTTGTACGTGGAGACACCAACACTGTGTGATGATCAACTATGATAGGCCTAGCTCTTTTCTCCTCTTTAAAAAGTTATTATTAGGGATTGCTTTCTAAAAAGGGGTTGGGGGAGGCATTTATTTCCCATCAGTTGTACTCCTTGGGCTACCTTCCACTGGGTACTTTCTCCTCCTCCCCCACATTTTAGCTTCCTTTTGTGTATCTTCCCCAATTGCATTGTAAATTCCTTGAGGGCAGACTGTCTTTTTTTCTTTTCTTATTTGTATCCCCAACCCTTAGCACAATGTCTGGCATATAGTGGACACTCAATAAATGTTTATTGACCAACTGACTGGAATGGAGATAACGTAAAAAAAAAAAAAAGGTGTTATCAATAACCCAACAATAATAACAATTTATTAGGGATTTAAGTTTACATTGCAAGGCACACTCCCCAAGTGTGTTACATCCAGTAGATATTTAATAAATATTTGTTCAGTCGAATGCATTAATAACAATCAATTAACAAGCATTTATTAAGCCCCTTCTATATGAGAAGCACTATGCTAGGCACTGAGGATACGAAGACAAAAGTGAGTCTGTCCTTCCATCAAGGAGCTTATGTTCTGTCAGAGCATTCATCATGTACCTATGTTATATAAATATATATGAATTATTTTAAAAAGTGAATATTCTGATAAATATGCAAATTATATAAAATACATATTATATACAAAATATTTGCAAAATAAATAAAAAATACTTTTTGTAGGGCTGGGAGGAGGTGCAGTTCAGGATAAAGTTCCTATCAAAGGTGATCCTTGAGTTGAGCTTTGCAGAAAATTGATTATTGTATGTGCATAATCTGGTTGTCATCCTGTCCTCTGCTCACATTTTTAATTAGGCTTCTCTGAACCCCAATATATACTGCTGATATGTGAATTCCTATTCATTTAATAAATGTGAAGGAAATTATGCTGTCATTAATCTCTGAGAACAAAGGAGATTAAAGATTCCCCCTCTGTTTACTTCAGGTCCTACAACAGCATTGACCTTGAGAAGGGAAATAGTGTTTCTGTGATCAACTTTTGGGTGCCTTTAATTTAGAAGCATCGACCAGCCTTGGGGAAGGGAAAAAAAAACAAACAAACAAGAAACAAAAACATGTAACAATATTATGGACCAGGATAAATTAGAATTTTCATTATTAAAAGAAAATTACTAACCTCAAGATGTTATTACATCGAACGATTTAGCAAGGAATGTTTCAAACCCAACAATGTTTGCTAATCCACTGTTTGCAGAATGGGCGCGAGGCATATGATGCATGCTCAGCAATAATTAGGTGCTTAGCAGGCTAATTATTTTGTGAATAAAATCAACCAAAATCAAGTAATTAGACAACAGACAGAGAATGTCTGAAGTCTCGTACCGACAACGGTTGATACTCAGATTTAACAGAGAGGGTTATGAATAAATAACGTATATAATACAGTGTACTCCCAAACAAAAGGATCTTTCTAAACTACATAAACACAGCCAGTTGGGGCCTTGTTCTCACCCAGGTCACACTGCTTGAGGCCCAAATTGCTTTGTTCTCCTTTATGAGCTAAATGATTTGATTGCAAGCAAAGGAGAAAGGAAGAGAGGAGCCTTTGGAATGCCATTCTTAACCCTCAATGCCACCTAGGCGGCATCTTCAGTTTTCTCCATTCGTTCGTTTGGTCTGTGGGGGTGGAGAAGTCTGTGCTGGATTGTAGTGGTAGGGTAAGGGGGCATGGACGAAGGAGACCCAGAGGTGATTTCAGATCTCCACAAAACAGTACAAATTGGCAAAGATAAAAGGCTTTGGAATGTCGTTTGCGGGTCCTGGGTTTAGACCCAGATCAAGCGCTTTGCATCTCTAGACTATGCTTTCCTTATTGTTTGACAGTCTCTCTCTTTCGGGATTTATAGTTGTTCAGTTGTTTTACAGTTATGTCCAACTCTCTGCAACTGTATTTGGGGTTTTCTTGGCCGAGATACTAGAGAGGTTTGTCATTTCCTTCTCTATATTAATTTACAGATGAGGAACTTAGGTAAACAGGGTTAAGTGGCTTGCTCAGGGTCACACAGCTAGTAAGTGTTTAAACTAGATTCAAACTCAGGAAGATGAGTGTTCCTGACTCCAGACCTGGCACTCCCTCCACTGCCCCACCTACCTGCCCTTCTGGATACTGTACCTCTATTATAAGGAAAGATAGTAGAGTGAAAAGAGTCCAAGGTTTGGAATCAGAAGATCTAGCTACAATTCCCAGATTTGCACTCACTAGCTATGTGACTTCAGAGAAGTTACTTACTACTCTGAGCCTAAGTTTCTTCCTAAGGACATTGGATTAGATACCTTTATTGGTTCTAAGTCTATGATCCTATGTTCCTTATTCAGGCAAACATAGACTTGGATTTGCTGGCAGCCATTTCAAAATTGTATGGAGCTTTTAGTCTACTGAGACCAACAGATATGTTTGTTTGCTTTTGCATAAACTGTTGTCTAGCCATGCCACCATAGCTCATATAAGCTCTTCGGATTCTTATCCCAATTCTCCCTCCCACAACATCTTTAAAAAAAATCTCTTTGTATTCCAGTTTTGGTTGATGTGCAAGTTTGGTAAGCAAGCTTTTTATTTAAGCCGTTTATTTATCTGTGTTTGGTTAGCCAGGTAACCAGTCAGAATTATTAACATTATGGAGCCAAGGATAAGGTCCCAGGACATTTCACAAATTGACCTAACATTAACTCTGTCTTACCATTAACTAGTTAAACCTTAGTGTACTAACATATAGGCTACGTTCTCTTACACCCAAAATTATTATGTATTATGCCAAGGACATTCTCCTGATCTTCCAGCTTGGGTAACTTTTTTTTTTAAAGGAAATGAGGTTAGTTGGACGCATCCTGTTCGTAAAGATGCGATACTGACTCTGTGTGATTAGGTCTTACTAAGTGCTTAACAACTACCTCCTCAATAATGCATTCTAAAGTTTTCCTTTCAAAAATGACTACTCAAACTTACTCATTAGCCCACAGTATGAAGACTTCATTTCCTCACACTCCCTTAAAAAAAAACTCAACAAGTTACCTTCTATTTAATTGTGACAAATGATCTCTTCTACAGAGCATCTCCAATTTCTATGATTCTTCATATCTGTTTATTTCACTACCTCAGGATATAGCTTGTCATGACATCATTATCTCAACTAACTGAGAGGAGCTCAGGGCTCTCTTGCCATTCTTTTCTTCTCTGTTGCAGCTCCATGTTAATCATTTGTATTCTATCCTTCCCAGTCCAAGTATTACCCTTTATAGATTCAATAGAAGATAACCAAGTCTCAAGTAGTTTCACTTTCCCTTGGCCATCCACTGATATTCCCTTCTCCACTGCTGGTATCACCTCATCCACCTGTGATTTTGCCTTATCTACCACATCTTATCTTATCTTTTCCTTGAACTTCCTTTTGCTTCCAATAGAGCTAAATAGCTGTCCTTTTATTGCCAACTTAACCTTCTCCCACACTTTAACAGTCATGATTATATTCTTTACCATTTGTAACCTCTTCCTTCTTCCATGTCCTATAGATTTATCATTATTATTATTCTATAGCGATAGATGATTTTTTCTGTCCATTAATGCCAGTCCCTTTTGACAGATCTCCCTTTCGCCGCATCAACACATTTGTTTCTACTTGTATAAACTATGGAGAATTTATGAACTGTTCTGGGCCAGCTTCTCTCAGTGCATGAGCACTTTCCCATGTTTTCTCTTAAACTCACTGAAATCTCTCCCCAATTCTAGTGTATATCAGATCGTGTTCAATTTCCCTCTTCCTGCATCACAAACCCCAAAGTGAAGATGTGGCCGTCCGCCAAGCATTTTGATTCACCAGCCAGTTCTTGCACATTGGTCAATATCAAGCACAGTAGAACAATTCCCTTTTTCCTTTACCCCCACCTTTTGGGAAAAGAAATTAATTATTAAAGCAAAACCCAATGGTGGATGTTCTCTGCTTTTTACTGGAGAGCTTTCTCTCAGCCAAATGTTTGGAGAGTTGTAGGAATCCATCCCCATTAAACCATGCTTGTGGGGTGGTGTTTTTAATGTGTTTCCTGAAAACTCTTTATCTATTCTTCCTTCCTGGAAGCTGGTGGAGGTAGAGAGGACATCCCACAATATTAAAGTCTCAATATCCTTTCACAGACAGTTATCATGCTCTTCCCCTCTGGGGTCTTTTTCCTTCTATGACTATATGTGTATATACAAATAGGTATACATTTATCTGTATGTGTGTATGCTGATTTATCCCTAGTTTCTTCTCTCTGCTCTGTTTGAATGTTAGTCAATCCTAGAGCATCATAGTCCAGTAATGAGGCCTTTCCAAGCAAGGTATAGTGGTATTTATCAAATCAAATTTGACTGCATATTAAAATCTTCAACAACAGTCATTTACTGTCCATGAATTATGCATTATGTACAGACATCTGCAGCATCAGATATGACTGATAGATTACTTCTTGGATTGTATCTCTTATGAATTAGTGTTGATACATTTCCTTTGCTGAATCCACAATTCTCCACAGTTTATGGCTTGGCAGAGCTCTATGGTTAGTTTTTCTTGCTGTTGTTTTGTTTTGTTTTCCTATTCTCTCCTTTGTCAAGGTAAAGCAAAATTGGCCATTTTAAGCATATGTGACATTTTCAAAGCCAGAAGAAGGAGTAGATGCTTAGTATTCTTTCCAAGATTTAAGACACTCAGGCAACTGGGGACACCAAAGTTTAGGAATAGATTCACCAAATACCAGTCACACTACCAAATGGAAAGTGAGTACTCATGTAAAGCACTGATCAGGTTCCATCTGAGCAGCCACTGGGATGGCATGTATACTTTGGGAAATACAGAAAGTTACACTTATTTAAAAGATTGTAAAAATTATAAAAGCCCAAAGAAAACATGACAAAAATTATGAAGCAAAACATACATGTGTATGTACATATATATGCATATATGTATATGTATACACACATATTTATTTATATATGCTTGTGTATGCATATGCATGTGTATATATGTGTATGCATATTATATATTTATATGCATATGTATATGTATGTGTGTGCATATGTATTGTGCCAGTTCTATATAATTAAGTCTACAAAGTCAAAAGTAAGCCATACGGTACTCAGAATCTGGGCAGTAATTATAACAAAAGTTAGATATTTTAACCTGTTACATCTTCTTTTCTCCTTTAATTGTCTAGTTATTTTCAGGAGTGAAATGATATACTAATGACATTTGTATAGTAATAACTGTATGGCTATGTCTTGAAAGACAAGATAAATATTTGAGAGTCTTTCAAAATCACAAGTGACACCCCACCAGAGCCCCCAGATTCAATTTCTCTGCTAGAAGAGGTATGCAAAGGTAGTGCCTTAAAGATATTATGGAAACAGGCTAAGGCGAAGACAATTGTGCTCACTCTTGATATTCTCACCTAACACACTGCCTTAGCTATACCTGCACTTTTCTATGGTTTTCAGTTTGGCAGAGCTATATGCTTAGTGTTTTTTCCCTCTTCTTTATTAAGGTAAAGCAAAAATTAGTAATTCATTCAAGTGTGACATCTTTTAAAGCTGAAAAAAAGCATATATCCCCCACCTTCAGTACCTTGAGTAGTTTAAGACTATACATTAAATCTGTCCTTGCTCAGCTTATTAATTATGATAGCTGGCATTTGTATATCACCTTAAAAGTATTAAATGCTTTAGCTACATTCTCAATTATTCTAACAATAGCCCTACAATGATAATATGAGTATTATCTGTCTGTTCTCAAAGATGACAAAATCGAGACTAAGGCAGTTTAAATTATTTTTTAACTACTTGGTTACTCAATTACTGAATCTTGTTAGGATAATAAATTCATAATGGGAAGTGACCTCAGAGGTCATCTGGTTGAAACTCGCAGTTGATTAGGGAAACTGAGGTTCACAGATATTCCCACTGAGTGGTTGTCCAGCCTTTGCTTGAAGACCTGTAGTAAAAAGGGACCCACTGATTGCTGGGGCAATCCATTCTACTTGGGAACAATTGTCATTTGGGGTAGTTTCATTTTCTTTGATGTTGTTTTTTCTTCCTATTTCCTGACAATAAACTTAATACTGTTCAAACAAACCCCTTTCATCCACTGACCCTAGCTCTGCCTTCTGGAGCCAAGAACAAGCATAACGAACAATTCTTATGGACAATCGATCATGGTAGTGGAAAGACATCAGGAGAGTGGCATCTTCGTGCTGGCTTCCACAAATCACCAGTGCGGGGTGACTTCAACCTCTGTTTTCACAACTGTAAAGTAGGGAGAGTAATATCACCCACCTATTTCGTGTCGATGTTTTGAAGAAAATATTTTGGTATCTTAAAGCACTACAGAAAGAGTCATCACTAGCTAACATGTCTGTGCCATTTTTAAGGTTTGACAAAAAAAAATCTTCTTTACATATAGCATCTCATTTGCTTTGATTCTCACAAAAAGCCCCTGTGAGATCAGTGCTATTATCACCCCTGTCACCCTTCTGGACCTAATAGGGAAACTAAAGCTAAAAGCCTCTAAAGGATTTAGCAAAGGTCACAAAGCTTGGCAAGGGTCTGAAACAGTGAGTGTTCAGACTCAGGTGGTTTAATGTCAGTTTTGCTCTAAGTGGTGTATTCCACCTAGTTTTCTCTATAATTCTCAATTCTTTGATGCAAGTCCCAGAGCTTGGACCTCTTATAGAGTATGAAACTCATAACTGCTCTACTCTCTATAGTACCTCATTTTAGAAAGGCATTGCTCACATTTAACTTCACAGGTAAACTGTGAACATATTAGGATGCCCATTTGTCAGATGAGCAAACTGAGACTACATGATGTTTGGGGATTTTTTCCAAGGTCACACAGTTAGTAGTTATAATAATTGAGATTTAAACTGTGGGTTTCTACTATACAAGCTCAATGTTTGTTTTTCCATCACACACACTACTCCTCACCACACCATTTAGGATGCCCTCTGCCATCAATGAGCTTGAAGTCTTGCATGGTATACAAAACATAGACTTGAAAGGCTTGTTTCCAGATTATAGATTTTCATCCATGTAGGTCATCCTTCCAGTGAGTCAGAACCCATTCTATCCACACCTTATTAGTTAGTCCTAATGAGATGCTATGGCCAAAATGAAGAAAGTGGTATCTGTATTTTTCTAAGTTGTTCCTTGGATCCCAGATCTACAGTCCACCTTGGGATCAATCTTTGAAGATCTGTAACCCTGGCAGCAGCTGTCAGTGCTTTCTTCCCCTTGTCCAGACCTTGACGTTCCTGGGTAATCGTATTTCTACAAGGAGGCACCTGAACAGCTTTCAGTGGAAGATTTCTGAAGTATAGTCCATTTATATTGAAATTAGCATGTTTCCAACTGAGGGAATTTGAAAACAAGTGAAACATCACTTGTTTGCAATGAACACAAAGCAAAGAAAATGTTCCTACCATCCTTAGCCATCAGAATTCCACCTTGCAAATCAATGTATTCAACTCCAACAATTTCTAGAGAAATTGATGAAGGTTATAAACCTACAAAGGAGACAGCAGGTTGTGCTTACGATCAATTTCTTTTGCAAAGGTCTGGAGTCTTAAATAATAGCATAATGAAGGAAATGTCATTGCTAAGTCTCAAATTAACTCAGTAGATAGAAATGCAGTAGTCAAGGTGTTCAAAACATGTTCAAAATCTGGGTGAGGAAACTGAAAATATGGTATTTCCATTAGAATCCCTCCTGAAATCCATGAACAGCACTGACTTTGCTACAAGCTGTCCATTTTCATATGGTTATAATGGGGCTGGAGAATAAACACACCAGCCCCCCTTGCCTGCCTTGAACTAATAGAGGGATTTGATTAAGCTGTTTTCATGGCACGGGGCTGTTCATACTACTAAGATTGATTTGATATCCACAATGTCAGTGGCTACTGGAATAAACGAGGGGAAAAATCCATCCATCAATTTCAAATAGGGTTTAAATGCTGTCTGCTTCTTAATAAGATCTTGGTAAGCAAAGTCGTTGCAGAGACCAGCAGAGCTTTTTCCTCCGGTGTGGTTTTGCTACAGAAGAATGTGGAAACTGATTTCATTATCTGGGCTTTAGCAGAGGCAGCATTGTGGAGCAGAAGCCAGAAGAATTCCAGAAGCACACAAAGTCAAAGCTGTGTAGGACTTCAGAGGCCAGATCCAGTCTAAGCTGCATCTGAATAGGACATCTCTCTACAAAGTATCTGAAAAGTCATCATCCAATCTCCAATTAGGAACCTCCAATGAGAGGGAGCCCACTACCTCCTGAGGCAGCCCATTATAGTCTGGGATTGGGAGCAAGCTGGTTTTCTTCTTCTCACACTGAGCCTAAAGGGGGTTCTCTGCACCTACCTTCCAACCTCCTCCTACTTTTTCAGTCTTCTCACACTCTACTCCTCTCAACATGCCCTATGATCCAGCAATACCAGCTGTCTTGTTTTCCTCCCATACCACACTCAATTTCCAGACTCTGGGCCTTTACCCAGACCTAGAATGATCTAACTTTTTATTCCCATTTTTTGGATTCCTGTCCATACTCAGCTTGAATATCACCTGTTGTAATAATCTCTTCCGTGTCCTCCTTACTGCCAGTGTCTACTTTCTAAAATTACCTTAGATCTGAGGTATAAAAGGTGTATCTATTTTGAACACAAATATTTGCTTGTATGATCATCTCCATTAGATTGTAAGCTCCTTGAGGACAGAGGCTTGTTTGTGACTTTTTTTTATCCCCAGCACTTAACACAGGGCTTCACATGTAATAAGCACTTAATAAATGTTTGCTGAGTGACTTGTTGGCTGAACTCTGCCAGACATCCATTCTGAGGGCTAGGAGAACAACTGCAGTCGCTTTTCAAAATATCTAACTTCTATATGAAGAGAGCGAGCTTTTCTTGGTTAAACTTCTTTGGGGTAAACATGACTAATTCCTTCAGATGATCTTTGTGTCTCTAGTTCCCCCATCATTCTGTTCACACTTCTCTTGACCTTATAATGTCAAGCTCACCCTCACTCACTTATTAACCAAATGACATGGCCTCCTCACTTCCTTCTTTGAACTGCTTCCATCCACATCAATTAACTATCAGGATAAGATATGTACTCACTGCCCCCTTTGGTTGTGGTGATAACAGCTATTAATGTCATTGCCCATTATCTACACTAGTTTCTTCAGCAAGGACTACAGCACATGACCTTTTGGGGAAGCATTCCCCATGTTATCCCACAAAGAATCTGCTGCAGGTCATGGGAAACATTTCATGACCTTAGTATTCTTATCCTTCCATCAGAAGCTGCTAAGAGGCTCTAAGACCCCAGACCTGTTAAGGGCCCATACTCATTTCCACATAGCGATCTTTCATGTGAGTGTGCAACCAAGTGGCTCTTGGGCTGGCCTTCAGAAAACTGAGAGCATTTTGTTTGGGAGTAAGGAAGGAAAAAATGAGAGGAGAGAGGGCGAGAAGGGAAGGAAGAAGGAAGACTTGGCTGAAACTGTCATGTATATAACCTATCAGGCAAACCGTAGCTCAGTGTGAACATATACAAATACATTCTTTCAAGAAGGTAGAATTAAAATCTTTCAAAATAATTTATAAAATATGAGCATGCCATTTTTTTTTTCTTGAAAGGAAAATAGAAACAGATATTTCTTCTAGACCCAGTTTAGCCTACCTCAATCTGAGGACATGTTAACTTCCCTGCTTCTAACAGGTGAGTGAGAAAAAAAAGGGAGAAAAGGGGAAAATAAAGGAAAATAGACCTCCTATCATTTTCTTGCCTGATAGAACAGTTTTTTTTCTATACACTGTTCCCCACAGAGAAGGTAAAAAAAACTCTAATGCCTAAAGCAGAAAAAAATTAAAGCAAAGAAAGAGAAATATAGAGCAGCATCATTACTGAACATCAATTCTTGTTAAAATGAAATCAATAGCTATTGCCTTAACATCAATACAACATTCAATACCATCCTGGCCAGCCAATCACACCTAGCACATCCAGAAATGATGCATAATGATCAAGCTGCACTTGTGCCAGGGATGCAAAAATGATTCACATAATTAAACATGCTAAAAAGAAACCCATCTTAAAATCCATGATAACATCAATGGATTCTAAAAAGCAGCTGGTGCTTCTTGTTACATCCTTTACAACAGAAAAGGGGGGGACCCCAAAAAAACAGACATAAAAAGGCTTTACACCTTTTCACCCTGCCAGAAAAAGAGACAGTGAAGCCAAGGAGGGTCTTCCAGCTGTGATACAAGGAGGAAGAGTAGGCAAGAAGAATGATGCCTTCTAGCAAAGCCCTAACAATTCTTCCAATCTAGTTCCATCACATGGCAGAGTCCCTAGCTCAGAGTCCCTCAGATCCTTTGTTGGAGGGGAGAGGCTATGCTGAGCTTTCTGCATTTGTCACCAGTCCTAAATATCTGGGACTGAGCTAGGTACAGGGCTCCTTTTTTTTTTTTGGGCTCCTTTTCAAAGAATGAGTTGGTTTTGAATTGAGGAGTCGCTATGAATTAACAAACAGAAAACTTCCTTCTTAAGATAGCCTCCCAACTCATAAGGGGGCTCACATTCTGGAGATTTCTGGTTCTGACTGGCTCCAAGCAGGGGAGTGATGAGTTCTACATAGTGTCTGTTGATAACTTACAATACTGCCAAGGATCACTGAGCAGTCTGGTTGCTCACATGGAAGTCTATAAACTGTAGAGCACCATTTAAATGTGAGCTGTGATTATAACAGTGAGGATTCAATAAACATGTGTTGATTGATTGATTAATTTAAAAATCCATTAGCTTGAGGAAACAGGTACCAAGTGTGACCATAGTCATGCTCTCAGTAATAGCATTTGGTTAGAGGATGGACCTGAATGATAAAAGTCTATTAAAGATACAGCAAATAACTTTATTCTTAGGACTAACCCCTTTCCTATCAATCAATAGCAGTAAGCCTGCTTTCAGTTAGCAACTGGAGAGTTTTTGCTTCCTTTTTTTAATAGCCAAATTTCATCTTCCTGTTCTCTGTCTGAATCCATGGAATAGTCTCTCTTTCTAACAAATTCGATTCATCCCAGAAGGTGCTGGGTACAATATCACTGTCTTGGGTGGGTGGACAGGGGAACAGTGGCAGAAGAAGTGGTAACAAAAGCTTGGGTTTTTTCCCCTGTAGCAGGGCTTGAAATGTGAATTAAGTTATTAGCTCAGAGACGTGCTCAGGGATGGGGAGTTAAGTCTCCCACCACTTTTGAAATTATGCTGTTAGACTCCTAGGAAGCAAGTGACAGCCATTGTACACAGCTATCTTATCTGGCCCTAATGTACTAGGGGATCTTTTCTCAGTTTAAGAGGGTTCAAAATAAGTCCAACAATGCCACGCAATATCTTGACATTGAGTGTGTTTTTGTGGGTGTGAGTGCAGGTGTGTAGGTTTCATGCACAATCTACACCACCCTTATTAATTCAGCATGCCATTCACCATAGCGGCTTTTCCAAATCTTCCTCATGCCTCCTCTATCTTCCATGGCTTCCTCTCCCTTCACCTCCTCAGCTGAGAGAAGCTTCTCAGGTGAGAACCTTACCTCATATTTTACAGGAAAACATGAGGCCATTTACCAAGAGGTCTTTCTTCTGCCCTCTTCCTCATCTCTTCTAACCCAGCTGCATTGTACTAGTTTCCTCCTTTACCCCTTCTCACCGATGGGGCTCTTACAATGACAGTCCCCTCTCTATATACAATTGATCCCATTCCATCTCATCTCCTCCAATTGCCCCCTCTGTCATTTCACCTCTGACTTATTTTCAATCGCTCCCTACTGGCTCATTCTCTACTTCCAGTAATCATGTCCACGTCTCTCTCATGCTGAAAAAGAAAAAAAAAAAACTCACTTGATTCTTCTATCCCAGCTAAGAGAAAAAGATAGACGTCTGTGTTATAAGATTGAGAGACAGGTTATGAACAGGGCACTTCAGCATCTGAAGAGCAATTTCACCTGATATCTCTTCTGCCCTTTGTGGCAAAACTCTTTGAGGCCACCTGTAATAGATGTTTCCACTTCCTCTCCTCTCACTCTCTTTAACCCCCTATAATCAAGTTTCTGACCTTATCCTTCCATCACAACTTCTCTCTCCAAAGTTATCAGTGATGGCCTAAGTGCCAGATCTAAGGGCCTTTTTCCAGTCCTCATTCTCCCTGACCTCACTGCAGCCTTTGACACTGTTGATCACTATCTTTTCTCTTGGTTTCCAGGGCACCACTCTCGGCTGGTTCTCCTTCATCTGACTGCTCTTTTTCTGTTCCTGTGCTGAATCCTCCTCCAGCTCACACCCTCTAACCACAGGTGTCCCTCAGATTCTGTCCTTGGCCTTCTTATCTTCTCCCTCTCATCTCCACTACTTTGCTTGGTGATCTCATCACCTCCATGAATTTGGCTACTGCTGATTCTCAGATCTCCCATTCTTGCCCCAATCTCTCTGCTGACCTTCAGTCTTCCATTTTTTTTCTTTCTTTTCTTTTTGGGTGAGTCAGTCAAAAGCATTTATTAAGCACCTACTATATGCCAGGCACTGTGCTATTCCCAGGGGATACAAAAAAAGGCAAAAGACAACCCCTGGTCCCATGAAGTCATAGGCTAGTGGGGAAGACAATATACAAACAACTACATACAAACAAGATACACACAGGATAAAGTGGAGACAATGAACAGAGGGAAAGCAGCAGAATGAAGGCAGATTGGGTAAGGCTTTCTGTAAAAGGTGGGGTTTTAGCTGAGACTTAAAGCAAGCAGGGGAATTAGGAGGCAAAAATGAGGAATGAGAGAATTCCAGGCATGGAGGACAGCAGCAGTAGTCTACAATTCAGAAGTACTGTCCAGTAACACTAGGAGAAAGCAGAAATCAGAGCAAAAGAAGGCCAAAGCCCAAGTGTGACTGGAGCTGGGCAGGTTCTCTTCCTACCTGGGGGCTTGTTAACTCAAACCCTTCCACCGCTAGCCCACCTTGAGACACAATTCACTGGCATTGAGAGGTGGGGAGAGAACAAAGAAATGAGGAAGAAATGAAAGAAAGGAAGAAGAGAGGGCTAGATATGAAGCACTTCCCATTCCTCTAGTGCTCAAAGGTTCTCAGACGTCCTTCCAACAACCCAGAAAGCTGTTGGTGCCCAGATGACCATACCTAGTATTTAAACGGTGGGACTTGTGCTTAGGTCTCCTGGCCTCCGAATTCCATTTATTAATTTATTTACTTTCTCTTTTCAACATTCACTTCCATAAGCTTTTGAGTTCTACATTTCCTCCCTATTTCACCTTCCCCCCACCCCAAGATGGCGTGCATTCTGAACACCCCTTCTCCTAATCTGCTGTCCCTCCTATCACACCCTCTTCTCTTATACCCTTGGCCTTATATTTTGTTGTTGTTGTTGTTTTTAGGCAATTGGGGTTAAATGACTTGCCCACAGTCACACAGTTAATAAGTGTCAAGTGTTTGGTCTGGGCCAGATTTGAACTCAGGTACTCCTGACTTCAGGGCCAGTGCTCTATCCACTGCACCTCCCAGCTGCCCCAAATTTAATAACTATGTTGGTTTTTTGTTTTTTTGCTTTTTTTTTAGGCAATTGGGATTAAGTGACTTGCCTAGAGTCACACAGTTAGTAAGTGTCGAGTGTTTGCCCTGAGGCTGTATTTGAACTCAGGTACTCCTGACTTCAGGGTCCATACTCTATTCACTTTGCCGCCTAGCTGCCCCTGCCTTCTATTTTCCTGTAGGGCAGATAAATTTCTATACCCCATTGCCTGTATATCTTATTTCCCAGTTGTTTGTGAAAACAATTTTAAAACATTAGTTTTTAAAACTTTGGGTTCCAAATTTTCTCCCTTCCTCCCTCAACACCCATACTCACTGAGAAGACAATCAACTCAATACAGGTTATACAAGTGTAGTCATGCAAAACACTTTCACAGTAGTCATGTTGTCAAAAACTAACTATATTTCTCATTTTCCTATCATGCCTCCCATTTATTCTATTCTCTCTTTTAATCTTGTCCCTCCTCAGAAGTGTTTGCTTCTGATTGCCCCCTCCCCCAATCTGCCCTCCCTTCTATCTTCTCCCCCCTCTTATCCCCTCCCTCCTATTTCTATGTAGGGTAAGATAGATTTCCATGCCCAATTAAGTGTGTATGTTATTTCCTCCTTAAGCCAAATCTGATGAGAATAAGATTCACTCATTCCTTCTCACCTTCCCTCACTTCCCCTCTACTGTAAAAGCTTTTTCTTGTCTATTTTATGTGAGATAATTTATCCCATTCTACCTCTCCCTTTCTCCTTCTCCAAGTATAATCCTCTCTCACCCCTTAAATTTATTTTTAGTTATCACACCTTCATCTTCAACTCACACTGTGTACTCCCTCCCTCCCTTTCTCCCTCCCTCTCTCTCTCTCTCTCTCTCTCTCCATACAATTTTTTTCCCTCCAACTATCCTAATACTGACAAAGATCTCATGAGTTAAGAATATCATCTTTCCATGCAGGAATGTAAACAGTTCAACTTTAATAAGTCCCTTATGATTTCACTTTCCTGTTTACCTCTTCAAGATTCTCTTGAGTCTTCTATTTGAAAGTCAAATTTTGTATGCAGCTTTGTCCTTTTCATCAAGAATGCTTGAAAATCCTCCATTTCACTGAATAACCATATCTTCCCCTGAAGGATTATACTTAGTTTTGCTGGGTAGGTGATTCTTGGTTGAAATCCTATCTCCTTTAGGATGTGGGAAAATTGGAACGCTAATACATTTTTGGTGGATTTGTGAAATAATCCAACTATTTTGGAGAACAATTTGGAACTATGCCCAAACAGCTACAAAAATGTGGATACCCTTTGATCCAGCAATAGCACTTCTAGGGCTATATCCCAAAGAGATCAAACAAATGGGAAAAGGACCCATATGTACAAAAATATTCATAGCAGCTCTTTTTGTGGTGGCAAAGAATTGGAAATTGAGAGGATGCCCATCAATTGGGGAATGGCTGAGCAAGTTGTGGTATATGAATGTAATGGAATACTATTGTGCTATAAGAAATGATGAACAGGCTGACTTCAGAAAAACCTGGAAAGACTTATATGGTCTGATGCTGAGTGAAGTGAGCAGAACCAAGAGGACTTTGTACATGATAACAGCCATGTTATGCAATGACTAAGAATGTTAAACTGAACCCTTCTCAGCATTACGAGGATCTAAGACATCTCCAGAGGCCTGGGGTTGGAAAATGCTGTCCAAATCCAAAGAAGGAACTATGGAAGTCGAATCGCTGTCACTTATTTTTGCCTTCTGCTGAGTTTTATTTTGTCTTTCTGATGGTTCCTCTATTGGTTTTAATTTGTACTTACAACTTCACTGATGTGAACATATGTTCAATGGGTATGTAAATGTAAAGCCTATATCAGATTGTGTGCCCTCTTGGGGGAGGGTGGGGGGAGGAAAAGGGAGAAAAATTTTCAACTCAAAGGCATATGTAAAAAATAAAAAATTTAGAAAAAAATCCAGAAATCCTATCTCCTTTGTCCTCTGGAGTATTATATTCGAAGTCCTACAGCCCCTTAATGTAGAAGTTGCTAAATCTTATGTTATCCTGATTGTGTTTCTACAATACTTGAATTTTTTTCTTTGTGGCCACTTAAAATATTTTCTCCTTGACCTTGGAACTCTGGAATTTGGCTACAATATTCCTAGCAGTTTTCCTTTGGGGATCCCTTTTAGGAGGTGAACAGTAGATTCTTTAAATTTATATGTTGCCCTCTGGTTCTAAAATATCAGGGCAGTTTTCTTTGATAATTTCTTGAAAGATGATTTCTAGGCTCTTTTTTGATCATGGCTTTCAGATAGTCCAATAATTTTTAAATTATCTCTGCTGGTTTTATTTTCCAGGTCAGTTGTTTTTCCAATGAGATATTTCACATTGTTTTCTAATTTTTCATTCTTTTGGATCTGTTTTACAGTGTCTTGATTTCTCATAAAGTCACTATTTTCCAACTGCTCTATTCTAATTTTTAAAGAAGCATTTCTTCAGTAATCTTTTGGACTTCCTTTTCCATTTGGCCAATTTTTCTTTTCAGGGCATTCTTCTCCTCATTGGCCTTTTGGACTTCTTTTGCCATTTTGGCTACGCTTATTTTTTTTTAATATAAACGTATTTATTTTCAGTTTTCAACATTCACTTCCATGAGTTTTTAAGTTCCAAATTTTTGCCCCATCTCACCCCTCCCCCACTCCAAGATGGCATGCATTCTGAATATCCCTTCCCCTACTCTGTTCTCTTCTATCTCTCCCCCTTCTCTTATCCCCTTCCCCTTCTATTTTCCTGTAGGGCAGGATAGACTTCTGTACCCCATCTTCTGTATTTCTTATTTCCCAGTGCATGTGAAAACATTTTTGTAAACCTATCTTTTTAAAACTTTAGGTTTCAAATTTTCTCTCTTCCTCCCCCCGCCACCTTCATTGAAAAGGCAAACAATTCAATATAGGTTATACATGTGCAGTTATGCAAAACACTTCCATAGCAGACATGTTGTGAAAAACTAATTCTATTTCCCTTAATCTTATCCTGCCCTCCGATTTATTCTATTCTTTCTTTTGACCCTGTCCCTCCTCAGAAGTATTTGCTTCTGATTACCCTTTCCCAATCTGCCCCTCTCTATCATCCCCCTGCTCTCTTGTCCCCTTCTCCCCCTATTTTCCTGTAGGGTAAGACAGATTTCCATACCCAATTGAATGTGTATGTTATTCCTCCTTAAGCCAAATCCTATGAGAATAAGATTACTCATTCCTCTCACCTTCCCCTGTTTCCCCTCCACTGTAGAGACTTTTTTTCTTTTTTTTTTTTGTGAGATAATTTACCCCATTCTACCTCTCCCTTTCTTCTCCAGTATCATCCTCTTCATCCCTTAATTTTATTCTCCAGATATGACCCCTTAATCTTCAACTCACCCTGTGCCCTCTATCTATCTATATATACATACATATAATTTTTTCCTCCTACCCTAATACTGACAAAGGTCTCATGAGTTACAAATATCATCTTTCCATGCAGGAATGTAAACAGTTCAATCTTAATAAGTCTCTTATGATTTCTCTTTCCTGTTTACCTCTTCATGTTCCACTTGAGTCCTGTATTTGAAAGTCAAATTTTCTATTCAGCTCTGGTCTTTTCATCAGGAATGCTTGAAAGTCCTCTATTTCACTGAATGACCATTTTTTCCCCTGAAGGATTATACTCAGTTTTGCTGGGTAGGTGATTCTTGGTTGTAATCCTATCTCCTTTGCCCTCCGGAATATTATATTCCATGCCCTGTCCTTTAATGTAGAAGCTGCTAAATCTTGTGTTATCCTGATTGTGTTTCCACAGTACTTGAATTGTTTCCTTCTGGCAGCTTGTAATATTTTCTCCTTGACCTGGGAACTCTGGAATTTGGCTACAATATTCCTAGGAGTTTTCCTTTGGGGATCTCTTTCAGGAGGAGATCTGTGGATTCTTTCAATTTCTATTTTGCCCTCTGGTTCTAAATATCAGGGCAGTTTTCCTTGATAATTTCTTGAAAGATGATGTCTAGGCTCTTTTTTTGATCATGGCTTTCAGATAGTCCAATAATTTTTAAATTCTCTCTCCTGGATCTATTTTCCAGGTCAGTTGTTTTTCCAATGAGATATTTCACATTATTTTCTAATTTTTCATTCTTTTGGATTTGTTTTACAGTGTCTTGATTTCTCATAAAGTCACTATTTTCCAATTGCTCTATCCTAATTTTTAAGAAGTATTTTCTTCAGTAATCTTTTGGACTTCCTTTTCCATCTGGCCAGTTTTTCTTTTTAGGGCATTTTTCTCCTCATTGGCTTTTTGGACCTCTTTTGCCATTTGGGTAAGGCTATTTTTTAAGGTGTTGTTTTCTTCAGTATTTTTTTGGGTCTCCTTTAGCAAGCTGTTGACTAGTTTTTCATGATTTTCTTGCATTGCTCTCAGTTTTTCCTCTACTTCTCTTACTTGTGTCTGAAAATACTTTTTGAGCTATTCCATGGCCTGGGACCAATTCATATTTTTCTTTGAGGCTTTGGATGTGGGAACTTTGACTGTGTTGTCTTCTTCTGGTTATATGTTCTAATCTTCTTTGTTACCTAAGAAAGATTCTATGGCCTGATTCTTTTTTGAGCTGCTTGCTTATGATCACAGCCAATTACTTGAGTTAGAAACTCTTTGTTAAGGGGGGTGGAGCCAAGATGGCAGAGTGAAAGCAGTGACTTGCTTGAGTTCTCCCCCAAACCCCTCCAAATACTCATAAAAAATGGCTCTAAATAAACTCTGAAGCAGCAGAACCCACAAAAAGACAGAGTGAAACAAATTTCCAGCCCAAGACAACCTGGATGATTGATCAGAAAGGTGTATTGCACCGGACTGGGAGCGCTGCACAGCGTGGGTGCTCAGGCCGCAGCAAACCTGGAGCAGGCCTCAGAGGACTGAATCGTGGTCAGCTGTGGAGGTTTCCAGACTCCTCAATCCACCAATGCTAAAGACAATTTAGAAGGTCAGTGGGAAAACTCTGTTTCTGTCGTGGTCAGAGAGGAAGGCGGGTCTCAGCTCCATTCCCCAAGAGCCTGGCGGTGGGGGGCAGCTGCTTCCCGAGCTTCCAGCCCACAGACTGAGGGGGAATCCAGTGGCTGATCAGAGAGGGACTGCAGGGATCTCTTTGCCAGTGCTGAGGCAGGAATCTCTTGCTTTGCCCGTGTGGATCTGGGTCACAGTTCTGGGCGGCAGTGCTGGGGTGAGGAGGAGCGCTGGTGTGGTGGAGCTTGTAGTGGCTGTGGAGAGGAACCCCTCCTCACAGTTACGGGACAGAAAGGAATACTTGTGGTCACAGGCCAGGAAAGGAGTAAACACCTCCCCTTATCATACCACCTTGGAAGAACTGAAAATTTACAGGTCCCTACAAGTATCTCTGAAAACAGCTACACAAACCCCTGAAGCTTGGGACAGTACACTTCCACATTGGAAGCAGACTCTTACCTTAACAAGGTTTAAAACTCAAGTAATTGGCTGGGATCATGAGCAAGCAGCGCAAAAAGAGTCAGACTATATTATCTTACTTTGGTGAAAAGAAGATCAAAATATACAACCAGAAGAAGACAACAAAGTCAAAGCTCCTACATCCAAAGCCTCCAAGAAAAATATGAATCAGTCCCAGGCCTTGGAAGAGCTCAAAAGGGATTTTGAGAAGCAAGTAAGGGAAGTAGAGGAAAAACTGGGAAGAGAAATGAGAGTGATGCAAGAAAATCATGAAAAACAAGTCAACAGCTTGCTAAAGGAGACCCAAAAAATACTGAAGAAAATAACACCTTAAAAAACAGCCTAACCCAAATGGCAAAAGAGGTCCAAAAAGCCAATGAGGAGAAAAATGCCCTAAAAAGAAAAATTGGCCAAATGGAAAAGGAAGTCCAAAAGATTACTGAAGAAAATACTTCCTTAAAAATTAGAATAGAGCAATTGGAAGATAGTGACTTTATGAGAAATCAAGACACTGTAAAACAAATCCAAAAGAATGAAAAATTAGAAAACAATGTGAAATATCTCATTGGAAAAACAACTGACCTGGAAAATAGATCCAGGAGAGAGAATTTAAAAATTATTGGACTATCTGAAAGCCATGATCAAAAAAGAGCCTAGACATCATCTTTCAAGAAATTATCAAGGAAAACTGCCCTGATATTTAGAACCAGAGGGCAAAATAGAAATTGAAAGAATCCACAGATCTCCTCCTGAAAGAGATCCCCAAAGGAAAACTCCTAGGAATATTGTAGCCAAATTCCAGAGTTCCCAGGTCAAGGAGAAAATATTACAAGCTGCCAGAAGGAAATTCAAGTACTGTGGAAACACAATCAGGATAACACAAGATTTAGCAGCTTCTACATTAAAGGAGCAGGGCATGGAATATAATATTCCAGGGCAAAGGAGATAGGATTACAACCAAGAATCACCTACCCAGCAAAACTGAGTATAATCCTTCAGGGGAAAAAATGGTCATTCAGTGAAATAGAGGACTTTCAAGCATTCCTGATGAAAAGACCAGAGCTAAAGAAAATTTGACTTTCAAATACAGGACTCAAGTGGAACATGAAGAGGTAAACAGGAAAGAGAAATCATAAGAGACTTATTAAGATTGAACTGTTTACATTCCTGCATGGAAAGATGATATTTGTAACTCATGAGACTTTGTCAGTATTAGGGTAGTTGAAGGAAAAAATGTATGTATGTATATATAGATAGATAGAGGGCACAGGGTGAGTTGAAGATTAAGGGGTCATATCTGGAGAATAAAATTAAGGGATGAGAGAGGATGATACTCGGAGAGAAGAAAGGGAGAGGTAGAATGGGGTAAATTATCTCACAAAAAAAAACAGAAAAGAAAAGTCTCTCAGTGGAGGGGAAAGGGGAAGGTGAGAGGGAATGAGTGAATCTTATTCTCATAGGATTTGGCTTAAGGAGAGAATAACATACACATTCAATTGGGTATGGAAATCTGTCTTACCCTACAGGAAAATAGGGGGAGAAGGGGACAAGAGAGCAGGGGGTGATAGAGAGGAGGGCAGATTGGGAAAGAGGGTAATCAGAAGCAAATACTTCTGAGGAGGGACAGGGTCAAAAGAAAGAATAGAATAAATGGGAGGGCAGGATAGGCTTAAGGGAAATCGAGTTAGTTCTTTACAACATGTCTACTAAGGAAGTGTGTTGCATAAGTGCACATGTACAACGTATATTGAGTTGCTTGCCTTTTCAACGAGGGTGGGTGGGGAAGGAGGAAGGGAGAAAATTTGAAACCTAAAGTTTTAAAAAGATAGGTTTACAAAAATGTTTTCATATGCAACTGGGACATAAGAAATACACGAAATGGGGTACAGAAGTCTATCCTGCTCTACAGGAAAATAGAAGGGGAAGGGGATAAGAGAAGGTGGGGGGGAGAGATAGAAGAGAAGGCAGACCAGGGGAAGGGGTATTCAGAATGCATGCCATCTTGGGGTGGGGGGAGGGGTGAGAAATTTGGAACCAAAAACGTGTGGAAGTGAATATTGAAAACTAAAAATAAATAAATAAATAAAAATACATATATATATAAACTCTTTGTTAAGGTAGGAGTCTGCTTCCAGTGTGGAGAATGTACTGTCCCAAGCTTTAGGGTTTTTTTGCACCTGTTTTCATAAGTACTTCTAGGGAACTGAAAAGTTTCAGTTCTTGCAACATGCTATGATCAAGGGCGAGGTGTTTATTCCTTTCCTGGCCTGTGCTCTGGTCTATGAGTGACCACAAGCACTCTTTTCTGTCTTGGAACTGTGAGGAGGATTCCCTATTTACAGCCACTGCAAGCTCCATCACACCAGCACTCCTCCTTACCCCAGTACCACTGCCTAGAACTGTTACCCAGATCCAAGCACAGGCAAAGCAAGAGAATCCTGCACCAGCAGAGATCCCTGCAATCAACCTCAATCAGCCCCTTGATTTCACCTCAGTCTGTGCGCTGGAAGCTCTGAAGGCAGCTGCCACCCCAGGGCCACACTCAGGCCCTAGGGCTGGGACCCCACACTTCTCTCTCACCACAGAGACATACCTTTTCTACTGACCTTCTGTCGTTTTTGGTGTTCATGTGGTTAAGAAGTCAGTAAACTGCCACAGCTGCCCATGATTCAGTCCTCTGAGGCCTGTTCCAGGTTTGCTGAGGCCTGCACACGCATGCTGAACTGCATTCCTCTCCCAGCCTGGCTTGATGTACATTTCTGATCAACCATCTAGGTTGTCTTGGGCTGGAAATTTGTTTCTCTCTGTCTTTTTGTGGGTTCTGCTGCTTTAGAATTTGTTTAGAGCCATTTTTACAGGTATTTGGAGTGGTTTAGGGGAGAGCTCAAGCAAATCACTGCTTTTACTCCACCATCTTGGCTCCCTTATTTGTTTTTCAAATGAGGTATTTCACATTGTCTTTTTTCCCATTCTTTTGATTTTGTCTTACAATTTCTTAATTTCTCATGAAGACACTAGCTTCCATTTGCTCCATTCTAATTTTTAAAAATGTGTTTTCTTCAGTGAGCTTTTGAACTTCCTTTTCCATTTGGAAAATTCTGTTTTTTAAGGCATTCTTCTCCTTGTTGGCTTTTTGCACCTCTTTTGCCATTTGGGTAAGTCTATTTTTTAAGGTATTATTTTCTTCAGTACTTTTGGGGGTCTCCCTTAGCAAGCTGTTGACTTGTTTTTTCATAATTTTCTTGCACCATCTCATTTCTCTTCCCAGTTTTTCCTCTACTTCTCTTACTTGATTCTCAAAATCTTTTTTTTTTTTTTAGCTCTTCCATGGCCTAGGGCTGATTCATAGTTTTCTTGGAGGCTTTGGATTTGGAGCTTTGACTTTGTTGTCTTCTTCTGGTTGTATGTTTTGATCTTCTTTTTCACCAAAGTAAGATTCTATGGGTTGACTTTTTTTGCACAGTTTGCTCATGATCTAAGCCAATTACTTGAGTTTTAAACTCTTTGTTAAGGTAGGGGTCTGCTTCCAGTGTGGAGAATTTACTACCCCAAGCTTCAGGGGTTTTGTGCAACAGTTTGCAGAGATACTTCTATGGACCTCTAAATTTTCAGTTCTTCCAAAGTGGTATGATCAAGCATGAGGTATTTACTCCTTTCCTTGCCTGGGCTCTGGTCTACCAGTGACCACAAGCACTCTTTTCTGCCTTGGAACTGTGAGGAGGATTCTCTCTCCAATGTTGCCACAAGCTTCATCATGCCAGCGCTTCTTCTTGCCCCAGGACTGCCACCCAGAACTGTGACCCAGGTCCAAGCACAGGCAAAGCAAGAGAATCCTGCCTCAGTACCAGTAATAAGGTCCCTGTAATCTTCCTGTGATCAGCCAGTTGATTCCCCCTCTGTCTGTAGGCAAAGAGCTCCAGAAGCAACTGCCACCCAGGGGTTGTACCAGGACTGGGGCTGTACCGAGCTTCTCTCTTACCATGATCAGACAGACCCTACCTACTGATGTTCTAAGTTTTCTTTGGCATTTGTGGTTTGAGAAGAGGGGAAACTGCCACAATTCTCCTTGATTCAATCCCCTGAGAACTGCTCCAGGTTCACTGAGGCCTGGTTTTTGCCTGTGTTCCCATGATGAACTGAACTCCTCTCCCAGCCTGATGCAATAGACCTTTGTAATTAAGCATTCAGGTTGTCTTGGGCTAGAAATTTGTTTCACTGTTTCGTTTTGTTTTGTTTTGTTTTGTTCTTGTGGGTTCTGATGCTGTAGAATTTGTTTAGAACCATTTTTACAGGTATTTGGAGGGGTTTGGGGGAGAGCTCAAGCAAGTCACTGCTTTTACTCCATCATCTTGGCTCTGCCCCTCCCTGCCCTTCTCTAGTCTTCCATTTCCAATTGCCTCTCAGACAACCTAGACTAGATTCCAGTAGATGTCCAAAACAGAACTCATCATTTTTCCCCAAAACCTCCCTCCTTCCAAACTTCCCTATTATTGTTGAAGGCACCACCATCCTCTCAGTCGTCAATCTCACAACCTAGGCATAATCCTCAGCTCCTCACTGTCTCTCTCCCTTCCATATAAAGTCAGTTGCCAAGGCCTGTAGGTTTCACCTTTGCATCACCTTTTGAACATGTCTCCTCTCCTCAGATACTTCTACCACCCTAGTGTGGCCCCTTGTCACTCACCCTTAGACTATAGCAATAGTGTGCTGGTTGGCTGCCTGCCTTGAATTTCTCCTAAATCAAGAACATCTTCTATTCAACTGTCAAAGTGATTTTCCTAAATCATAGATTCAATCATGCCACCCCCCCCACTCAATAATCTCCCAGGGATACCCATCCCCTCCAGGTTCAAATACAATATGCTCTGTTTGTCACTCAAAATTCTTCATAATCTGCTCCCTCACACCTTCCCAGTCTTCTTACATGTTACTCCTCCCTATGTACTCTGATCCAGTGACATTGGTCTCTTTGTTGTTCCATGAACAAGACCTTCCATCTCTAAGCTCTGGGTATTTTCTTTGTCTGTTTTCCATGCTTGGAATACTCTTCCTCTTCATCTCTGCCTCCTCTTCCTTCAAGTCCCAGCTAAAATCCTAACTTCTACAGGAAGCCTTTCCCAATCCTTCTTAATTCTCTCTCTCTCTCTCTCTCTCTCTCTCTCTCTCTCTCTCTCTCTCTCTCTCTCTCTCTCTCTCTCTCTCTCTCTCTCTCTCTCTCTCTCTCTCTCTCTCTCTCTCTCTCCTCTCTCTCTCTCTCTTTGTAAATCAATATTTATTGAGAAAATACAGCAAGAATAGAAGTATAAATGTCCCCTCCCCCAACAATACCTGGAGACATACTCTCCCCTATACCATCTTAGTCCTAGGAGGAGAGTGAGACTAAACTGAAAGTAGTTTCTTTTTTCTGTTAATTATTTCCTACTTATCCAGTATGTTGTGTTTTCACATATTTGTTTGCTTGTTGACAGCTCCATTACACAGTGAGGTCCTTGAGGGGCAAAGATTGTCATTTGCCTTTTTTCTATCCCTAGCATCAAGTTCAATGTCTGGCAAATCATTGTTGTTGAGTCATTCAGTCATATGAGATTCTTTGTGACCCTGTATTGAGTTTTCTTGGCAAAGACATTGGAGTCATTTGCCATTTCTTTCTCCAGTGGGTTAAGACAAACAAGGTGAAGTGACTTGCCCTGGGTTACACAGCTAATGAGTTTTGGAGGCCATATTTGAATTCAGGTTTTCCTGACTCGAAGCCCAGCACCCTTTCTACTGAGCTACCTAGCTTCCTCTGCCTGGAACATAAGGTACTTAAGAAATTCTTCTTTACTATTTGACCAACATATGTGGTCTATCCATCTCAGTGACCATATAGTCAAATATTATAAAGATTTTATATGAACTTGAAATCAAAGACAATAATTGCTTAATGCCCTTTCAATCTTGTATTCCTGTGCTGATAAGTTGCTTTATTATACCACAATAATAATAAAAGAACATTTGTTTTTTAATTTGCTTCATTTAAACTTTAGGTTACTCATGTGAAGTCACAAGATCATAACCAGAGTCTGAATGCTGTGAGTGAGATTTGAGCTTACCATCCTTAGAATTATGTGATATAAGAGCTGAGAGGGAATATGGAATCATCAAGAGAACTTTACATTTATGAGGCATGATGGAACACAGAACACAAAAAGTAAACTTTGATAACTCATAAGGAGATGTGACTATACCCATCCCCTATTCCTCACTTACACAGCTACAATCCTAGATGGTTTCATTATTTCTTCCTTTGACTATCATAATTACCTCATAATTGCTCTCCCTGACTCTAATCTCTCATTTTTCTAATTAATTTTCACCACAACTGCCAAATTATCATTTGTAATTTGACCAAGCTATTCCCCAACTTAAAAAGTTGCAGTGATTTCCTCTAAAATATAATCAGATATAAACTTCTCTGGCATTCAGAGTCTTCACAAAATAACCCCAACCTGCCTTTCTAAGCTTATTATTTCCCTTCACACATTTTGCTTTGCTATAAAATTGCCCTACCTGCTTTTTTCCTGTAAAAGACAATTCCATTTGTGCTTCTACACTCACTCTTGTATGCATTTATAATCCCTATCTTCCCTTAATACATAACTCCTGGACCATTTTCTATAGAACATCTTTCCTGGGTCTCAAATTGTTGCTTCCTAAAATTGCTTTGCATTTATTTTCTGAATATCATTTTTCCTTGTATATTCCAATCCTCTTTATCTGAATAGAATGTAATCTCCTTAAGGGCATGGGTTGTTTTATTTTTGTTTGTCTCAAGAACTTAGCACAGTTATTCACACATAATGGGTGCTTAATAAAGGCCTGTTTGGCAGAATTGAACGTAGAATACGGAACTGAAGTCCTTTAGAACATAGAATAGAGAACGTCGGAATTGGAAGGAACATTCAAAGTCGGCACATTCAGATCCTGTACTTCACAAAGAACCTGAACCCAAGGGCGGGAAAGTGACTTAACCAAAAGCAAATGGTTTGGTAGCAACAGAGCAAGGAATAGAGCCGATAGAGCCTGCTTGTTCAATCTTCTTTATCATGACCCAGCATCACGAACACCTCTTTAAAGGGGTGGGCCGTAAGAACTTTCAGTGCTCTGTAAAAGCCGTACACTCTCATTTTCCTAGATTACAGTTCAAGATATTAAATTATAGTAAGTGATGGAGTGCACGCAATGAGGGCTGATAAAATAAATATTGGCCTCAAGTCACATAGACGTGACCAAAAGTTGTCAAAATAAATATCCTAATCTAGGTAAAACAGAGACTACCCATTTGTCCCAGATGGATATCAATGGAAAACATATGGGATAAAAACTTGGAATGGGAGCCATGGTTCATCTCTTCGTACTACCGCTAGGAAAGATATTGCCAAATTTGAGCACATCCTAAGAAGTTTCCAAAAGAGACTACAAAGTTAAGGAGACTCAAAGCTACGTCACACGGGGATTAAGTGAATTATGGATGTTTAGCATGGGGAAAAAAGTTATAAAAGGTGGAAGTGCAGGTCATGATGCCTTGAGGGGATATTATGAACAAGAGAAATCAGAATTGTCTCAAAGGGGAGAATTAGAATAGCAAATGGAAACTGGAGAGGGATAGATTTAAAGTGAAAGAAATTTTTAAAATCACAGACATCTAAATTAGGATAGGTTAACTCAGGAACAAATGAGTCCTTCATCACTACAGGTCTTCAAAAGTAGGCTCAGAATCATAGAATATACAGACAGAAATTACGTTAGGGATCATCAAATCCATCGTCCCTCATTTTTACAGGTGAAGAAACAGATTTAAATAAAGTCTAGAAGACCTAGGTAAAGTTTTTCCTTTGATAGATAGTGGCTGAGTAACCAGGGACAAGACATTTAATCAAGTGTCCCCCCCAGAAAATCACTAAGACTTTAAATTAGAATTGTTTCCAAACTATGGGAGGTCCCTATACCAATGAAGTCATGTTTAAAAAATAAGAAAAAAAAACTAGTGCACACCAATTGACTTTTCAAAGATATTCAACCTTATTTCAGGAATACTAATCTCAATGTCAAAACTCATCACACACATACACACACATACATGCACCACACACACACACACACACACACACACACACACACACACACACACACGAATAGGTATAAATGAGCTTTTTTTCTTAACATGGTAAATAGTATCTATATAAAATCAAGAATAAATATTACATGTAAGGGATAAAGTGAGACCTTTCCAATAAAATCAGGGGCAAAGCAAGAATGCTTATCATCATCACTACTATTTAACATAGTGCTAGACATGTTAGCTACAGTAATAAGACAAGAAAGGGAAATTGAGGGAATGAACATAGGCAAAGAAGAAATAAAGATATCTTTTTTTTTTACTAAATATATAATACTCTATCTAGAAGAGCCCAGGGAGTCAAATAAAAATACCTTGAAATAACAAATTTAGCACAGATACAGTATAGAAAATAAATGCATATAAAACATCAACATTGTATATTGCAAACAAAGCCCCAAAAGAAGAGATAGGATGGAAAATTTTATTTAAAATAATGGCAAATTATACAAAATATCTGGAGGTCTACCTGCCAATTCACATACAGAAACTATTAATATAAATATAAAATATTCTTCATAGAAATAATGGCAAAGAGAGACCTGTATTGGAGAAATATTGTTAATTGTTAAGTAAGCCATGTATATATAATAAAAATATTATCAAAATTAACTTATTCAATGCCATACCTTTGAAACTACAGAGGGATTATTTTGTAGAATATATAATAGAGATAGGTACATAGATATAATATATATAACATGTAATGATGAAATTCATCTAGAGAAACAAAAAAATCAAGAATGTCATAGGAAATAATAAAAAAGTAGGAAAGGAGGATGAGCAATACAAGATGTCAAACTATACTACAAAGCAATAACCATCGATATGATTGAATAATGATTAGCCAATAGATACGATGTTCACTGCAACACCTTAGATGTATAACACTTGGAAACAAAGGAATAGAATAGCATAGTGTTGGATGAAGCCATATACCTTAACTATTGTGGTAAGTTCTTATTATTTGGAAAAAAAAGCAGGAAGGAAAATTCCCAGGCAGTTAGGCAGAAACTAACTATTGACCAACATCTTAAACTGTATGCCAAGCAAAGTTTCCCTCAGACATATGACTTCAACAAAAAGGATAATATCAACAAACTGGAAGAGGAAGGAAAGAATCACATTTTAAATCTATAAATGAAGGAAAGTTTTGATTTTATTTGATTACGATTAATAAAGTGACAGAGAGGAATTTGGACAATGATATGGGCATTTTTATTATTTAAAATTTTTAAAAGGTTTGGCAGAAACAAAACTAACACAGCTAACATTAGAAGTGAGACATTTAGCTGGAGGAGAAAAACATGACAGCAACGAGAAAGAAAAACTGAAGGGGCCCATGCAGTGTTAGTGTGTGCTGTTCATGTTACACAGATACCTGAAAGCATTGATAGTCAAATCAAGCTCCTTGAGGGCAGGGGTTTTTGTTTTTCATTTTGCCTTCACAAGCTCCTAGCATAGTTCCTTTCACATAATGGGCACTTAGTGAAATTACTGAATTGTGTTGAATTAAACTAGATTAGACTTGACTATATTTAACTGGAATTAATTGACTTAAATTGATCAAAATGGGATTGGTCATGAAACATCTAATAGTGAATTGAAGTTGTTCTAAATGCATACATTACAATTCATCCTGACTCATCATTCCTGGGGATGTGACCAGGGGAGAGGGTGAGAAACTAAGAGTCACTCCCCAGGCTGAGGACTTCTCAGATTTTACTGTCTTTGCAGACAATTTCAATCATACCATCATCATTACTAATGTAAATATTCATCTAAGGAGAGAGACAGAGACAGAGACACAGAGAGAGACAGAGAGATCTGATATTGCTTAAAGTTCTCCTTACCTGAAAAGTTGTTAATCCCAGAGGGATGCTCTCAGTGACTCAAAATTCATTTCATTCATAGGGACACCAAACCATTAAAATAATAAGAGACTGACTTTTCAAACTATATTCATAATCAATGATGCACTCTTTTTTTTTCCAGGAGTGCTGTCTTCTTTCCAGTCCACCCACATAATATCTCCCATGGCAGGTGGAGTTTGATTGTAGACTACAAAAAGAAGTCCTTATGAGACTGTGAGGAATCATTGAAATTGATTCCCTCTGAAGATATAAGGAGAGAGGCTTAAAATAAGATGGAATGACCACAGAAGAGGAGCAAAAGCAGTTTATGGAAAACCATTCATCCCAAAGGGCAGAACTAGGAACAGTGATGAAAAGATGGATAAAAACAAATTTCAGGCTAGATAAAGAATTTAAGAGCTAGAACTATTCATAGGTGGAATGGATTGCCTTAAGACGTAGTGAATGACTCATCACTGAAGAGTAGAGGATATGAAATCATTGGTCATGAATATTAGACACAGAAATCTATTCTGCTATATATTAGACTAGTTGACCTTCAAGGTCCTAGCCAACCATATTTGGAGACATCTTGGAGAGAGTGCTAGACTTGGAATTCTGAGATATCTGGGTTTGAATTCAAGCTCCAGTATTGAGTGACTATGTGACTGATTGTATAGAAATATCTTTGCCTTTCTGAGCTTTGTTTTTCCTTTTCTACAAAATGGGTATAATAATCACTGCACTTTGTCTTGGAGTGTTTTTTTTTGTAAGAAAATTAAACATTTTGTAAACCTTAAATTATTATAGAAATTGGAGTCATTATTCTATGAGGGTAGGAAGTGTGAAGTTTCAGAGAATCCAATCAAATGTGATTTCTCAAGTATCCTTCTGTCTAAGGTGCTGAGCTCCCTGTGCCTCTATCATGTCTGCCATAATGGCCCTTCTTATTGTTCATGGACACCTGGACTTACTTCTCAGGAGAACAGCAAGATGACTATAGATTGAACACGCCCTTTGCTGGTTAATAATGCAATTTGCAAGAATCCCAAGATGGTTTTAAGAATCCATTGTAATAAAAACAAAAATATTCAGCATTGGCAATAGCTGCTATAGGCCCCAGTGTTTGGGAACTATCCAGACAGTATATTAGAGACTCTTGAAATAATTCTTGGGAAACAAGATTGTAAAATATGCAAACATCTTATGCTAATGTTCAGTCCTTTATAGTGTTTAATCTTCTCTTCATTCCTCCTTCATTTCAATGATATGGATCCCTACCCAGACTATTTTGTTAGCTGACACCTGTCCATCAGCAGCTTATGGAATTAGGTTGGTTCTCTGGTGAATCTCATAAATAAATACACTTTTTCACTAATGGAAGAGAGCAAATAATCCAGTGCTTTGCATGGTGATGTATTTTATATGTGAGAAGGAATCTCTAATCTCTCCAGGTGCCAGAGACCAGGGTGAGAAGTGCCTTCCTCTTTTCTGACTACATTACGAGGAGACATTTTAGGAAAGATATTGGCAAGCTGGAGCCTGTCAAGAGAGGTATGACCAGGAATGAGACCACTGAAAATAAAGACATGCAAAGTCCACAGGTAAGATGATTGTTTCACTTCTATCTTTTCATACCTCGGGTTCTGACATAAAGCAGATACTTAATGATTCTTTAGTTGGCTGATTATCAAGAGACTAGATATGGTTTGGGAAAGCGAAGACAAGACGGGGGTGGGACATGATCACTATCTTAATTAGTATAATGTCTATCATGTAAAAGGGAGATTAGATTTGGTGTGTGTGTGTGTGGGGGGGGTGTTCCAAGGACAAAACTAGGGGCAATGGGATAGCAGAGATTGAAATTGAAAGGAGGCAGACTGTTTCCAGGTAAGGAAAATCTTCTGAAAAGGGACAGCTGTCCAGCAGTCTTACAGACTGCCACAGTATTTAGTGCCTTGCTCATTACTGAGGGTCTTCAAGCAGAGGGTGTGTAGCCTCTTTTTACTTATATGGTAGAGGGGATTCTTGCTCAGGTAGGGGTTGGAATCAAATCATTCTGCCCTCAGAGATATCCAGCAGAGAATGGTCTGCCATGGAAAGTGGTGGAAAATCATAAACCATTAAAACCTTTCATTTGATAGTAAAAATAAAGCATGATTTTTGGCAGCTAAAATCCTTTGAAGTTAAAGATATACATGGGAATGGAAAATGCCTACTCTGCTCCAGAACTTCTGCCAACCCAACCAGCTTCCTCTTTCAGAGCCTCATCAGATGTACTCTAAGACAATTGCACAGAGATGAGGTAGAATAGTTCTCCAGAGCTTCAAGGAGGTTCCTGGAGAGATATTGTCCACTTGTAGAATTTAAGCTCGATGTTAAAGTTTGGTGGTGATAAAGAAGAGGATTCTGGGCCTGAGGGAACCAGACTGCACAATATCCTTGCCACCCCATGCAACCATCTTTCTCATTTCTTTGGGACAGTTTAGTGTATGGAGGGATGGAAATATACCTTTAGCTCAAACACACTAAGCCACGCCACTCCCTCTGAACAGATATGCCATCATTAAGTCCATCATCACCTTGAATCTAGGGATGTTGGCTCTCCAACATCCTTTATAGTTCTATGGTCCTTTACAATCAATTTCAGATATTTTGACCAAAAACTAAATTGTACAGCCAACATGCCAATGCATAGGGTTAACTTCTCTTTGTAATTTCTCTAAACTCATGCCATATATAACAAAAAATTAGTAATGTTCTTTTCCTCTTTCTTGGTTGCTATAAAATATATCTTCTTTTACTGATTGTACCCTCACTTTCTAGTGCTGGTGGAAAGAATCTTCCATGTCCCTGCCACATTATGGCATTATATCAGAGGATTTCAGTACAAATAATGGGGAATTCTACTCACACAAGCATTACAGATACACCCTTCACTGGCCTTCCCAGTGTTCCAAATATGGTCCTAGCAATAGAAAAAAAAATGTAATTAGCTGACTCCCTCACCTATTTCAGAGTTCTTGATGAATTGGTTATGAGGCAATAACATTTTTGACCATAAGTTATAAGGAAAAAGCTATCTACTGAGCATGTAGAGGCTGTTATCTATGTAGGTAGAAGGAGCATTCTTGTTTAGGAGGTCATGGGTATTTCTTGGTACTGAAGTATGCCAGGTCAGCAAATTCACATTATTTAATGAGCATTGTATATGCTTGTTATGGGGCAGCTAGGTGGTTCAATGGATAGGGTGCTGCGGCTGGAGTCGAGATGATCTGAATTTGAATTTGATTTCAGACACTTACTAGCTGTGTGACCCTGGATAAATCACTTCACTGTGTTTGCCTCAGTTCTTCATCTGTTAAATGAGCTGGAGAAGGAAATGGTAAACTGTTCCAACAGCTTTGCCAAGAAAATTCTACATGGAGTCAAAAAGAGTTGGACACAACTGGAAAATAACTCAACAATAACAACAGCAACAATAACAACACACCTTCTATGTTCCCAGTTCCATGATGGGCACAGGGAGAGACAGAGAGTTTCATTATAGTGGAATTCCTTCACTGCTGAAGGCCCCAGTCCAAATCAGAATGTCATTCCTTGATTGTCTGCTGGGCTGCTGTCACTGTGACAATCCAGCAAGAGTCAGGAGCGGGAGGGGGAGAAGGAGAAGGCATAAATGTTGATAATGACGTGAAACAATTTTAGATCTCAGATGCATTAGAGATGATGCAGCTGAGTTGAGGTCAAAGTCTAAGAGTTCATTGAAAGAAATGTGAATTAAATGTTTTTAAATGGGTATATTTATCTTTGTGGAGTTCAGTGGAGGGCAGTGTGGTGAAATAGAGACAATGTTGGGATGCCTGCATTTGAATGCAAGCTCCATGAATCCTGGTTGAGTGAAACCCTTTACCTCACTCAGCCTCAGTTCCAGTACCTGTAAAATTGGGATAACAATGGAAGTGCTACTTATTTCATAGGTCATCATGAGGAAAGGGCTCAGGAAATGTTAATATACTGTGAAAATTGTTCATCACTACTCTGTGAGTTTAAGTGAGGGACAATTCTGTGGGATCAGATAAGAGATGATTTCTTCAGCACCCATGATGTTCAAAGCAGCTGTCCAGAATATCTCAGGAGGCTATTGTGAGGAAAATCCTCAGTGATCATTAAAGCATGATAAAAAAAAAAAAACCTTGTGGTCATTCTGAACAGTAGTAACAAGTAATTATTAAGTATTTGTTGTTCAAGGTACTGTGCTAGGCATGCGGGATTCAGATCAATCAATAAGCATTTATTAAGCACCTATGGTATGGCAGACATTGGATTTTTAAAGAACAAAACCAAACATTTCCTGTCCTTTACAAGCTCATGTTCTATCACAGGAGATAACTTGGATATGCATGTATGGAGAAAGAGAGAGAAAGAGAGAGAGAGAGAGAGAGAGAGAGAGAGAGAGAGAGAGAGAGAGAGAGAGAGAGAGAGAGAGAGAGAGAGAGAGAAAAGAGAGAGAGAAAGGGAGAGAGAGAGAGACACACAGAGTTAACATATAAACAATAAAATTGAGGTTATTAGGGGAGAGGAAGCCACTGGTATTTAGGGTAAGGGGTCAAGAAAATGTTTGTCAATTAATCATTGATGAAGTATTTATAAAATATTTGTGTGCTTAGTTCTGCAAATACGAAGACAAGAATTGTCCTACATAAGCTTACATTCTGAGGGAGAGACAACACATAAACACAAATATTAATCTTAAAAACACATAGGAAGTAGGTACAAGTGAACTACAGAAGGGAAGGCACCAGCAGCTGTGGCCTGGGTAGTGACCTCCCAGAGAAGGTAACATTTGAGCAGAGACAAAGAAAGCCAAAGAAGCTAAGAAGAAGAATGAGAAGGGAAATCATTCTAAGCATGGATAACAGCTAAGACAAAAGCATGGAGAATGAAGATGGGGCCTTCATATTGGAAGAACAGCAAGTAGACTGATTTGACTGGACTATAAAGTATACAAAGGGAAACACTGAGTAAAAGACTAGAAAAATCGATTGAATCCAGCTTGTGAAGGGCTTTAAATGTCAGAGCATTTTATATTTTATCCTTGGGATAACAAGGATTCCCTGGAGTTTATTGACTTGGAGAGTGGCATGGTTGGACTTGTGCCTGACTGGTGTGTGGAAGACGTTTTTGAAACAGAAAGACTTGATACTGAGAGGCCAATGGGGAGGCTAATGCAATAACAATAATATATAATACTTTTACCTAACTAATGCAAAGGTAACAAGAAAGTGTCTCATCTAAAGGAGCTAAAATTTTACTGGGGAAGGGAATATCATATGTATACAGATAAGTACACTCAAGATAACTTGAGAAGAAAACAGCCCTGTCAACCAAGGAGATCGGGAAAACCTTCAATTCATGCTCGGGAGCTAAAACGGACATGTTCATAGGAGAATGTCAGTTTATATGCCATGCTTCATGGCTTCAGAAGACTAAGTGAAATGGACCCAGGGATTGGAAGAGGCAATGGTTCCCTCACTACCAATGACAGTTTACACAAGTATTGTGCTTATGTTACCCAGCCTGAAGAACTCTACTATTGCATTCTCCTGACAACCCAGCTTGGGAAACCACCTGCAATCAGTCATATAAAATACAAGTTTGAATCCAAGTCTTTTGAATTCAAGTGCATTATCAGTCAAGATTTGAATTAAGTAAATGACGCCACCTCTTTCTTTCTTACTGTGACTGCTCCAGAAAGGGATTTAGAACTGAAAGCCCAAATTATCCTCTCTGCCTTACTCTAACAGCAATGAGGAAATAAAGTATCCTGCCCAGAAGGACTCGGTCGTGGCCTCTGCTTTCTTGAAAAGTACCTTAAGATATCCTCCACTAATTCACTTTTGGCCTAATTTTTGCCAATTATTCTACTTTTTTCTTTCTCTGCTCCTTGCTCTTCAACTAAACTAAACACAAAATATGAACCTAACCCCAACAACTTAACCCTAGATTCATACTTGTTCCTAATCAGAACCCTAAAATTGGGTGACTTGTAAATATTTACTGCCTACATCTGAAGCGATGCCACTTGCTAAGCTGAGAATTTATATTTTAGCTTTCTAGGACAATTTCCCAGCCAGCCCTGCCCACCACCCTTTGCATTCTTTCTTTTCTAACTCCACCCAACTCCCTGTGTCTTCTTTAGACTGGCTCCCTCACAGTGAAAAGTCCCAGCTCTACCTAGATCACTCTTCACCTCTAATCTACATTGAGATTCACCACATCCACTCTTCTTCTCTGTATTGAAGTTTTGAAAGCTGGGCTATCTTCATTACAAAATGAGGAGACATCTGACAAATCTCATGGTGGATTTGGTCCCTGCCTCTCACCCACATGGACTCCAAAGAGTGCTTTACTTTGGGTGCCATAAATTAGATAAAACACCTTTCATAAATGGTTAGCTATCTACTTTGAACACCATGCTTGAATACCAGCCTTATGGAAAATTTTAATAAGGTAAAGAACTTAGAAGATAAAGGTCAGCAATAATTTAGACTAAAAACACAGGGCAGTAAATAGACACCCATGACAGGGGGTCATAAATCTGACCATACAAAGGAAACACTGTGGATTTGTAATCCTTCTAAAGGAATTCAACTCTGAAAGACAATAGTACCTCCCTGGCTATTAATTACAATTTCTTATCTGAGCAAGGTAAGCAGGATTCAAGGGAGGGTTGTGGGTAAAGATAGTGGTTCAGACAAAGACTATCAAAGAGGTTGGGATTCTGGGAAAATGGAAGGTAACTGACCTTGAGAAATGGCTGCTTCAACTCAGGTACCTACTTCTCACTTAGGCCTCAATTTCCTCCTCAGCCTAACCAGAGAGTTAGATTAGAGAATGTCCAAGTTCTCATCTAACTTTCACATTCTAGATATTCTAGGTGATAAAGTATTCAAGACAGATTCACCTAAATTTCTAGGGAATCCATAATGATGACTTTAGGATGCCAAATGTCTGCTTTACTTAGATCTGTTTGTATCTGAGGACACACTTTACAGAATCATAGAATCCTAAAGGTGGAAAGGCCCTCCCAGCTCATCTAATCAAATCAGTAACTAAATAATAATGACATACACAGTATTCCCAATTAGTAGAAATTCTGTGAATGTCATTCTTATTTAGAATGCCATTAAGTGGCCCCTGGTTTCAGACCTTCAATGACAGAATTCAATATCATTTGAGATGGATCATTCCATTCCAATTTAAGAAAGCTCTGATTGTTTAAAAGTTTCACTTTCTACATCATATAGGCTGGTAGGTTTTTTTTAATTATTACTTTCTGTCCATCTATGAGTGGAAAGGGGATTGAGTTCAGAGCTTTTTTTTTTTTTTTGTATTTCCTATTAGACCATGAATTCCAGAGCATGGTCACTGCTTGGACAAGAGCTGATCTTCATATACATAAAGCAGGTGGTCTGTAAATGTGGGTGAAATGAATAAATGAGTGGATGAAAGGTGCTAACAATAATACTTTTGGTAGGAATGTTCTGAAGGTCAGAATATCTTGGCCTTTTTTGATCTGCAGTTGATACTACAGGGAGAGTCTCAAAGAACTGTTTTGGACCAGCTGTCCTCTGCTCACTCTCCACCTCCAGTTATCAGGATCTTCTTGCACCTCACACTGAGGAGTATAAGAATTCCACAACTCTGTTTTTGGATACCTTGAGGAAAAACTAAGAGGAGATGGTGGAAGCCTTTTGGAGCAGGTTAGTGAGGGACCTCAATTGTCTGCAGATCCATGTTGGCTCATCCAGAGATGCTGACTGCATGGTGCCTTGTGATTAATTGTAACCCTTCCTCTGATTCAGCTTCTGGGCATGGTGGTATAGCACTGAGGGAGTGGGGGTGGAATTGAAAATGGTCAAATCCAAGCCCCCACAGAGAGACCAAGGGATTGGTCTAAGATCACACAGCAGTGAAAGCAGGTTAAGATCAGAAGTGGCCTGGCCCTGAGCCCACTGCACCACACTGCCTGTGTGCTGTGTGATAATTGATAATATCCATGTCTTACTAATATGTAAGAATTTCCTAGGAATCTATAAACCTTTGTCTACAGCATTATTAATAATATTGATAATTAGTGTATCTCTTACTATCTATCATATGGCTATAGCTGGGTGTAATGGATAGAGTTGGGCTTGTATTCAGGAAGCCATGGATTGCCATCTTTGTTCTGATATGGATGAACCATTTGATCCTGACAAAATTCAAATTTCTCTGACATTTAGGAAACTCCCAAGAACTTACCTACTGACTTTTAAGATTTGAATCAGTAGAGAGTTCCTTGACCAGGAGGACCCCCTACACTGAAAATGGAGCTTATTCTCTTCTTTGTATGTTGCTACCTTGCAATGGATGGATGAGTTTCAGGATTTTTCAAGGACAGAAATCACAAATCTTATTATGTTTTTTAATCTTTCAGGTAATTTTCACATCATTTAGCTGCATGGGAATAACCATTCACATTTAAATAATGATTTAACTTTTAAGTGCTCTTTTGGCAATGCCTTCCTCAATAGATTACAATTAAAGTCCCCATTTTGTGAAAGAGGAAACTGAGGCTAAGAGGGAAAAAGAACTTGCCAGCAGTCACCTATTTCATCACAACACCCTGGTGAGGTATATAATGCATGCATTGGCATCCTCACTTTGAAAGAGAATGCTGTGTGTGTCATCCTGAATGGATCTGTGGTACTAGTAACAGTGACAACAGTTCATGTCCTCAGTCAATCAGCAAGTATTTATGAAGTGCCTGCTCAGCACCAGGAATTGTGCAAGCAGTTGGGAAAACCAATATTAAAATGAAACAATCCTATTTGCAAGCTTCCAACAAAGAGCTTTCTTCAAACAGCCCCATGCACCTACATGCTGGCCAATGAATGACTGTGGAGTGTGCATGTAGGATTAACAATCTAGAGAAACCTGTGTGCCTGGTGCTATGGATTTCTCTGTATGTGTGTATTGTGAGCACATGGTGAGCATGTAAGGAGAGGAAGGAAATACTCTTTAATGAGGACATCATTATGGGTCACATTAGAAGGTGAGCTCTCTGAACATGTTTCCCGGAGTTCTACCAAGTGCATGTCACCTGTTTAAATAAATGTGTGCATGCAGGCATAATATCGATATAAATTTGAGTGCAGTGGAAGGTCATCCAGAATGTGGCCTCTCCTCCTGACCCTATAGCTTCAACAAATGTTAACATATTCTTGGAAATACAGCACTTTATGAATGAGTTGCCTGAGTCATTATGGAGTTTAGAGAGAGAAAATTATTTTGTGGAGGGCAAAAGTCTACAGGTTCATGTTTATCTGTTCCCAGGAGAAACTGCAGTAACACTGTGCCTCCCTCCCCCACATCATTAGAAGACATAACTGCACTGTGCTAGCATACATCTCTAGGGTGAGGTGGCCAACATGCAGAAAGCACCTTTCAGTGTCCTTTGGAGCATTCTTCCTTACAGAGGGTAAAGGAGGAGAAAGAAGCTCTGTTCTGAGACAGAAACTCTAACTTCCAATTCAGGAACTTCTCTGCCAGGCGTCCACAAATCAAAATGTGATAACTAACCCTTCATCTCCTAGGAACCTCCTCTGAGGACTCAGAGCTGGAGCAGAGGAATCTTTTGGGTATGCCCAAAGAGATTGGGTTCTAGTAAGTCCTAGCAAGTTGGGAAAGCCTTTGGTACAGACCCAGCTATGGAAAGTATAGTAGTCACAGAATTACAAAGGGGATAATTGGCCATCCAGTCCAACCTGCATTTGAGAAGTGGCCGTTCAATCTTTGTTTGAAGACTTTCAATGCAAGACCTCCCAGTACCTCTTGAGATAGCCTATTGTGCTTATGAATAACTCTAATCATTAGGAGGATGTCAAAATGAAAATTCTTTCATCAAACCTCCACTTTCCTGTTTGTAACTTCAACCAACTGCTCCATGATGATGATGATGGTGAAGACCATCATCATCACCATAGCTAATATTCTTATCATGCCAGCTATGTTCCTGGCACATGCAAAATGCCTTACAAATATTGTCTCAATTAATTCTCAAAACTTTGGGAAGCAGATGGCTACTTTACACATGCAGAAACTGAGGCAAATAGAAGTTAAGTGACTTGGCCATGGTCACACCATCAATGTGAGCTCAGGCATCCTGACCCCAGGTCCAGTGCTCTCTCTACTGTGCCCCCCAGCTGCCAAGCTTGGTGTTCTGTTCTCTGAGGCCAAGTGTAACAAGGCAGATACATCTTCCTCAAGACAACTCTATCAATACCTGAGGACAGCTGTCAATGTCTCCTCCTCCCTTTAGCTTCTCTTCTCCAATATAATGATGTCCAGCATGTGCTCACTTTTCCTGATCTCAGTTCCTCCTCTTCTACATGTTCTTGAGGTTTTCAGAGTCCATCATAAATTGTTGGTATTCAGGACCTCCCAATCCTGTCTGGGCTTCAACTAGTGCAGTGGAAAGACAGGCTACTATCTCTCCATTTTAGTTGGGCTGTGTACAAAGCACTGGGTATATAAAGCAAGCACTGGAGATAGAAAGAAAGGCAGAAAATGAAAAATAAAATAAAGTAACTCCTGCCTTCATGGTGCTCCATTTGCAATGGGTGCAACATGTAACTCTTTAGGGACATACAAGATACAAGGTAATTTGATGGAGGAAGGCACCTGTGGTTGGGCGGGGGAGGGAAAGAACTGCGCAGGTGAGGCTGTGGCTACACTACTCTTAAAGAAGCCTAAGATTCCTTTAATTTTCTGTGGCTTCTAAAGCAAAACATTGGCTTGTTATCCTAGTAGGATGTCACCCAAGATTAGCCAGTAGAGGCCAGAGAGAGGGTCAGCACCAGAAGAACAATTACAGGGAAATGCATTTTTTAAAAAGTAGTTCATGAAACCATCTATTAAGGTATGGATGCCTGCTTTGTGTCAGGAGACAGATCACCCACTGTGATCATAGAAACATGGCAACCAACATTGTAGCTATCAAGGACCTTAAATTCCGTTTGACCCCAACCTGCCATTTGAAAGATAAAGAACCTACGTCCCAGAAAGGGAAGAGACTTTGCCTAAGGTAATTTGAGTAATAAGTGGCAGAGACCAGATTTGAACTCAGGTCCTTTGATTCCAAGTCCTGCATACTTGGCATTGCAAAATATTGAGGAAATTCTGAGTTATTCATGAAACACATCCTTGTTGCTCTTAAATACATGGGTATAGCTTAATTCATCTTTGGCTCTCTCCAGTATCCAGCACAGCTCTTTACATGTGAGAGGGGCTTTATAAATGTTACTTAAATTGAATGGTGTCAAATTTCTTTAAAAAGGGCTCATCTCTTGGGGACTTTAATACCCACATTCTATAATCTTGCTCTGTTATAGATTTTGCTTTTGTTTCATCTGGAAATCTTTTATTCAAAGGCAAAATTGAGCTGAGGACCTGTCTATATTATTGAGTAATTCCAAATCAGAAAATGAGATCTAGGGCAGAGAGTAGAGAGAGAAATGATCCCCTCTAATGTTGGGGTCCTTTATGGGCTCAAGTTTGGAGACAACAGCATGCCATTCGCATCGAGCCTCAATGCAATCACTCGCAGGCATTTGGCTTGTCCATCTACACAGGAAAAGATCAAGTGTGAAGAACAGCAAAAGCCCAGACTTCCAGATGTATCTGAATGGACGCCTCTAGAGCTTCAGAACAGTGTGCATATGTAGAGCAGACGGCAGAGCTGGACAATGAACTGGCCCCAAACTGAAATGATGATAATATTAAATATAATGCTTGCAATTTTGCAAAGTAATATATAAATATTCTCTCACTTAGTCCTCAAAACAAATCTGGGAGGTAGATAATTTATTATGCCCATTTGACAGATGAGGAAACTGATACAGAAAAAGGTTAAATGACTTGCCCAGGGTCACACAGTTATTAACTGTCAGAGGTCATATTTGAAGTCAGGTCTGCCTGGCTCCAAACCCAGTGTTTTGTGGTGACACCTAGCTGGCACGGAAAATGAGGAGGATATTGGACTCTTTTGCTTTGAGGAAATTTCAATTTTCTTTTACTGATCCCCAGACTGTCTTTGCCAGTAAAGACCCATATCTTCAACAGTGATATCTGTCTTGTATTCTTTCATGCGATCGAGACCTGGAGCACTATTGCACCGCAGAACTAAAGTTGAGCTTCACCATACGGCAATGGGAAGATACGCGGTGGATGCAGCGGAATCCAACCAGGACCTCTGAATCAAAACTGAATAAAGAATAGCAGCAAAGAACTGTGGGATTGAAAGAGAAGTTGGGCTTGTCACCTAGTGAAAGTAGGAGGACATCATGTGGCAGTCAAAGTGTGTCAATAGAGCCCTCACAATGTAAGAAGAAAGCAAAATGGTCCCTCCCAACATATTGGGTTGGCTCCTCTGACCTTTAAGGAAGTGTTTTACCAGAGTCACATGGGGTGGGATGGATAGACTTGGAAGAGTCATGATATGCATTTTTTTGGGAGGGAATGTCAGAATCAAGATCATGGGATCACTAGAGGTGGCCATATTCAGTAGAGCAGTCATTTAACTTCTCCATGGCACTGGACAGCTCTCTAAGACCATAAATTGCAGATCAATGAATTGTAGGGGAACAAGTGCCTTGACCCAGAATTAAGGACCCAATGAATTCAGTGGTCTGGTCAATAACGACACAAAATCATGAGGAGTTTAAGGCTGATCACATTTCTTCTCTTTTTTTTTTTTGTTGGGGGGGAGCACCCTCTGAAGTAAGTTATTGAAATCTCACTGTACCTTCTCTACAGGTGAGGAAACTGAAGCTTGGTGAGATGTGACTTGCCCAGGGTCACACAGCTTATAAACAGGGCTGAGGTTTGAGGAGCCATGGAAAGAGCAGAGGATCCAGTCAGAGGATCTAGTCTGTATCCCAACTCGGCCGTGTGCTACCTATATAATCCTGGTAGGTTGGTCATATGACCAGAGCCCATTTTCCTTCTCTGTAGAATAAAGGTGACCTCATTGATGGACTAAAGGGTCTTTCAGATCTAGATTCTATGAAGGAGAAACTCAAACCTGAATCTTCTGACTCTAAATTCAGAGTTCCTTTCCTACTCGACTTACTGTGGAGTTATTTGTATGTGGAGGGGGGATAGCATTAAACATACATGTAGCTATTTAAAGACACATTAAAAAATCTCTCTCATCTCCCTTCACACACACACACACACACCCATGCCTCTGCAGCTGTCCATTTTACCTTACTCTTGCTTGGCTCTATGGTAGGTGCTCAACCGATATTTTTGGATGGCCAGAAGAAATATTTGGACTATTAATATTTAACAAATGATTCACTTTTGAAAGAAAGAATCTCTAAATAAAAACTAAGATTTTTTTTTCTTCTTGCTCCCTGGAGATCAGCTTAGAATGCCATGCAGGCGAAAGAGCAGAAAATGAAAATGATGGGGAAATGTGTTGTAGAATCTCTCTCAGGCATATTTGGAGGAAGTAATTTTTTCCCTCCTCAGCAAAGGGAAGCAATGATTAGCAGCAGACAAACCTCAAAGTTTTCAAGTTTCCATTGGCTCCAGATAAGAACCCAATTATGTAAATGCCTCCACTGCCCCTTTTCAAATCATGCTGGTAAGAACAGAGCTTCAAATTCTGACAGGAAATTTTCTCCAATTTTTATTTTCAGACTTGTTATGGGTGAAGAGAAGGTGGGGAGGATAAATTCTGTTCTGGAAGCATACTACACCATTGAATTCAGCAATGCCCTAGGCCAAAAATATTGGTTTTGGAAAGTACATGATTTAACAATTTTTAGAAAGCTGGCCTGGCAACGCTGCCTTTTCCCAACATTTATTTGTCTTTGATTTGATCAATCAACAAACACTGGCCTAGGCCCTGAAGTTGCACTGCTGTCAAGGAACTTACATTCTATTGGGGGAGCCAGTGGGTACACATAGAAGTATATACACCACGGATATATATGAAATGTGTCCAAGTGGATTATGGGAGTGGAAGGATGGGGAACGGTTTCCTGTTGAAGGTACTGCTTAAGGTCAGTCTTGAAGGGTACTGTTATAATTATTTGTTATAAAAGTATTTTTTTTAAATAGACTTATTATTTCATTAGTGAAGGAAGTTCTGGTGAAGAACTGTTACCAATGGAAACCAACATTTTCTCTGCAACCAAATGGAGAGCTGCCCAGAGTAATGGTGTCAAACTCAAATGGAAAGAGATTTCTGTGGAAAGCAAACCCCAAATTAATACTATGTATGTTGTATAGATTTTTTATTTATTTTGTTCAACATTTCCTGATTACATTTTAATTTGATTTGGGCAGGACTCAAGAGTTTGGCAGGCCAATTTAGGCCAGGACTGTGAGTTTCACCTCTGGTCTAGGGCACTGAGAAGGCAGTGAGTTGTCACTGGTCTCATAGCTAATGTGTGTGAGAAAAGATTTGAATCAATCACTTCCTGGTTTCAAGGGGCCCATTGTCTATACCATACACCACACTGCCTCTCAATACATAATACCCATCCTTAGCATTCATTTCTATACCTCTTACCATTGTGAAACCTTCCTTTCACTTCAACATTGCTATTTTATCTAATGCAAATGTGGTTATCCTCATTTGAAAAACAAATAATAGTAATAACTATCATTGACATAGTATGTACTATGTGCCAAGTAATTTTCACAAGTATTATATTATTTGATCCCCACAACAATCCTTGGAGATAGGTGCTGTCATGATTTCCAGTTTATAGATGAGGAAATTGAGGCAAAGAGGTTAAGTGACTTGTCCAGGGCAATATAATTGACGCCTGAGGCAGGATTTAACCTCAGATCTTGACTCTGGGACAAGCACTCTATCTACTGCACCACCAAGCTGACAAACTGAGTCCTAGAGAAGCCAAATTATTTGCCTCCAATCACGTTCACGGGACTGGAATATGGCACCAAGTCTCCAAACACCAAGTAGAATTATCTTTTCAGGACACAAAACTCCTTTCTTTCAACTTGTTAAAAGACGCTTCCATTTCCAGACCCCAGATAATGTTGCCTCTTCCAGACAGGTCCTGAGAGGGCTTATAATTGGACATGGAAATGGCAGTACCTTTCACTACTAAAGGTGTTACCATGCTTATACTATGCTTATATATGCCCCAATATATACTTTTAGTAATAATAATAATATTAAATGATATTTCTGTACCACTTCAGGGTTACCATGAAGGTCACAATTTATTCTTCATTTAAAAGTCTCTTCTTACATATTTCTTGACCTTCTGCTATCTTACTTCCAGCCTCTTCACTCAATTGAATCCATGTTCTTCAAAATTAGCAACGACCTCTTCATTTCTTAATTCGATTATTTTTTCTTCGTGTCTCATTCTCCTTGACTTCCCTGTTTCACTTGATTCTGTTCATCATCTTCTGGATGTTCTTTCTTCTTTAGGTTCCTGTGATTCTATTCTTTCTCTGTCCCCCTTCATTCTGTAGGACTGCTCCTTCTCTGTTTTGGCTTAGTCAGGATCTTTGTCTTGCCTCTTAAGTGCTCCTATTTCCCAAAGCTTCTGTACTTAACCATTGGATCCCTCCAGACTCTCTCCCTTTATATTGTATTTGTTTCCATGGATTCAATTATAATCTTTTTGCAGATGAGTCTCTTTATTATCCAGCCTTTATCTGTCTGCTGAACTTATCAACTTCCTGCATCGACTTCGTCTTGAACATTTGCAACTGGATATTACAAACACATCTCAAACCCAACATTTCCAAAGAAAAGATCATTATCACCCTTCCTCATTCACACGCACACACACACACACACACACACAAACACACACACACACACACACACACACACAGAGCTATCCTCTCAATTTACCTCTTTCTTTTGATTACATCACAATTCTTCTAGGCTTCGAGGTTTACACACTCAGAGTCACCCCTAATTCTCTACTCTAACTCACTCCACACATCCAATCAGTTTCCAGGTATTCTTGATTTTACCCTCACATCTTTCTAATCCATCTGCTTCTCTCAATTAACATGCCTATACCCTGAGGTGGTTCAGGTCTTCATAGTTTTGGTTTTAATGGCTCAGAGTGAGTGTAAATACAAATTGTTTCCATTCTGGCCAGAAACCCTGAGGGTCTTCCACTTTCAAATAGACTTTTTTTTTGAGTAGTCAGATTTTGCCTCATTTCTTACCTAGCCTTAAATCACTGAATCACTGAATCACTGAACAGATGTTGCCTCAGACAAACTGAGACCTGGGCAAGACCTTAACTTAAAAAAGGTTAAGGTCTTCTCACTGTACCTGGGGTCATCACCAGTCATCCTGACCTATGTCTTGCCACTGAACTCAGATTCTAGAGAAGAGAGTGAGATTGATGACCTTGCACAGCTCTGCCTCATTTAAATCCAATTTGTTTGCAAGTCAAGACATAGCCCTCCTGATGTCATTGGTCTTTTTTGAGAATGAAGGAGAACAACCTCTTGCTTACATAATTGCATTAGTTTTCCATTCAAGTTCCCCATCTTAAGTCTACCCCCAAAACAGTGTCTCCTCCACAGTTGTTAGTCAGAAAGTACAGGCATGATCACATTTCTTGCTTGCCCAAACTCCTTTGGCTCCCCATTCCTTATGGAATTAAACCACTTCCTCTGATTGGGATTTTAATGCCTTACATAATGCATCCTACATTACACGCATTATGGCACATTTCTCCCTTTCATGAAATCAGTATTCCAGTCAAATTGACCTCCTTGCCAAACCCTTTGTCTGACATTCCATTTCCCTCATTTCTAGACTGTGATCCCTCCTCATTTCTAGCTTGCAGATTCCTACCTGCCTTTGAAACTCAGCTAAAGTATTCCCTAGCCTTCAGGACATCTCTTCTCATTTCTAGCAATTGCTAATACCTGCCCACACACACAGAGTTTATTGTGTTTTTAATTTATTAATATTACAACTTCTTTGAGCTCACTCTCCCAACTTCCACCTGTATTGGCAGGTTAAATTACCAGAGGACAGCTGACTAATACTCCTCTTAGACTTCTAGGGCTAATCTGAAGAGGATGGCTATTTGCAGTACTGTTGCCCATGAGCCTCTATGTGTATTCTTTCTTAATGTTTATTACAATTTATATCTTCCCAATATTTATTAATTGGTTCATTCTAATTAGCTTTTACATAATGATATTTTCTGAGTTTTAGCAAGAATATAAGTACAAAAAATACCCCCCCAAGCCAAAAACACACTATCCACTCTGAATGCACTTAATTCCTTGGAAGAGTGGGTTCAAATTCAAAGCGGTATTCACCAAATGTCACTTTTAACACAATGTATATTCTAGCTCCCACACATACCCAAGGTATAAGCCTGGGGAGAGTGGGCTCAAACATAAAGCATAAAGATATTGAAAGACATTTAGGACCTATGTGTATCCCACAGAAACCTCTTGGTCCAGAAAGATCCTTTCTTCCTTCAAATAATTCTAACCAGGTTTATATCTGGATGTAATGTAGGTGATGATCAAATTGTTCTCTTTGTTTTAGGACAGGGTGTCTCAGCTACTGGGTTGATTCACTTCCAACAAGTTTCTCTTCAAGACTGTCTTCTCATTACAGTCAGCTACTGAAACAACTTGCAGAACCTGATACTGATTCCAGCTGATGAATCTTTTGACATTTTCAAGCACATAAGGTTATACATTAATCTGTTTTATTTCTGAATATGTATTTACCTAGGATCAGGATAGAATGAACACAAAGGACAAAAGAAGTAGTTGAACCAGATAGGTATTCATGGACATTAGGCATCTGCGTGGAAGCTGGACCTGACTTCCCTCTCCCACCTGGGAGTCCAGACAGCTATTCCTCCTCATTAAAAATCCCTCAGGGAACCAAACATGGTGCAGCCATGGGTTAGAATGAACTAGCACATGCCTGGTGAGTGCAGAAGCAGTTCGATAGGGACACCCCTGGCTATGGGCACTTACAGAAAGAAGGAGTTCTTGTTTTCAGCTCCAGGCCAGAGTGAAGAACTGAAGGAGGATCTATGACCAAAGCCTCTATCCCCCACACCCCAGGACTAATGGTGATTACAATAATAAGCTGCTCAAAAAAAAAAAGCAGGCACAGAACCCGACTTTAGAAAATTACTATGGAAATAGAGAATGCTGGGATTCATCTTCAGAGGAGGATATTTAAGCAAAAAAAAGAGCCTCTGTGACCCCGAAGATTAATGTCAAATGGTCACCTGTCCAAAAGAATTCACAGAAGAACTTTAAAATCACTATAAAAATCAAATGACAGAAATTGAGGAAAATTTAAATATATATATCTATATATATATCTATATATATCTATATATTTATTTATATATTGTTGATATATATATATATATTTATTTATTTATACATTGTTGATTGATATATATATATATATATATATATATATATATATATATATATATCAGGAACAAATGTCCATGTGAATATTTTGGGGTGGATTCTCTAAATTTGTGCATCTCACATTTCTTTTGAGCTACTTCAATTCTGCATTGCCCATGGAGCACAGTGCCTTCTCTGAAGAAGGTACACCATGCTGCGTGGTCCTGTGCCAGTATCTTCCACATCACACAATTCCAAAATTTTTAAGAGAAACCTTGAAAGTGTCCTCATATCACTTCTTCTGACTACCTTGTGAGATTGGAAACAAGAGATACACAAAAACATAAAATAAAGATTAGGAGCAGAATTTATTAGGAAAAAAAAGAAGGGATTGGAATCATGATCTCAAGAAAAGTTGAAGCTAAAATAGATTTAATCAAAAGAGAAAAATACAAAAACTATACTACATATCTGCCAAATTTAGACTATTTTTATATATGAATTTATTTTCAGTTTTCAATATTTACTTCCACAAGATTTTGAGTTCCAAATTTTCACCCCCTCTCACCCCTCCCCCCACCCCAACATGGCATGCATTCTGAATATCCCTTCCCCTAGTCTTTCCTCTCTTCTATCTCTTCCCTCCTTTTCTTATCCCCTTCCCCTTCTATTTTCCTGTAGGCAGGACAGACTTCTGTACTCCATTTCCTGTATTTCTTATTTCCCAATAGCATGTGAAAACATTTTTTTAAACATGTATTTTTAAAACTTTAGGTTTCAATGTTCTGCTTCTGGGAGCCAAGATGGTGGAGTGAAAAGGTAGTCGCTCTCACTCTCCCCTACCAACCTCTGAAAACCCAGAAAAATATCACCCCAGAAAAAAAAAACCCTAGAACAGCTGAACTAGAAGAAAGACAGGGAGCAGCAGTGCAGCAGCCCAGCAAAGGGTCTCCCAGTGCCTCAGCAAAAATAAGGCAGGCAGAACTACAAGGGGCCCCAGGCAGATAAGTACCCTGTGGCATTCATCTGAAAGGAGGTGAAGAAAACAACCTAAAGGCTTCCTAAAGCTCGGCCCTTGCTGATTCCAACCCAACACCAGGTGAGCTGTCAAAGCCCTGCAGCTTCCAATTGTGAAGAAATCCTGAAGCCCAGGTGGTAGAGCAGGCAAACATCAACACCTGGACCTCCAGTGCCTCAGTGAGGGCAGGGGAACCGTGGAAACCAGCTCAGAAAACCACCAGGTGCCTGGCACTCCACCCAAAGGAATCTCCCAGTGCATTAGCAGGAGACAACACTGCAGGGGGCCCGGGGCAGATAAACACCTGCAGCACCCATCTAAAAGGAGCTGAAGAAAGCTAAAGGAAAGGAAAAGCAGGCAACCTAGAATTGCCTGAAAGTTCCAGCCTTGCTGATTCCAGCCCAACACAGGTAAGCTGCCAGAAACCTACAGCCTCCAATTGCCAGCATAAGAGGCCCCAGCACAAAGCCAGTGACCAAGACCTAGGCTCCCAACACAAGAAGCTTGGGTCAGTACCCTCTGTTCCCCAGCAGGAGAGCTCAATCTCTTTAAAGGCCAGGGAATAAAGAAACACCATGAGTAAAAAGAAATGTACCATAGATTCATATGAGAAGAGTGAAGATCAAGACAGAAATTCTGAAGAGGACAACATTGTCAACAAACCCACATCTGCAACAACAAAAGGGAATATGAACTGGTCTGAAGCCCAAAAAGCCTTCTTAGAAGAGCTCAAGAAGGATTTTAATAGTCAAATGAGAGAGGTAGAAGAGTCCTTCAAAAATACAATTGGCCAATTGGAAAAAAAATACACTGAAGAAAACAAGTCCCTAAAAAACACAATTGGCCAATTGAAGAAGGAAGGACAAAAACTAACAGAAGAGTATACTGAAGAAACAAGTCCCTAAAAAACACAATTGGCCAGTTGAAGAAGGAAGTACAAAAACTAACAGAAGAAAACAATCTGTTAAAAACTAGAATTGGACAAATGGAAACTAATGTCTCTATGAGAGAGCAAGAATCAGTCAAACAGAAACAAAAAAATGAAAAAATAGATGAAAATGTAAAATACCTCATCAGTAAAACAACCGACCTGGAAAATCGACTCAGGAGAGACAATTTAAAAATTATTGGACTACCTGAAAATCATGATGAAAAAAAGAGCCTGGACAGTATCTTTCAGGAAATCATAAAGGAAAACTGCCCAGAAGTCCTAGAACCAGAAGGGAAAATAACCATAGAAAGAATCCACCATCACCACCTGAAAGAGATCCCAAATTGACAATGCCAAGAAATAATAGCAAAATTCCAAAATTATCAGATGAAAGAGAAGGTGCTGCAAGCAGCCAGAAAGAAACAATTTAAATATCATGGAACCACAGTCAGGATTACACAGGACCTTGCAGCTTCTACATTAAAAGACCGCAGGGCATGGAACATGATATTCTAAGGCAAAGGAGCTTGGAATGCAGCCAAGGATCAATTACCCAGCAAAAATGAGCATCATTTTTCAAGGGAGGAGGTGGATATTCAACAAATAGGAGACTTCCAAACTTTCCTGATAAAAAGACCAGTGCTCAACAACAAAATTTGATCTTCAAGTACAGGACTCAAGAAGGACTTAAAAAGGTAAATGGGACAGAAGAATACAATATGTTGTTAATAAGGGGGGGGCTGTTTAAACCCCTAGAAGGTAATATGAGACTTGCAACCCTTGAGAACTGTATTGTTATTACACTTTGTTAAAGGAGTATACATAAAGAGGGTGGATATTAGTTGACTTTGATGTGATGATAAAAAAAAATAATCTAATCAAGTGGGTTAAATGGATCCAAATAAGTGGATCAATCTGATCTTAGAAAATGTACTGAGAAAGGAGGAGGCAGACAAGGGTAAATTACATTACAGGAAAAGACACAAAATCCTATTACAGCAGAGGGAAAGAAGGGAGGGGGGAGCATTGTTTGAACCTTACTCTCATCAGATTTGGCTCAAGAAGGGCATAATATAATCAGTTACAAATACAAATCTAACTTGCCCTATACGCAGTAGGAGGGAAAAGGGGAAAGAAAAGGGAGGGGGGAAAGAAGGGAGGGAAGAGCAGTAAGACTAAAGGGGAAGAAAAGGGAAAGGGATAATAAAAGGGGAAGGGACTGAAGGAGGCGTGGTCAAAAGCAAAACACTAGTGAAGGGGGAAAGGAAAAAGGAGAAAGAAAAGCATAAATGGGGGAAAAAAGGATGGAGAAAAAGACACAGATGGTAATAATAACTGTGAATGTGAATGGGATGAACTCTCCCATAAAACGGAAATGGATTGCAGAATGGATTAAAAACCATAATCCTACAATATGTTGTTTACAGGAAACACATTTGAAAAAGAGTGACACATACAGGGTAAAGGTAAAAGGCTGGAGCAGAATATATTATGCTCAGCTGAAGTAAAAAAGCAGGGGTAGCAATCCTGATCTCAGACAAAGCAAAAGCAAAAATAGATCTAATCAAAAGAGATAAGGAAGGAAACTACATCCTGCTAAAAGGCACCATAGACAATGAAGTAATATCATTACTAAACAAATATGCACCAAATGGTATAGCATCCAAATTCTTACAGGAGAAGTTCAGGAAGTTACAGGAAGAAATAGACAGCAAAACTATAATAGTGGGGGACCTGAACCTCCCCCTCTCGCACTAGATAAGTCTAACCACAAAATAAACAAGAAAGAAGTTAAGGAGGTGAATAGAACATTAGAAAAGTTAGGTATGATAGACCTCTGGAGAAAACTGAATGGGGATAGAAAGGAATATACTTTTTTCTCGCAGTACATGGCACATACACAAAAATTGACCATGTACTAGGGCATGAAAACCTCACAATCCAGTGCAGAAAGGCAGAAATATTAAATGCATCCTTTTCAGATCATGACACAATAAAAAATTATATGTAATAAAGGGCCATGGAAAGATAGACTAAAAAATAATTGGAAACTAAATAATCTAATCCTAAAAAATGATTGGGTCAAACAACAAATCATAGAAACAATCAATAATTTCATTCAAGAGAATGACAATAATGAGACAACATACCAAAACCTATGGGATGCAGCGAAAGCAGTTCTTAGGGGAAGTTTTATATCTCTAAATGCTTACATAAATAAAATAGAAAAAGAGGAGATTAATGAATTGGGCATACAACTAAAAAAACTAGAAAAAGAACAAATTAAAAATCCTCAACTAAACACCAAATTAGAAATATTGAAAACCAAAGGAAAAATTAATAAAATTGAAATTAAGAAAACTGTTGAACTAATAAATAAAACTAAGAGCTAGTTTTATGAAAAAATCAATAAAATAGATAAGCCTTTGGTTAATTTAATTAAAAAAAGAAGAAAGAACCAAATTACTAGTATCAAGAATGAAAAGGGTGAAGCTACCACCAAGGAAGAGGAAATTAAAACAATAATTAGGAATTATTTTGCCCAACTATATGCCAACAAATTTGACAATCTTAGTGAAATGGATACATATTTACAAAAATATAAATTGCCCAGATTAACCAAGAGGAAGTAAAATACTTAAATAACCCCATCTCAGAAAAAGAAATTGAACAAGCCATTGATGAACTCCCTAGGAAAAAATCTCCAGGGCCAGATGGATTTACATGCAATTCTATCAAACATTTAAAGAACAATTAATTCCAATACTATATAGACTATTTGGGAAAATAGGTGAAGAAGGAGTCTTACCAAATTCTTTTTATGATACAAATATGGTGTTGATACCTAAACCAGGAAGAGTCAAAATAGAGAAAGAAAATTATAGACCAATTTCTCTAATGAATATAGATGCAAAAATTTTAAACAAAATACTAGCAAGTAGATTGCAGCAACTTATCACAAGAATAATACACTATGACCAGGTAGGATTTATACCAGGAATGCAGGGTTGGTTCAATATTAGGAAAACTATCAGCATCATTGAGCATATCAACACAAAACCAACAGAAACCACATGATCATCTCAATAGATGCAGAAAAAGCTTTTGATAAAATACAACACCCATTCCTATTAAAAACACTAGAAAGCATAGGTATAAATGGAGTCTTCCTTAAAATAATAAATAGCATTATCTAAAACCTTCAGCAAGCATTATATGTAATGGGGACAGGCTAGAAGCATTTCCAATAAGATCGGGGTGAAACAAGGATGTCCATTATCACCACTGTTATTCAATATTGTACTGGAAACCTTAGCTTTAGCAATAAGAGAAGAAAAAGAAATTGAAGGCATTAGAATAGGCAAAGAAGAAACAAAGCTATCACTCTTTGCAGATGACATGATGATATACTTAGAGAATCCTAGAGAATCAAGTAAAAAACTACTTGAAATAATAAACAACTTTAGCAAAGTTGCAGGCTATAAAATAAACCCACATAAATCATCAGCATTTCTATATATTACCAACAAAGCCCAACAGCAAGAGATAGAAAGAGAAATCCCATTTAAACTTACTGTAGACATTATAAAATATTTAGGAGTCTACCTCCAAACAAACCCAGGAACTCTATGAACACAATTACAAAACACTTTTCACACAAATAAAATCAGATCTAAATAATTGGAAAAACATCAGTTGCTCATGGGTAGGCCGAGCTAATATAATAAAAATGACAATCCTACCTAAGCTAATTTACTTATTCAGTGCCATACCAATCAAACTACCAAAAATTATTTTATAGAGTTAGAAAAAATAATAACAAGATTCATTTGGAAAAACAAAAGGTCCAGAATATCAAAGGAACTAATGAAAAGAAATGCAGGGGAAGGTGGCCTAGCAATTCCAGATCTTAAATTGTATTATAAAACAGCAATCATCAAAACTGCTTGGTACTGGCTAAGAAATAGGGAGGTGGATCAGTGGAATAGGTTAAATATGCAAGACACAGTAGTCAATGACTATAGTAATCTATTATTTGATAAACCCGCACTTTTGAAAAAAACTGCTGGGAAAACTGGAAAAGAGTATGGCAGAAACTAGGCATAGACCCAAATCTCACACCATATACCAAAATAAAGTCAAAATGGGTTCATGACTTAGATATAAAGGCTGATACCATAAGTAAACTGGGAGAACAAGGAATAGTTTACCTATCAGATCTATGGAGAACAGAAGAATTCATGACCAAACAGGAGATAGAGAACATTATGAAAAGCAAAATGGATAATTTTGATTACATTAAATTGAAAAGTTTTTGCACAAACAAAGCCAATGCAACTAAGATTAGAAGGAAGGTAGAAAATTGGGAAAGAATTTTTACAACCAGTCTCTCTGATAAAGGCCTCATTTCTAAAATATAGAGAATTAAGACAAATTTATAAGAACACAAGCCATTCCCCAATTGATAAATAGTCAAAGGATATGAACAGACAGTTCTCAGATGAAGAAATTAAAGCCATCTATAGTCATATGAAAAAATGCTCTAAATTATTGATTAGAGAAATGCAAATCAAAACAACTCTGAGGTACCACATCACACCTATCAGATTGGCCAACATGACAAAACAGGAAAATGATAAATGTTGGAGAAGATGTGGGAAAATTGGAACACTAATACATTGTTGGTGGAGTTGTGAAATGATCCAACCATTTTGGAGAACAATTTGGAACTATGCCCAAAGGGCTACAAAAATGTGCATACCCTTTGATCCAGCAATAGCACTTCTAGGGCTATATCCCAAAGAGATCAAACAAATGGGAAAAGGACCCACATGTACAAAAATATTCATAGCAGCTCTTTTTTGGTGGCAAAGAATTGGAAATTGAGAGGATGCCCATCAATTGGGGAATGGCTGAGCAAGTTGTGGTATATGAATGTAATGGAATACTATTGTGCTATAAGAAATGATGAACAGGCTGACTTCAGAAAAACCTGGAAAGACTTATATGGTCTGATGCTGAGTGAAGTGAGCAGAACCAAGAGGACTTTGTACACAATAACAGCCACGTTATGCAATGACTAATATTGTTAAACTGAACCCTTCTCAGCATTACAAGGATCTAAGACATCTCCAGAGGCCTCGGGATGGAAAATGCTGTCCACATCCAAAGAAAGAACTATGGAAGTCGAATCGCTATCTCTTATTTTACCTTCTGTTGAGTTTTGTTTCATCTTTCTGATGGTTCCTCCTATTGGTTTTAATTTTTACTTACAACTTCACTAATATGAAAATATGTTTAATGGGTATATAAATGTAAAACCTATATCAGATTGTCTGCCATCTTGGGGAGGGTGAGGGGGAGGAAGAGGGATAAAAATTTTCAACTCAAAAGCATATGGAATTGATTGTTGATAAATCAAAATAAATTAATAAAATTTAAAAAATATAAAAATATAGCCTTATGCTTTCAAATCTCCCTTCCTCCCCCCCCACCTCATTGAAAAGGCAAACAACTCAATATAGGTTGTTACATGTGTAGTTATGCAAAACACATCCATAGTAGACATATTGTGAAAAACTAACTCTATTTCACTTAATCCTATCCTGCCCTCCTATTTATTCTATTCTGTCTTTTGACCCTGTCCCTCCTCATAAGTATTTGCTTCTGATTACCCCCTTTCCCAATCTGCCATCCTCTCTATCATCCCCCTGCTGTCTTGTCCCCTTCTTCCCCTATTTTCCAATACGGTAAGACAGATTTCCTTACCCAATTGAATGTGCATATTATCCCCTCCTTAAGCCAAAACTTATGAGAATAAGATTCTCTCATTCCCTCTCACCTTCTCTCATTTCCCCTCCAGTGTAAGAACATTTTCTTTTCTGTTATGTTCTTTTTTTGTGAGATAATTTACTCCATTCTACCTCTCCTCTTCTTCTTCTCTGAATATAATACTCTCTCATCCCTTAATTTTATTCTCCAGATATAACACCTTAGTCTTCAACTCACCCTGTGCCCTCTATCTATCTATCTATCTATCTATCTATCTATCTATCTATCTACCTACCTACCTTTACATATATATAATTATTTTCCTGCAACTACCCTAACACTGACAAAGGTCTCATGGGTTATACATATCATCTTTCCATGTAGGAATATAAACAGTTCAATCTTAATAAGTCTCTTATGATTTCTCTTTCCTGTTTACCTCTTCATGTTCCACTTGAGTCTTCTATTTGAAAGTCAAATTTCTATTCAGCTCTGGTCTTTTCATCAAGAATGCTTGAAAGTCCTCTATTTCACTGAATGACACTCTTTTCCCCTGAAGGATTGTACTCAGTTTTACTGGGTAGGTGATTTTTGGTTGTAATCCTATCTCCTTTGCCCTGCGGAATATTATATTCCATGCCCTGCAATCCTTTATTATGGATGCTGCTAAATCTTGTGTTATTTTGATTGTGTTTCCACAGTACTTGAATTATTTCTTTCTGGCAGCTTGTAATATTTTCTCCTTGACCTGGGAACTCTGGAATTTCACTACAATATTCCTAGGAGTTTTCCTTTGGGGATCTCTTTCAGGAGGAGATCGGTGGCTTCTTTCAATTTTTATTTTGCCCTCTGGTTCTACTATATCAGGGCACTTTTCCTTGACAATTTCTTGAAAGATTGTGTCTAGACTCTTTTTTATTTTATCATGGCTTTCAGATAGTCCAATAATTTTAAATTTCTCTCTCCTGGATCTATTTTCCAGGTCAGTTGTTTTTTCCAATGAGATATTTCACATTCTCTTCTATTTTTTCATTCTTTTGGATCTGTTTTACAGTGTCTTGATTTCTCATAAAGTCACTAACCTCCAACTGCTCTATTCAAATTTTTAAGGAAGTATTTTGTTCAGTAAGCTTTTGGACTTCCTTTTCCATTTGGCCAATTTTTCTTTTTAGGGCATTCTTCTCATCATTGGTTTTTTGGACCTCTTTTGCCATTTGGGTTAGGCTATTTTTTAAGGTGTTATTTTCTTCAGTATTTTTTTGTGTCTCCTTTATCAAGCTGTTGACTTGTTTTTCATGATATTCTTGCATCACTCTCATTTCTCTTCCCAATTTTTCCTCTACTTCTCTTACTTGCTTCTCAAAATCCCTTTTGAGCTCTTTCAAAGCCTAGAACTGATTCATATTTTTCTTGGAGGCTTCAGATGTGGGAGCTCTGACTTTGTTGTCTTCTTCTGGTTGTATATTTTGATCTTCTTTGTCACCAAAGTAAGATAATAGAGTTTGACTCTTTTTGTGCTGCTTGCTCATGATCCTGGCCAATTACTTGAGTTTTCAACTCTTTGTTAAGGTAAGAGTCTGCTTCCAATGTGGAGAATGTACTGTCCCAAACTTCGGGGTTATATATAGCTGTTTTCAGAGATACTTGTAGGGACCTGTAAATTTTCAGTTCTTGTAAAATGGTATGATAAAGGGTGAGGTGTTTACTCCTTTCCTGGCCTGTGCTGTGGTGTACTAGTGACCACAAGCACTCCTTTCTGTCCTGGAACTATGAGAAAGGTTTCCTGTCCACAGCCACTACAAGCTCCCTGTGCCAGCGCTCCTTCTCTCCCCAGCACCGCCACCCAGAGCTGTGACCGAGATCCAAGCATGGGCAAAGTAAGAGATTCCTGCCTCAGAACTGGCAATGAGATCCCTGCATTCCCACTGTAATCAGCCATTCAATTCCTCTTCAGTCTGTGCTACAGAAGCTTGGGAAGCAGCTGCCCACCCCAATGCCACGTTCTTGGGGAAGTGGACCTGAGTCCCCACCTTCCTCTCTCAGCACCACAGAAACAGAGTTTTCCCATTGACCTTCCAAGTTGTCTTTGGCATTCCTGGATTGAGGAGTCTGTAAACTGCCACAGCTGCCCATGATTCAGTTCTCTGAGGCCTGCTCCAGGTTCACTGCAGCCTGCACCCCCACACCCTGAGCTCAGCTCCCAGCCCGGCATGATCTACCTGTCTGATCAGCCATCCAGGTTGTCTTGGGCTGGAAATTTGTTTCACTCTGTCTTTTTGTTGGTTCTGCTGCCTTAGAATTTGTTTAGAGCCATTTTTATAGGTATTTGGAGGGGTTTGGGGGAGAGCTTAAACCAGTTGCTGCTTTCATTCCACCATCTTGGCTCCAACCCCCCCCCCGATTTAGACTAATTAAAATAACTAGGCAGTATAAGGTTGGAATATTGCTGTGGTGTAGGAAATGATGAGTTGGTGGACTTAGAAGCATATGGAAAGACTTGGACGTATGAAAGAAGAGATTATCCACCCTCAAAGAAACAGAAGACAAACAAGAGTTGTATGGACTTACAGAGATGCATATGAATATATATGTCTATATGTGAATATGATTATAGATATCTAAGTATATATATATATATATATATGTTTATGTGTATATTTGTGTGTATGTGTGTATTATATATTTTTGTATATATGTGAATGTGTATGTATATCTATATGTATCTATATCTATATATCTGTGCTTAATTGTAGCCTTCTTAGAGGAAAAAAGGGTGCATAAAGGGTGCAAAAAAAGAACAAAGTAAAAAGTGCACAGCAGAGAAGAAAAGAACATTTACAAGGAAGCAATGAGAAGATGGAGAGCTCTGAACATGATGCAGAGCATTTATTATGTAGACTTTCTTGAATGGAAATTCATCACTGTATATTTTGAATCCTCTCTTATATTCTGCTTTACATATAGCAATGCTTTTTTTTCTCATTTTGTACTTAAGTTTATAATATGTTTATTTTTCTTTTCTTATTGTATATTTAAGTTTTAGTATTTAAGTTTAAAGTAAAGTTTAAAAAATTAAATTAAAAATCAACATAAAAATAAAACACATAGAAAGTATAAAAAGCAAAAAAATAGCTCAGAAGAGCATAGAGAAGTACTTGATTGTTGATATGCATTGGATTCTCATCATCTAGGATGTGTTGGAACACAGAAAGAATGATGGAAAACAGATGGATACTAGATGCTTAATATATAGGGGAGTATTACTTATCTTCCAGAAAATTGGTTGAATATAAAAACACAGCAATTGTTCTGTATTTAGGCTAAGACAGAGTCTTAAGATACCATAATGACCCCAAACCTCCATCAAATGATCATTTTTACATATTTTGTGTATTTCATTTAATTTCAAAGGTTTAAGAACCCACATGAGGGTCTGAGAGTAGCGCTGGCTGATCTTGAAAACAAGGCAGGACCTGGTTGGAGATCTAGGGCTGGAAGGGGTCTTACAAATAATAAGCATTATAGATTCTGAGTTGGGAAGGCCTACAGAGGCCATCAGCATCAAGCCACCTCATTTGGTAGATGATGACAGTCCAAAAGGGGCCAGGTGACTTCCTCAAGTTCACAGAATTAGCATCAGAAACCCGATTGGGACACAGCTCATCTGACTTCAAATTCCATGTTTTTTGTTTTTTTCTGCATCACACCTGGTAAAAAGATCCTAGTGAATGGGATTATCAACCACAAACTTTGAGCTATGCTAGTAAGTGTTAAGGGGTTAGGGGTGAAGAGTAATGGAGTGACAATGAGAAGGCTATCTCCTCTCCCAGAGAGCCTCAAAATTAATGTCTATTACTTTGTTCTCACATTGTCTGGCACGTAGGCATTATATGATAGATGATTATTGGAGGAAATGAGTGCACATTGGTGCTGCTTTCTTCACAAAGACTTAGCAGGAGTTTAACAAATCAGATACGTGCAAAAAGTAGATGCCGCGGAGAACATTGTTCACCATTAGCTGCACTGGATGGAAATTGCAAAGCTTATTGATTTTCAGACATGGGGCCATAGAAAAGAGATGCAGCTGCTGTCAGGAAAAAGCTAGCTCCAGGCAGGTGCATTATGGCCTGTGCTCACCTTCTTCTCAAATGACTGGAGTATCACAGGCTACTGACCATGATGGCATTTCAGCTCAATGAATGAGTGATTGGCTCTGGTATTGGCAATACATATCGACAAAGGCCTTCAAAGTCGCAGTTTGACTTGCAGAATCAATAGTGGTGCTGGGAAATAATTAAAACTGTCAGATTTAGAAAATATTAAAAGGTACTTAGAGATTTCTGTCAACTTTACAAAACCTGGATTAATGGAGCCCAGAGTGCACACACTGGTAAGTAACAGGACAACTTATTAAAGTCTTTCTTTGTCAGGGAAGAGTCAACATCAAAAGGTTGAGCAGCTCCCTCACTCAGTTCATTAACCAAAAATTCAGTTACTTCCCTGAAGAAGTCAAACAGTGGGCCAGGGAATACAGAGATGGCTTATGCACTCATGGATTCTACTTGTTAGCAATTTAGCAGTAATCAAAGGGCACTTACCAAATGCCTATCAGTGTCATCAGCCACACAACCACTCAAAAGTTTGATCACTGACTAGAATTTGAAGTCTATAAAGGGATATGTGCATGGTGTTGTAAGCCAGAGAAGATTACATCAGTCCTGATAAAGATCATAGAGCTAAAGAGAAATACTGCACTCACCCAAGGATCCTCCGTCAATGCAGCTGCCACCCTCTCCAAACTTTTGGAGATGCTCATTATGAGTTTCCATGGCTCCAAAATGGATCATCACCTGGTGAGCATCACTTGGTGATGATGCAGAAGTTTAGAGGGCAACATTAAGGAGGAATCCAATCCCAGACCAATGGCTTCCAATGTTCTGAAGCAGAGGAAACAAGGGATTCTGGGGATCAGTGTGGCACTTCTTCATGGGAGGACCAAGGAACCATTATTAATTCCTGACCACTGGTGATGCCTTGTCTCATCCCAGATACAAAGTAACATATTTGCTATAGTAAGAAAAATATCAGGGAGTTTAGTCCACATTTAGCATGAAGTAAAAGGGTCTTCCATTCAGTTAGTTAGAAGGGGACTAACACATAGTTCTGACAATTCTGGTAGCTGTCTCTTCCACTCTGATCCCTAACTATGTAGACCTCTTTGTCTCTTGTTCATGTCTTTGTTTCACTCTCTGTTTCCTCCCTTCATCTTCTTGTCTCTTCTTCAATAGTTCTCACCTCATTATATTCTGACCTTATTTCAAAGGGTGTATTGGAGCCAGCTCTATGTAGCCCAGAAAAACCAATTGTTAAAGTTTCTACATGGATATTTAAACCTCAGAAAATGAGACAGACGACAAGGCAAGGCTTTGTTTCTTCTGATGATTGCCCCTACCTTAAGAAAAAGATGAAGAAAATGTTAATAAGACCAATTCAACTGAAAAGAATGTTGAACATATTCCCCCCCCCAGAGCCACTTGTTAAACATTTATTAGCTCCTTCCTGCCTTAGGGCTAAAGTAACTGCTAATCAGAGTTTGGCATTGGCAGATCCCAAAAAGATCCCCAGTGGGATAGTATCAGCTTTTTAGCCTCCTAGGCTTCACTCATAACTCCACAAACAAAGGTTCCTAGGCCAGCAAAAAGCAAGGTTGTTGGCCAGGCTGGGCTTCATGGATTCTTGTGGGCTAAGGGTTGGAAAGAACATTAAGCATCAGGTCAACATCAAAGCCATTCAGAGCTGGAGAACATTGTAGAAGGAAGGAGGTCTCTCTACAACTCTGCCACTAAAAGAAGGGGGTGGGGGTTCAACAATCTGCTTGAAGTCAATATGGCTGGTCTGGGCATGAAATAGAGGTGTCCATGTACTAAGATAGGGTCTAGGGATATGAAAGACAAGAAACTTACACTCCAACAGGGAAGATATGTACATATATGCATGCATGCAGATGTGTCTACACATCTAATAGGTGTGTGTAATATATACCTGTATTTGGCATGTATGCATACATGTATACACATATGATTAATTAAAGGTACTTTTAAGAGGCAGTACACTAAGAGCAAGGGAGCAGGAGAGATTTCATGTAAAAGGCAAAGGTTGTGAAGGGGGGGGAGTTTATCGACACATGAGGGTCAGCCAGTCTAAAGGTGTGTAGACAGGAGATGAAATTCTGGCTTGACTACAATGTAGACTGTTGGAAGGGCTGTAATAGCCTGGGTGGCCCAAAAGTTTCAGTGCATTTTAAAGGTCTAAGTAGCTCGGTTTTAAACTCTGATATGCTTTAAAACTGCACTAAGGCTTTTGGGACACCCCATATGATGAGCTTAGAAAGGCTGATGAGGAGTCATTGGTTTAGCAACAGAAGGTCTCCTTTGCTACCAGCTCAGTTCCAAGAAATTCAATCCCCAAAGTGTTCTTCTGTGCCTGTGGGCCTCCTATCATGCTTGGCACTGGGGATACCACGCCAAAATAGAAGCTGCTGTCCTCAAACACCATATATCTTCTCTTTGGTCAGTGAGCTCCTGTGAAGAAGGGGCCATTCGGGTTTGGGATTGGTGCGGCCCTTCTCTGAAGCTCCAGCACTCAGCATAGTGCCTGGCACATAACAGAAACCCAGTAAAGGACTGTTGATTGACTCACTGGGTGTCTGAAATCTGTACACCAATCAACACGATCCTGTGGAGGTCCCTAGCTTCTAACTCACAGAATTTCTATTTGAATTGTAGAAGGGGTAGGGAGCCATAGACGACTTTTGTTCAGTCATTTTTCGGTTGTGTCTGATTCTCAGTAACCCCATTTGGGGTTTGTTTGTTGTTGCTGTTGTTGGTTTTGGTAGAAATACTGGAATGATTTTCCATTTCCTTCTCCAACTCTTTTTGTAGATGAGGAAACTGAGGCAAACACAGTTGAGTGACTTGCCCAGGGTCATCAAGCTAGCAAGTTACTGAGGCCAGATTTGAACTCAGGTCCTCCAGACTCCAGGCCCAGCACTCTATCCACGGTGCCACCTAGTTGCCACCATTCAGGTCACAGAGATGAAAAAACATGTTATAGAAAGATGATTTGGGCTGCTGTGAGGAGGATACCCTAGGAAATGGAGACAGGATGATCACTTCGGAGGCCACTGAACTAGACAAGGAGTGATGAGTTGCTCAGTGGGCTGATTCTTGGAGAAACTGTACACACTCCATTTCCCTAAGACATTCCAAGGTTACCAGAGCTTTTGTCCAAATATCCAAGCCTTTGAGAGCCTATGGACACCCCTAGAGCATATCTAGGGGGGGACCCAATACATCACTTAAGGCTGTATTAGTCTTACTGTTAAGGAGCCGTAATACTACTTAGTAGCTTCTCTCCTCCTTAGTAAGGTAATTGCAAGGAGGGTTCTCTTTTCTCCCCTCCAGCTCTTTCGTCTCCTATCTTGACCCCTACTCATATTTCTATTGCCTTCCTTTCCCCTCAGTCCTTTATCTTCTCTCCTCCACCCTGAGGATCACACTGGCATCCTCCAGAGAGTCTGGTGTGAGGAAAAAACAGGAAATGAGAAATGTTCCCTTATCATGATTTAAATGGACTAAAATTGACTGATCATATAAGGAAATACAGCCCATTATATGTCGATGTCTCCTCTTTCTTTGCATTTCTCCCTTTCCAAGAAGCCATGGTCTTAGTAGGACTGGTTAAAACCTTTACAGAATCTCTAATTCACTGCACTATTCTATTACTGCTTCATCCAGCACAAATATCGGGCTGCCGAGCTCACCATGGGAGGACATACCCCCCACGATCACCTGCAGAAAAAACCCGGCCCTGGGTTAAGCCCATTCTACATCCAACCTGCTTCCCAGGACAAAAGTTCATGTGCTTGGAGTCTGTTCCCATACCCTATAATCTTAATTCTTTCTTCATCTCAGTTTTCTCATCTATAAAATTTAAAAAAAATGGATCAGATGATCTTTGAGGCTTACTCAGACTCTAGATCTGTGATTCTATGTCTTCCATTGGGAATCTTACCTTCACTCCAAACTTTGACATTTCAATCATTTCTAAACTTCCCTCATCAGTGGCCAGAGGGTTCCAGGCTGAAATATCCTTGAATCTTACTGGCCTTTTATCCTATCTGAGTTCATAGGGCAAACACCCTTGTCCTTAATCTCCTCTCCCCTTCTCCTGCTACATTAGCCAAGCTGGTGTTGTACACACTAATCTTATGATCATGGGACCGTCAGATTTAGAACTCTGCCTTTCCTAGTTCAGTCTTTTCCTTTTACATATGAAGGAACAGGGACCCAGAGAGAAAAGGACTTGTCCAAGCTCCACACCAAATAAGAAGGTTTAGAATTTAAAACCAGATCATCTCAGATGTTATATTTTTATTTATTAGAGTCACCCACCATTAAAGGTGCAGCTCTAATGCCAGTACCTTCATAATTCAGATTCTATTTTGGGACAAAAATAAAGCACTCACAAGTCATGGAACATTTACAAAAAGAGTCTTAGTTTACCATAAAAAGACAGATATGCAACAGGAATCTAAAGGCATTTAATTTCTTCAGATGTGGCCTCCTTTGTCTCCATCTGGAAAAGTGTCCGGTCAGTAGGACACCAGATATGCTGAACCACATGGGTTTGGACAACTATCAAGTCTGAGAGGCCCAGATTCCATGTAACCAGGATTTTTATGCTCCAACATAACTAGGAAGCTGGGTCAGAAAAGTCAGAGCAAATCAAGCCCCAGGGAGAATGTTGGCCTGGGCGTACTCTATATTGACTGGGGAGCAAGGGAAAGACAGATTTACCAGGGAAGCCTGGGCCATCAGGTCCTAGGAAAAGCTTTGTCTTCCCCATGTTGTAGGTGGGTGGAAAGTACCTGTCAAAATGTTGGTCCTATAACAGCAATGCTGGTGTCAAGACATTTAGGGAATACAAGCACATGAGGACAGGGGTTGTGTTTTTTGTCAGCTTTGTATATCTATCGGAAATAAAAAACCTTTAGCCTCACAAATTCCTGTTGGGCAGAGATTATAACCCTTGGCCGCTGGATCCTTAGGAAGCTGCTTGATCTTGTGGTATTCCTCCCCTTCTCCATGGCCCTAAGATTTTCACAAGTGTGGACACATACATTCACATGGGTACACACACAAACACACAGAGAAGCTGTCCTCCTTAGACCAATAATTAAGCCGTATATCTGCCAAAGGAAAGATAAATTCCATTATCATGGATGGTTTTCTTTTCCACTTAACTGAAGTTGAGAATCAAGAACGAACAATTAAATCCAACCTGAGGCAGCCCCAAATATTATCCATCAAAAGCATCACATCCAATCCTGTCTGCACATTCATCAAAGTGTCACTTACTCCAAACACAGTTTTTATCTGATTCATGCTAATTTCCTTCACGGAGCGACAACTGATTTTTACCTTTCAGTGGCTCATAGAAAACCAGGGGAAATCTCTGAATGATAATCGAGCAGTTTGCCATTTTGGTAATAGGTTTATTTACATCACAACTGCCAATTATCTTCCATCTCAGAATCAAGATGCTTCTTTCACAACCTGCCCTGGGATAGCAATTCCTCTGGAAGAAGTTAAGTCAGAAGAGGTTTTTTCAGGCCCAATTAACGTGTGTTTGTCCTGTCCCTTCCAATTTGTTCCTCTTGGTTTCAGAATTCTCCAAGGCCTTTGCTGCTGTATATGGCACTCAGAGCTATTGTCCTTCCCCAAGATCAATATCACAGAGATCTAATCACATTTCATGCACAGTTGCTGCGAAATCCAATGAAGCCTTCTACGGACCCACCGCTCTGCCTCAGCTCCTTCTTTAATTCAACTTCACTGAAACTTTAGGAGAAGTAGAGATGGCATCACCTTTTAGCAAGGCCCCAGGGATGACAAAGACAAAACAAAACAAAACAAAAGAACTGGAGACCATCAGAATATGGGGATGGGAATGGGAAGTAACTGGAGATATTAAGCTTGGAAAAGAGAAGCCTTCAGACACAGCTCACATAAGAGCTGTCAATAAATATTTCCGAGGGCTGTCATGTGGGAAAGGGATCAGAAGGGATCAGATTTATTCTGCTTGACCCCAGAAGCTAGAAGTAAGAAAATAAGAGCTATAGAAAGAGAAATATGCTGAGTTAGATCAAGGTTCAATATACAGAAAAACAGAATCATATCACCCTAACAATTTAAGCTGGCTCACAGGGAAATGGTTTGCCTCTGCTAGTGACTTCATCACCACTGAAGGCCATTGCTGGAGGCTTAGTGAACACTTAGTAAAGGTGTTGGGGAAAAGATCCCTACTGAAGTTGAGGGTACAGTAGGTGTCCTCCAAGAGTCTTTCCAAAACTTAGAACCTGTGAACTTGTGACTCTTTGATTTTCTTCTTTGTGTGACCTTTGGCAAAACACATTATCTCTAAGGACATGAGCTTCATCTGTAAAATGAGACCACTTCCTTTAGAGTCTTGGGAGGTTAAGAGGGCTAAAAAAATGTCAAGTGCCTGAAAATGAGTGCTATGAACATTTTGATTACTACATTGGATAAGAAGAGTAGAACATAAGCTACCTGAGGTCCAGGATTGGTTTTAGTTTTTCTTTTGTATTCCCAGCGCTATGCTGATCATAGCAACTTTGATCTATAACTTGCCACTGGATCCAGAGGAGAGAGTGAGGCTGGTGGTTTTGCACAGCCCTCCTTTCCTTAAATGTAATTAACTTGCAAGTCATAGCATCACCTTCCTGATGTCATGGTCCTCTTTGAGAACGAAGGGCAAACAACAAAACAACAGCTTGAATATAGCAGAAAATTAAGTGTTTACTGAACTGAATTGAGAGACCAGAACTGAATTGAAGTGAAGTGAAATCAAATCAACTGACCCCAGGTAGCCCCCTCCTAGCGACTCTATAGTGGTTTTAGAAGGGAGAAGGAATAAAGCCCGGCTCCTCTTTGCCTTTTTATTGTCACACCAACATTTTTGTATTTGATCATTTGAACTTCACTGAGGCTCAGAGAGAGCCACCTAGTTGTCCAAAGTCACACAGCTCAATAGCGGGGGAAAAAGAAGCAAATCAAAGTCTGTTAGCTCCCAATCTAATGCTCTTTCTCTTTCTCCCGAGGTTAGTGGTAAAGCTGAATGATTGGTTGTTTTATAAGCGTGTTGAAGATTTTTGCTTAAAAATTCATTTTGCTGTCACAAATTGGAACTAGTGAAGCTAAGCAGGGCTGATCTCTTCCAGGAATGCTCAAGAGGCACTTGGGGGAACCAGTTCCTCTTTGCTGTCAGAGTCCTCAGCAGTTCAGCACAGCTACCAGATTCCACAGGGAGTGAGCCAGAATGGAGGTGGTCACGCAGAGATGTCAAGGAAGCAAGCTAGGTGTGACCAGCCACCTCAAAGCAGATCAGCTTGGACATGGGCATGATCTGTCAGGGGACCCAGGCTCAGGATTTATGGAAGTAGCAACACAAAGAACTGGGAGCTGCCATTGCTAAGGCGAGAGGGCCACCTTGCACAGTCTACCTTCTCATCTTCATTTAGTCTTTGATTTTACTATCCAGGTGCAATCTGCAAACTGTAGGGAAAGGACATTGCTATGTCTCCCATTGGAACAAATATCTTGCTTGATTCACTGAAGATGGAACATTAGTTAGAATTATTCACAATTCTTGGTATTCTATTTGTTTTGCAGGACCTAAAACTTGAGGTGAAGGCACTCCATGAAACCCAACCATCCCAATAAGAGTGGCTTCTCATTCCTCACATTGGCCCAGGACATTTGGCCTCATCTCTCCTTTGCTCCCCTTCATTTCTCGAATACCAATGTATGTGTTCTGTCCCTTATTAGGTAGCAAGCTCCTTGAGGGCCTGAACAGTGTCCTCTTCTTTATTTGCATGCCCAGCTCTTTGCATGGAGCCTTAAACAGAGAAGGTACTTATAAAGGTTTGATCAATTTAGTTGAACTGAGTTGAATGACATATTAGAAAATGGCTTCAAAATTCAAAAACTGGCAAGGTGTTCTGGAAGAAAAGAGGCAGGCTACAGGTGAAGGCAATGATTCCATAGCATGGAAAATAAGGTTTCTGTCTCTATATGTGAATGAAATGTGCTCAGAATGGAACTGAACTGATTTAGCCCTATACAACAAGCACCTTGGAAGGTATTGGAAAGAAAAGGTTTGGTTGCCATTCCAAGCTAAGGTGATGTAATCCATATTCCTTCTATGCCTATTTTCAGAATTCTAGATGTTTGGAGCTGATATAGACTTTGATGTTAATAGTACTAATAAAAATATCAATAGTTTGCATTTGTAGAATGGTTTGGGATGGGTTTCCTCACACAGCCCTCTTGGTATGTCTGTTGGTAAGAAGCACACAGTCCTGTGAGGGAAATGACTTTGGTCATCTGGCCAAGAATGGAAAATAATTCCAGCATCTCTGCCAGGATTTTCCATTCTACCATGGATATCACAGTATGAGCATTCTTGGGGAAAAAGAAACAAAAAAAAAAATAAACAAAAAAAAAACACGGTAAGGCTAAGAATATTCTGGGGTCTTTTACAGACAAGGTTACAATGTGCAAATTCTATACCAATTTTTCTCTTATTAAGGCACTTGGGTGCTGCTTGTAAGTATCAAGGCAAAGTGAAGAGAGAGCCAAAGATGTCAGAAGGCCTGGATTTGAGTCCTGACTTTGGCTCTTATTCCTTGTGGCTAAGAGGATGTTCCTTCTCTCAGGATAGAGAGGGAGGAAAGGACTGTGTCAAGAAATGATGGTCCTATCACAACAGTGTTGGTGTCAAGACACTTCAAGAATATAGGCTTCATTAGGACCGGGCTCATATTTTAGTAAGTTTTGTGTATCTATTGTAAAGGAAGACGGAAAGGGCTTTGCAGCCTGGCCAAGTTACATACAGTTGAGTGATTACTCATAAGAGGTCTTGAGAATGAATTGTTCCTTCACAGACACAGACCTGCAGCCAGGTCTTCTTCCATATATCTGAAGGGAACAAGTGAAAATACCTTCCAATTCTATAGTGTTTTAGGAGACAGGGTGACACAGTGGAGAGAGCACAGGACTTAAAAGATGGAAGATCTTGTCCAAATTGCTTAACCTCCCTGGGCCTCAATTTTTGCCTCTGTAAAATAGCAATATTTGTAGTACCCACTTCACTGAGCTGTTGTAAGAACGAGATGGAAAAATGATTATAAAGAGGTTTGCAGACCTGAAAGTGCATGAAATGTTAGTATCACTGTTAGTGTTAGTGCTGGTGTTGGTATTACTGTTAATGTTATTGTCAGCATTAAAGGTTTACAAAGTACTTTCCCTACCATATCACTGAGAGGTTGGTTGCAAAGTATTCCCAATTTGCAGAAGAGGAAACTGAGGTATAGATGGCTTGACCTAGCTCATGCCACTAAAATCAAAATCAGGGATCAAGCAAGTTCTATTGAGTTTTTTCTCTTTCTACTATGCCATAATGTTCCTAATTTTGCACTAACACACACACACACACACACACACACACACACACACACACAATGTGCAGGCATATCTATTTGGATCATACTTGTGTTTTCCTTTGTATAGAGAATTCCCTTGAGAAGAGTCTTTCTAGCCATGTACACTAGCATCTGGTCTTCAATGTATGGTCTTAGATATCTAAGACATTTGTCTAGGACATTGAACATAAGGATAAATGATTGTCTGGGATGGTATGGGCAGTACTTGTAAGAGGTAGGACCCAAATTCAAGGATTCTTGACTCTGAGACCAGTGTTCTAGCCACTAAACTACTCAGTAATGATGACTTCTTTTATTTGTATTCTACACAACTGTAAAAAGCTTTTTATATGCACTGTCTAATTTGATCTACAGTCTATTTTATTACTATTCTCTTTACAAGGAAACTGAGGCTCCAAAAATGATTTGGCTAGGACCCCACAGATAATATAACACAGCAAGACGGAAATCACAAAGTCACCAGTTCTCAAGCTGGTAGGACCCCTGCAGAGACATCTAATCCAACCAGTGTCCAGGCAGGAAACCCCTCTCCAATGATCACCCTAGCTCTTCAAGAAGAATTCTGGTGATGTTTGGGCATATTGGAAAGTTTGGGCTCCAACTGCAAGATTACTGCCGTGCTGTCTTACATGTCATCAATTCCTTCTCTCGCCTTAACTTCTTGGTTCTTAACTTCAGGCAGCTACTCTACAATTGGCCTGAAAACCTCTTCACTTCAATTTTCCTTTGGCTACAGGTTCTTCTCAAGATACCACACCACACTCACTCATCCCCAATTCATCCATGCACTCAGACATTTGCACAGCAGGTGGAAGTAGACACAGACATATGAAGTTGAACACATGACTAGATTCAAAGATTCCCGGATGCTGGAGGTGGCCTGGTGGGAAAACTGTCACACCCAGAGGTCTGATTTTAGTGAAGAGATGAGAGGGATCACATGTAGGATGTGCAATAAATCATGTGGACAGGGAGAAGCATGTTCTATTGCTCATGCAGTGGAGAAGGTACCAGAGTTGAAAGCAATCCCTACAAAATCAGTGGCTTCTTAGAACTTAGAATTGTCCCTAAGGTCCCCATCTAAGAAGGGAACTGGAAGCTGATGTTCAAACTTCATTACTATGCTTTTTAAAAGCTTCATAAGTGGGGAGGACCTCACTGGTTCTATCTGCACAGACATGATCCATTCTTCCATAAACTGTCTTCTTGAACCATCCATCTCCTGGTGGAACACCTGGGAAGAGGGTGCCCAACAAGCTTGGCTGGTTCTCCAATAGTGGACACTCAAGTCTATCACTGATCCTGTACTTAAAATATTTACAACTTGAGAGACCCCAACAGAGCCTCTGTTTGGCTAACAGAGCTGTGGATAGCTTGACCAACCAGAAAGGAGGGCAGAAATGGGAACCATTGAGGAACACTGAAAAATTGGCCCTTTTTTCCTCAGGGAATTGGAAATTTCTTGAGGGTGAATTTTGGTCAATCAGTAAGGACTTATTAAATCCTATTAAGCATCAGACATTGTGCTGGGTACTGGGGATAATAGTACAAAGGATGAAACAATCTTCACTCACAAGGAGCTGGTATTCTTATGGGGTGAATCACCAAGTATACATATGTAAATATACAAAAGCAATACAAATAAATCCAAAGTAGGAAAAACAAGGAAGCTTTAGAGGGAAGACATTTGCATTTGGGGTATGGGGTTGGGGAAGACTTACTGTAGAATGTGATACTTAGATACTTAAATCATGTCTTGAAAAAAGAAAGTGATTCTATGAGGGAGTAGATTGTAGCCATATAGGACAACCACTACAAAGATGTTGAGATGGGGCATGGAGTGTTATGTGTGAATAACAGAGAAAAAGCATGTTGGGGGGGCGGAGCTAAGATGGCACAGCGAAAGCAGTCACTTGCTTGAGTTCTCCCCCAAACCCCTCCAAATACCTATAAAAAATGTCTCTAAACAAATTCTAAATCAGCAGAACCCACAAAAAGACAGAGTGAAGCAAATTTCCAGCCCAAGACAACCTGGATGGTTGGTCAGAAAGGTATATCTCACCAGGTGGGAAGAGGAGCACAGTTTGGCATGGGTGCACAGGCCACAGCAAATGTGGAGCAGGCCTCAGAAGCCTTCATCGTGGCAGCTGTGGTGGTTTCCAGACTTCTCAACCCACGAACGCCAAAGACAACTTAGAAGGTCAGTGGGAAAAGTCTGTTTCTGCAGTGCTGAGAAAGAAGTGCAGTAGTCTCACCTCCATTTACTGAGCAGAGCCTCCTGAGCTTCTGGCCCATAGACTGAGGGGGAATCTTGCAACTGATCAGAGGGGGACTGCAGGGATCTCTTTGCCAGCACTGAGGCAGGAATCTCTTGCTTTGCCCGTGCTTGGATCTGGGTCACAGTTCCAGGTGGCGGCCCTAGGGTGAGGAGGACTGCTGGCATGGTGGAGCTGGTAGTGACTGTGGAGAGAAAACCCTCCTCATAGTTTCAGGACAGAAAGCATTGCTTGTGGTCACTGATAGACCACAGCATAGGCCAGGAAAGGAGTAAACACCCCACCCCTTATCGTACCACCTTGGAAGAACTGAAAGTTTACAGGTCCCTACAAGTATCTCTGAAAACAGCTGTACAACCCCCTGAAGCTTGGGACAGTACATTCTCCACATTGGAAGGAGACTCTTACCTTAACAAAGAGTTTATAACTCAAGTAATTGGCTGGAATCATGAGCAAACCTCGCAAAAAGAGTCAGACTATATGATCTGACTTTGGTGACAAACAAGATCAAAACATACAACCAGAAGACAACAAAGTCAAAGCTGCTACATCCAAAGCCTCCAAGAAAAGTGTGTTTAGCTAGATTGTAGGGTGTGGAAAAGGGAAATAATAAATAAATAAATTAGACTGCAAAGCTAGGTTGGGCCTGGGATTTTGAGAACTTTAATAGCTAAACAGAGGAGTTTTTATTTTAAGCTCTAGAGATTAATACAAGGAAAGTGAAAGAAATAGGAGATGAAAAATTGTAGGCGAAGTATCTGCTTTCTAAAATCTAATTTGCACATGACTGACTTTGAAGGAAAGAGCTAGAAATTCCAGGAAATGCCTAGAAATTTTGGCGACTATAGGAAAATAATATATATTGTCTATTCAAGGTGTAGGTGTCAGAACTGTGACTTTTGACTTATTGTCATGACACAGAGGTAAATCGTATCACTGAAGGGACCTTGTTTTAATCCAGTAGAGCAGAGCTTTCATGATAGCTCAGAGAAGATCTGAGCAGGCAGAATGAAGCATCTAGTAGAAATACACCACCAGCAGCACCCAATCAGTGAATCGTTGCTCTTGAGAGAGGCAAAGCACATCAAAATTCAATGTCGAGTTATGATTTATCAAAGGCACAGGAGTTCTGTACACAATCCCTCTCTGATCTGGTTTTATAAATCTGTGCCCACTCTGGGACACTGTGCAGATAGGTGACACAGTGGATAGAGCACTGGGCCTGGAGTCAGGAAGACCTGAGTCTAAATCTGAGCTCAGCTACTAGTTGTGTCACTCTGAGAAAGTGACTTAAACTTTATTTGCCTCATATTCCTCAATTACAGAATGGGGATAGTAACATCACCTTCCTTTTAGGGTTGCTGTGAAGACCAATTGAGTTAATAGCGGTAAAATGCTTAGCATGGTGCCTGGTACATAGTAGGTACTATGTAAACATGTTTTTCCCCTTTCGCTCCTTTCCCCATACATGGGTTGGAGAATATTTTTCCAATTTACAGGGGAAATGTTTTATTGTTGTTGATTTTTTGTTATTATTATTTATTCTCTTCAATAAATATTTCTAAATAAGAGTTAATAGAATTCATCTTTCTAATTTGTGCAATGGGAAGCACACTGATGAGGGCTCACGCCCTAGAGTGTACAATTGGAAGTCTTTTATTCCAGCAAAATTACTCTTAAAAACCTGAGTGATTTGCAGCACTGTGACCACTCCCTTTGGTGGTCACCTGACTTGCTAACATAGAAATGCAGAGTAGGTGAGAGCAAGTCAACCCAATGAGAGAAGAAATAAGGTCACAGGCCATGCCTATTTGCACTCAGCATAGTACATATTTAGAACTTAATGAAGTCTTGCTGACTTACTGAAGTGCTATAGAAATATGAGTTATAGGGGAGAAAATGGAGCAAGAAAGGCTAAATATATTGGCTAGAATCTCTCAACTACTAATTATCAGAGTCTAGATTTGAACCCAAGTCTCTTGATTCGATAAACTTTCACTTCTTGACCTTGTCAACAAGGTCAAACGCTAAAGAAAGATAAAGGAGGATGAGGATCGAGGAAAGGCCATTGGATGTGGAAATTCACGTCTCATCTGTTACCTTGAAAATAGTGTTTTTAGCAGAATGCTTATGCAGTCAGATTTCAGGGGATTAGCGTTTTAGTGGATGTCGCCAAAGAAGAGGCAAAGAATATAGATGACAATTTATAGGCAGTAGGAGACTTAGATTTAAACCCCTAGGAGTCAAAGTGAGTCATAGAGACTGGGCATCCCATCTAAAAAATCCTCCTCCAGACCTACTAGCTTGAATGCAGATGGGGAGAGTGAGCTAGCCCATAGAAAAAGGTTTAGGGTCAACACCACAACCATGCCACACAAGCAACCGACTAGAAAATAAAGATGCATATCAATTAGGGCGTAGAAAAACAGATTGTGACACATGAATATAATGGGATATTACTGTGTTTTAAGAAATAATAAATATGATGAATACTGAAAAGCATGGGAAGACTTATATGAACTAATACAAAAGGAAGTAAACATAACCAGGAAAACAATATACACAATTACTGAAGAGATATAAACAGAAATAAACAGCAAGACAATAGAAATTTGGATTCTTTGAAATTGTGGTAAAATGGTCCCAAAGTGGACATGTGAGAAGAAAATTCCCTCTGCTTCTGTGCAGATGTGGAGGACTAGGCATTCATTGAAGGTCAAACTTTTCCTGAGATGTTGGTTAGTTCTGGTAAATCAACTTCATTTTTTCCTTTTTTTTTCTGATGTGAAGCATGACTATTTGTGAGAACTTAAGATCCTTGAGGACAGGAATGTCTAATTGTTGTCTTTCTTTTCCAAGAGTCAAACGCAGCATATGCTTAGTAAGAACTGATTGATTGTTGACTTCTTTGGTCCCCTCCTACTGTATGACGCTCTGTGTTTGTTGTGAGAGCTGTTTCAATACTGTCTGAGAAGTATCGTGGTGAAGTGGCAGGGGATGACTCAGAGTCGGGAGACGTGAGTTTGATGTTCAGCTCTCACACTGAATCTTTTTTTTTTTTTTAACAAATGGCGACTCACAGAAACCTGTCTGAGCTCTCCTCCCCACTTTGCAAGTGGGGATAACTAATGCTTGGTCTACAGATAAACCAAAACAGCTGGTTAGCCTTCAAACGCCAGAGAAAGCTATTTCACAGGACACGCAGACATCAGTCACTACCTGAAACCTAAAAGCAAGTTTCTGTTGTGGTTGTCGTTTTTAAAACACAGATAGAGACTCATAGCTTTTGACTGGGGAAACGGTGATTGCTGCACCTCCAGTGGAACCTTGAACTGCAGTCATCAGTTAGTCATTTAGGACTTTGTTATTTTCTGGCTTTGCATGACTTGCAGCTTCCTAGGAGGAAGAAGCAAAGGCCGCACCAAGCCACTCGCACACGCACTTCATTTTTCCAGCAGTTCCCATATGCACACTCTGCCATGACCTGAACATATGCCTGTTTCCCATCCGATTCACCACCAGCAGGCCCTTCTGGCTTTTTGTAAGATTGCTTTAAAACTAATCATATGTGGGTAGGTTTTGTGCCTTTTTTCTTGTTGCCCTAATTATTTTGCTAATGACAAAAATTACCGTTCACTGAGTCAGCATTCGGTGGGCTTCCAGGCAGATTGACAAAGTTTTAGGGACTGATTTTCTTCTCGGCAACCACATGGGGAGCTCTTGAATGTTCAGAATTTCCACTCCCCAGGATCTTTCTCCGCAGGGTTTCCCCCCAGACGCTGCTGTTTTCTTGATTGGTGGGAAATGCACCACTTCACAATTTCCCCCCACCCTACCCCCTTTTTTTCCCCTCTGAAATGTGGAGAGACAGGCTTTCAAAGCAACAAATGGCTCTGTGCTTTCAGCAAATACTTTTCCCCCCCTATAATTTCCTCTGAAGGGAGGATGCTTAACAAGATTGACTGGATTCATTTCTAATCATGGGAGAAAGAGTCAATTTTATAAAATGTAACTTGTATTTCGTACAAGAGGCCTTGCAAATACTGCAACGACCTGGTGCCTAATTTAGATAAATCTGCTGCTACCCTGAACTCTCAATACCAAAAGTCTCTCCCAAAGTATTTATATAAATGTGTTGATTTTTTTTTAAAATTCCATAGCCAAATTACTAATATATACATCCAAGAGAAACCTCTTTTATAGGATAGAAAAAAAAACTGTTATGTCAGATTAACCAAAAGCAATCATATCTGATAAAGGATTCTTTACCCATACCCTGCCACCTAGCTTCTTATAGGAAGAAAAGGTTTCATCATTTGTTCTCTGGCACCAGGATTGCTCATTGCATTTAGGAACATACAAGTGTAGAGTTAGAGAAAGAGTTGATTTTATTGTTGTCATTCAGTCATTTAGTCATGTCTGACTCTCTATACGGAGGGAAATAGGGCTAAGTGACTTGGCCAGAGTCCCATAGCTAGAAAGTGTCTGAGGCCAGATTTAAACCAAGGAAGATGGGTCTTCCTGACTTTAGGCCTAGTACTTTATCCTCAGTACTACCTAGATACCCTGAGAATAAACTTTAGGGGCCCCTCGTTTTATGGAGCAAATACCTCAGGGCCAAAGAGTATGACTCTTCCAATATTTTAAGAAAAGCAAGTAAAAATGTGATTAAAATACAGTTTCCTTGATTCCAAATACAACAATCTTGCCATTATACCATGCTGCATAAGTATTCTCAGTTCATCTATTTTAAGTATTTTTAAAATTTATAATATTTTAGTGTTTTCCTGCCTTGAAATGTCATTTGTAAAAATACTTAGGCAAAGAAAACAATCTATAAAGCAATATTAATTGGATGGAATAATGATCAGGGTTGTTCAATCATTCCTATTTTTCTGTGAGCCTGCTACTGCCCTAAATAAACTCTCTCTTTCTACTCTAGAAAGTAAGAAAACAAAAACAAATAAAAGTTCTTTAATTCTTTTCATATATTTCTTAGCTCTGAGCCCCCGTTAATATCCACACTTTTGTCAAAACACCTGTTATATTTATCTTTATCACTTCTCTGAGGATGTTTTCTCTTCAACTCTCTCCTTCTCACTGTATTTCTAATGAGCATCTGCTAGCCAGAAAATGCCAATATTTAACCATGTTTATAAAGGCAAAGTAAATATTTAAAACAAAAACAACAAAAAAATGATAAACATGTTTCCCATGCCCAAAGAAATAAGGCTTTAAGCTCTCATGAAGGAACTCAAAGGATAAAGGAGATAAAGACATATCACTTTCAGGGGCTTTAGTTGAGGGTGAAGGTTAATATTAGAGATTCAACTACTGTCCTAACACCTGTCCAATCAGCCCAAGAAGCCTTACTCCCAGAGTCTTAGCCCCTTTCATTTTGTCAATCTCATCTGTCTATGCTTTAGTGCTAGCAGCTTCACGTCCTTTCCTATAGCTTCCCATTCTCCGAATCTATGGCTCTTCTATTTGTCATATCATTAGCAGGCTTCCAGTGATGGGACTCTCTGAGTCTGTTTCCTGGACTCAGTGAACTGACTTCAAGGTCACCAAGAAATGTGGCCTGCCATCCTTCATGTTATAAAGATGCTTCCTCATTCATTCAAGGGACTAATTTGCCCATCTTAATAGGATCACTTGGCCAGGCTGAATTTTTAAAGCTAGTTTAATACTTCATTATCCAGCTCTTCTTCTGTGATTAGGTCTATGAAAGGCCCCCATATTCAGAACAAAAGATGATCAGCCTATGCCAGCTATAAATCTAGGCATATGTTCACTAAAAATCAACAGGTCAGAGAAGAACCAGAACTTTTTGATCTCTCACTAAGCTAACTTGGAGTTACAGGAGAACCAAATATGTTTACCTAGAAATAGTTCCTATTGTTAAATCAGGTCTTGTACCATGAACTGCCTGGTGCTTTGTATCTCAGGCTCTAAAGGACTTAATTTTTAAATCCCCACAAAGAATAACTAAGATCTTGCGAAAGAAAGAAAGAAAGAAAGAAAGAAAGAAAGAAAGAAAGAAAGAAAGAAAGAAAGAAAGAAGAAAGAAGCAGAACAGACTTCCTTTCAGCATCATTATAGTCCATCTAATGAAGTCCAAAGATTTTTCACAATCAGCTAAATGTCTTTGATTTCTTGAGATGCATTCTCACTTTAGTGTTAGGTAACATGTCATTACTTTTAGGTAGGAGGGGGTGACTGACTGACTTGTCATCTCCTATTCCTACAAGTTTCAGTGCTAGCAGGATATCTCATATATGTTCTGAGCACAGTAGGGTACAAAGGGAGCATTACCCTCCTTGTCCTAGACAGTGTCCCTTGCAATGTAATTTGAGATGTCACTGGCTCCTTTGGCTACACAGTCATACTATGGATTGATGTCAACACAACTATTTCATGATGATTTCATTCTACTAAATCCCTAGAACTTTTCACATGCATTATTGTCTAGACATTCCTCCTTTATATCATACTTGTGGGGTTCTGAATCTCAATGTAGGAATCCACATTTATCACTATTACATTGCATTTCCCCAGAGTCATCAGATCATAAATTTATAGTTGAATGGGATTTTATAGAATATCTATGCTAACCTCCATATTTTACAGTTGAGAAACTGAGGTCCTCAGTGGTTAATTTATTTTCCCAGGGTCATATTGATAGTAAATATCAGAGCTGGATTAGAGCCCATGTTCTTTGACTCCAAATCCAATACTGTTTTCCCCTGTATGCCATTATAACTCAATTAACTGGCCCATAGAGATCTTTTTTTTTTATCTTCATTCTGTCATCTGCTGTTTTAGCTACTCTTTCCAGCTTTGTTTCATCTCTGATTTGGATGGGCTTGACATCTATGCCTTTATCCAAGTCATTGATTAAAAAAAATATATTACGCTGCATATGGACAAAGATAGATGCCTTAAGAACATCCTGGTAATCTCAGGATAATGATGATGGTGATGATGGTAGCTAGCATTCTGCAAAAAGTTTTTATTACTCTTGTCACTTCCAAGATCAAACATAAAATCTTGTGTTTGGCATTCAAAGCCCTTTGTAACATGCCCCCACTTTCCAGCCTTTTCACACCTTACATCCCTCTCCACAAACATACACATGGTATGTAATACAGTGACACTGTCCTCCTTGGTTACTTCAAACAAGACAATTGATCTCCAACTCAGGGGAATTTTCACTGGCTGACACTCATGTCTGGAATATCCTTCCTCATCTTGTCCACCTGCATTCCTTCAAGTCACTGGTGAAAACTCATTTTCTATAGGATGATTTTTGTGATCTCCCATAATTCTATGCCTCCTTACTATTGATTATTTCCAATTTGTCCTGTCTAGGCTTATTTGTACATAGCTGTAAAAATCCATGCATGACAATATCATGACTTTATTTCAGTATTAAAAGTAAGTTTAGACATACTTTTTCTGCCATGAGAAGCCATGCCTAGGAAGAACGGATAGAAGTTGAAGAATGGAAGATTTCAGATACAGAGAATTTTCTCTCTTTATTAGAGAAGTTTAAAAATGAACATACTGTGTTAGGAAGGAGTGAGTTCCCTATCATTGGAAGCCTTCAAATGCAACCTAGGTGAACAATAATGTTATGTTTCTTGGAAAGAAATTTCAGTTCAGTTTCACCATTATCTTATTTGCTCATTGAGGGTCCTCTCAATTCTAGAATTATGTGATTCTGTTTTCAGAGCCCTGTGCTAGCCACCAGAAGCAAAGAATGCTAACATAAGAAAGAGACACAGAGTCCTGTGCCTTGATACACTTTTTGTTGAATTAGACAAGGCGCACAAGTGAAAAGCTTTAAGAATCATGGGCCTAAACTGCCAATAGGCAATGTCTGAGGGCACTGGATGGAAAACAGCTTTAAGACTCTGATGTTATGATTCAAAAGTTATTGTTTTAATGGATTCCTTATAACTTTGTTTATAACTTAAGTGGTAAATGGATATGTTAGTTCCCAAAGACAGGAATTGTGTTATTTTTCATTTTTGCATCCCTAGCACTGAGGCCAGAACCTTCTACAGAACAAGTTTTCAAGATCCAAAGATGAATATCTAACAGTGAAATTTCAGGCACCAATAATATACTATGCCTGGTTCCTTAGGGTGAGCTCCAGGGAATACTGAAATGGAGCTTCACCCGTCTGTCACAGCAGCTGTGCAGCCTGGCTCAAGAACCAGCTACCAAGGCTTCTAAGGGTGTGTGTGTGTGTGTGTGTGTGTGTGTGTGTGTATGTGTGTGTGTATGTGTGTGTGCATTGGGGGTGCATGCTGTCACAGACGTGCATATGTGCATGTATGTGTGTGTCCACACATACCTCTCACACCTCTCTGTGTGCAGAGTATTTCCATGTGCCTACAATCCTATGTGCCAGTAAAGGCATGTCTTTATGTAGGTAAATTCCTACACTTGCTTTGAGAGTTGGGGACAGTATTTGTGTATATCAGGGGAACTATACGTACATATATGTATGTGCATGTGAATGTGCACATGCCTTTATGTATGTGCATATGCAAACTGAGCTTCAGAATATTCTTTTTCATCTCCTCCAGGAGGAACCCTAATGAGAGCATGGCTTGGTATAGTGGTAGGAGAGCTCAATCTGGAGGCCAAGAATTGGAGTTCTAACACTTACAGTCAGTTAGTATCATTTATGTGACTTTAGGCAAGTCACATCTCTATGGCCCTCAGTTTCCTCAAAGAGGAAGAGAGGAAGGAAGGCAGGAAGGCAGGAAGGAAGGAAGGAAGGAGGGAGGGGGGAGGGAGGGAAGGTGGGAAGGAGGGAAGGCAGGCAGAAGGCAGGCAGGAAAGCAGGCAGGAAGAGTTAGTTGTGTTTGTTGCACTGTTTTCTACCACCTACAGAAAAACAGGCTGTCACATATTTAATGAATCACCTGGCAATATTTATTTTGGCCACCAGGTGGGACCACCCTCAATTCATTGGCCCAATGATTTCCTTACAGCATCCCCTTATACATATTGTGTTCAGTGCATATGTGCTAGCTTTCCTAAGGCCGCTAGTATCCTCAGTGCCCACACTGGACGTGCACACTCAGTTGTGGGAACAGAGGGTCATGCCTTCCCTCCCTTTCACCAGCTGGTAAGGCTGCCAGAGCTGCTATTCCAGTTGCCCCCCTCCTTTTTCCCCTCCTCAGTCTTCCTGTACCCCAGACTTGACTCACTCCAGCAGCACTGACTCCTTGTACCCCCACATGCAGCTGGCATCCCTATTCTCAGCCTGATCTTTGCTCTCCTGCTGTCCAGAGCCTAGCTGGTAGAGCCTTAGGCCCAGGCTGAGTATCTAAGGCTAGGGGCTGCAGCCTTCTGATCTTTGGGGCTAATAGTCGCACAGTCCTACTTGTGGCATTCTGTCCTCTGCACTCTGAAACTCATGGCAGGTCTTTTCAAGGGCAAAGAAATCAGAATCTCAGGGATGCGATGCTTATCTGTGCCTAAATACAGCTTCCTTTGTCCAGCACTTCATGGGTCTGTCCTCACCAGTACTTGGTGAAGCCAAGGAGCCTTAAAGCTCAAGGCTCACCAAGCTACAGAAACCAGGAGAAGAAAAAAATGCCAGACCTTCGTGTCAGTATTATCTCTTCCCGCCTCCTCCCCCCTTCCTTCCCCTCCCCTGTATATCTGCTGCCTCGATCTCCTTGCATTTACATACGCTCCAGCAGGACAGTAAATCTTTTCAATGGAGCAAAAAGACAAACCCAGAATTAAAAGCAGCCTGGCAGCATCCCCTTATACATATTGTATAAGGTTTCTTTGCTTTAAAATAATAGGAACCAGAAGCCACAGAAGCTGATGGATATTAAAAGGATCTTTTGAATACTTCATAAAGGAGAAATCTGTCTGACTCCAGACTGGCTTTGCAGATTGCTGCAAATACCTTTTGCATAGATGCTGACATGGACCTCTTTCCAGCCTGATGCCCTGCTAATCATAGGTGTGTTATGTATGTTTGTAGAAATGCAAAGGGAAATGAAGTATTGTACCATTCTCTACCACTATATCTTTGCTCGGATTATACCCTGAACCTATAGTGTCCTCTTTGGTCTATCCAAATTTTATCCATTCTTCAAAGCCCAGAAATTCTGCTTTCTTCACAAAACTTCATGAGGACCAACATTCACATGTATTTTCTCTCATCTCTGAAATCTTATAGCCCTAATTGTGCATCTCACTTGACCCTTGAGACTTTCTATTACATTTAGTAACTCCTTATACATTCATGGGACTTGTCTCCTTAATTTAGGTGGAAGACATTCTTTATACTTTACCCCCCTGCAACTCCCTGTACACACATGTGTGCCCATACACACACCGATGTCCAGTTAAACATTTACAAGTCATTACTGAGCTCAAAGGGCTAGAGCAGTTCTTTCTCTTCTTCTCTTCAGGTTTTTCATCATTGTTTTGTTGGTTTTTCTTTTGTGATCCATGCACAATCCCAGACAGGTTTCACCACTAGAGGAGCCCAACCTCTAATGAGAGGGGGTAGGCTTCCTTTTCTCAATCTTCAGCTTGTTGAGTCCCAACAACTGGGGGGACCAGGGACAAATGTTCTTAAACCCCTCCCTACTTGCACTGGCACAGTTACATCAAACAGATTACAGGAACTTATTATAACTTCTGTTATAATATCTTGGGAAATTGATATTTAAATCTCATTAGAATAAAATCAGGGTATAGAAATGCCAAATCAGCATAGCCACATTTCCCCCATACTTCAGCATTGTCCAAAACTCCAAGTCATCTTCCTACTGGTGGATATTTCATCTGACTTTGCCACCAGTCAGTTCCAAACAAGAAGGATGCAGGACCTCTGGGCCTCACTGACTCATGAGGTCACCTCTGAGCCTAAAGACATCAAACCTTGGAATACATATTCAATCTCCCAGCCAGAGAAAATGTAGTCAAGGGCTCTGGCAGTATATTAGCTAGCTGAGTCCTCCCTCTCTCTTAGCTGCCATGAAGGAAAGTCCATCGCCCCAAGCTTCACTAGAAGCCTTGGAATTACACAATGCCAACTGGAATGTCCAAGCCAGAGCCTGAGCCAGAGCTAGCCATTCTTTTCACTGACACTGTCCCAGAGTGCAAGGGGACCAAAGAACTACTCAGGCTTCTCTGCATCCACCAAAAATATTGTGACACAACACGGCTGGAAAGTTTGTTATCCCCGAGGTGCCCCAACATTAGGCCAGCATATGTGCTGGGTGGAACTCAAAAGGGAAATAGTATGTTCCATGGGACCACCAAATGTTACACAGTACTTCAAGGAGAGCAGAGAAAAGCAAAGTATTGTAGGCAACTCTGAGTTCAAATTCTGTCATTGCCATGGATTAACTGTGTGGCTGTAGGCAAGTTGCTGGAACTCTCTGAATCTCAATTTAATCATGAAATGAGCCTAATAATGATTATCCTCACATTACAAGGTTACTGTGAAGGTCAGGTGAGCCTGTATATGTCATCATCCTGGCTAGAGAATATGTTTTTCAAGGGCAGCCCCATCATGTTCAGCTTAAAGACTTATCAAGCTCCTCCTAGGATGTTTGCTGGGGACCCTTCACTTTTTGAGCTTACAGTCTAGTGGAGGATATGAAGGAGATATGTATAACTATAACCTAAAAAATCCATGATTGCTTCCTAGATACAAGCAAGGGTCTACTTGAGGTTTCAGGGGCAAAGGATTCTTACAGTTGGAGAGGAGTCACAAAGGCTTCATAGAGGCAGGATCATTTGATTTTAGTTTTAAAGAAATGGTAGGGGTGGGTGGAGCCAAGATGGCAGAGTGAAAGCAGTGACCTGCTTGAGCTCTCCCCCAATCCCCTCCAAATACTCAGAGAAAATGGCTCTAATCAAATTCTGAAGCAGCAGGACCCACAAAAAAGGTGTATCGAGCAGGGCTGGGGGTGGAGCACAGTGCAGCATGGGCACACAGGCCACAGGGAACCTGGAGCAGGCCTCAGAGGACTGACTTGTGGGCAGCTGTGGAGGGTTCCAGACTCCTCAATCCACCAATGCCAAAGACAACTTAGAAAGTCAGTGGGAAAAGTCAGTTTCTGTTGCTGCTGAGACAGGAAGGTGGGGTCTCAGCTCCATTCCCCAAAAGCATGGCCTTGGGGGAGGGGGCAGCTGCTTCCCAAGCTCCCAGACCACAGACTGAGGGGGAATCCAGTGGCTGATCAGAGAGGGACTGCAGGGATCTCTTTGCCAGTGCTGAGGCAGGCATCTCTTACTTTCCCCATGTTTGGATCTGGGTCGCAGTTCTGGGTGGCAGTGCTGGGGTGAGGAGGAGCCCTATAGAGGTGGAGCTTGTAGTGGCTGTGAAGAGAAACCCTTCCTCACAGTTACAGAATAGAAAGGAGTACTTGTGGTCACAGGCCAGAAAAGGAGTAAACACCTCACCCCTTATCATACCACCTTGGAAGAACTGAAAATTTACAGGTCCCTACAAGTATCTCTGAAAACAGCTGTACAAACCCCTGAAGCTTGGGACAGTACATTCTCCACATTGGAAGGAGAGTTTATAACTCAAGTAATTGGCTGGATCATGAGCAAGCAGCAAAAAGAGTCAGACTATATTATCTTACTTTGGTGAAAGAAGATCAAAATATACAACCAGAAGAAGACAACAAAGTCAAAGCTCCTACATCCAAAGCCTCCAAGAAAAATATGAATCAGTCCCAGGCCTTGGAAGAGCTCAAAAGGGATTTTGAGAAGCAAGTAAGGGAAGTAGAGGAAAAACTGGGAAGAGAAATGAGAGTGATGCAAGAAAATCATGAAAAACAAGTCAACAGCTTGCTAAAGGAGACCCAAAAAAATACTGAAGAAAATAACACCTTAAAAAATAGCCTAACCCAAATGGCAAAAGAGGTCCAAAAAGCCAATGAGGAGAAAATGCCCTAAAAAGAAAAATTGGCCAAATGGAAAAGGAAGTCCAAAAGATTACTGAAGAAAATACTTCCTTAAAAATTAGGATAGAGCAATTGGAAGCTAGTGACTTTATGAGAAATCAAGACACTGTAAAACAAATCCAAAAGAATGAAAAATTAGAAAACAATGTGAAATATCTCATTGGAAAAACAACTGACCTGGAAAATAGATCCAGGAGAGAGAATTTAAAAATTATTGGACTATCTGAAAGCCATGATCAAAAAAAGAGCCTAGACATCATCTTTCAAGAAATTATCAAGGAAAACTGCCCTGATATATTAGAACCAGAGGGCAAAATAGAAATTGAAAGAATCCACAGATCTCCTCCTGAAAGAGATCCCCAAAGGAAAACTCCTAGGAATATTGTAGCCAAATTCCAGAGTTCCCAGGTCAAGGAGAAAATATTACAAGCTGCCAGAAGAAACAATTCAAGTACTGTGGAAACACAATCAGGATAACACAAGATTTAGCAGCTTCTACATTAAAGGAGCAGGGCATGGAATATAATATTCGGAGGGCAAAGGAGATAGGATTACAACCAAGAATCACCTACCCAGCAAAACTGAGTATAATCCTTCAGGGGAAAAAATGGTCATTCAGTGAAATAGAGGACTTTCAAGCATTCTTGATGAAAAGACCAGAGCTGAATAGAAAATTTGACTTTCAAATACAGGACTCAAGTGGAACATGAAGAGGTAAACAGGAAAGAGAAATCATAAGAGACTTATTAAGATTGAACTGTTTACATTCCTGCATGGAAAGATGATATTTATAACTCATGAGACCTTTGTCAGTATTAGGGTAGTTGGAAAAAAAAATATATATATGTATGTAGATGAGATAGATAGATAGAGGGCACAGGGTGAGTTGAAGATTAAGGGGTCATATCTGGAGAATAAAATTAAGGGATGAGGAGGATTATACTCAGAGAAGAAGAAAGGGAGAGGTAGAATGGGGTAAATTATCTCACAAAAAAAAACAGAAAAGAAAAGCTCTTACAGTGGAGGGAAAGGGGAAGGTGAGAGGGAATGAGTGAATCTTATTCTCATAGGATTTGGCTTAAGGAGGGAATAACATACACATTCAATTGGGTATGGAAATCTGTCTTACCCTACAGGAAAATAGGGGAGAAGGGGACAAGAGAGCAGGGGGATGATAGAGAGGAGGGCAGATTGGGAAAGGGGTAATCAGAAGTAAATACATCTGAGGAGGGATAGAGCCAAAAGAAAGAATAGAATAAATGGGAGGGCAGGATAGGATTAAGGGAAATAGAGTTAGTTTTTCACAACATGTCTACTATGGAAATGTTTTGCATAACTGTACATGTACAACCTATATTTTGTTGCTTGCCTTTTCAATGAGGGTGGGTGGGGAGGGAGGAGGAAAGAAAATCTGAAACCTAAAGTTTTAAAAATATATGTTTAAGAAAATGTTTTCACATGCTACTGGGAAGTAAGAAATACAGGAAATGGGGTATAGAAGTCTATCTTGCCCTACAGGAAAATAGAAGGGGAAGGGATAAGAGAAGGGGGAGAGATAGAAGAGAGGACAGACTAGGGGAAGGGATATTCAGAATGCATGCCATCTTGGGTGGGGGGGGTGAGATGGGGTGAAAATTTAGAACTCAAAAACTTGTGGAAGTGAATGTTGAAAACTAAAAATAAATAAATTTATATTATTTTTAAAAAAAGAAATGGTTGGAATTCAACAAATAAGGAGAGAATAGAGGGCATGCCAGGCAGGGGGAGTGGACACAGCAAAGGCTTGGAGGCAAAGAGGATGGAGGATAATAGAGGAGAACAGTCACATCTGTTCTCAAATCCCCAGAGCCTACAACTAACTGTGCATGGCAAACAGCCAACAAGAATTTATTAAACACTTATTATGTTATAGGCACTATGTTGTGCACTACATATACAAAAAAAGGCAAAAAAAAAATCATGGTGCCCACTGCAGGGGGCTCACAGTCTAACAGCAGAAGCAACATGCAAATACCTAGATCCATATAAGAGATAAAGCATGTCAATGGAAGTTATTTCATAAGGAAGGCCCTAACGGTGACAATATTGGTGGACAGAGGGAAGGGAGGTCAGGAAAGACCTCTGGGAGAAGGCAGGATTTGAAATGAGTCTTGAAAGTTGACTCAGGGAAGACAGAAGGAAGGAGGGAAAACATTGCAGGCATGGCAGACAGCTAGGAAAGCATTTAAATTTTACTGATTGAATAATTGAGAGTGGCTTAGGATTTTCAAAGCATTTAATATCCATTTTCATCACAATAACTCTGTTAGCTAGGTAGTATCATTATTGTCATTTTAAAGATGAAGAAACTGAGTCTTGGAGTGGTTCAGTGATTGCCTCAGGTCTCCTAGATAGTGTTGAGTCAGGATATGAATCCAGGTCTTCAGGACTCCAACTCAACTGCTCACTCCACTATATCACCTGGAAAGTAGTCCTATTCTTATTATTAAAATTATTAAAATAACAATTGGAGAGATATGTCAGCACCAGATTGTAGAGGGTCTTGAATGTCAAAGAAGATGGCTTGATATTTACTTGGGAGCCAAGAGGCAAGCCACCACAGTGTTTGGCCAAAATGACATGGTTTGATCATTACATAAGAAAAGTTAGTGTAGCAGTGGTAGGGAGACTGAACCGGAGAGGAAGGACAGTGGAAGCTACAGGAAGAATCCAGGCAGATGGGCAGTGAGAAGAACCTGTGCTTGGCTGGGGTCTCAGAAAGAGGGAGGAGGTCACAGATGCTAGTGAAAGGCCTGAGTTGAGCTTCTGGATAAGAGGGAGTAGGGAGAGGGAATACCTGAAGAGAATGCCACAGACCAAGCAGCTAGATAAACCAGCCATCATTATTGGGACTAGTCATCTCTGCCTCTCTCCCCATGTCGCACACGCTGTAGGTTCTTGATCCTTGTTCAGAGAGAGGAGGATAAAGACCAGCACATTTTACAAACTGTAAAAGGAAATCCCCATGTAAGATTCCATCCCAAAAAGAATGGATCATGTCTGGCGTCAGAGTCCCTGCTTCTGTCATCCACCCGAAGCTGACACTTCTTCCTGCAAACTTCAGCCTCTTGATCATAATTATACCCTAAAGGTCACCAAAAGTTCAAATCTATGGCTCCCATAAAGGAGGCTTGAAGTCTCCAGGGTCTGTCAACAGAACTTTCCTGCCTCACATTATGGGAACAGGAATGCCAGGACCTGAAGCAGGTTCTGGCTCCTTCACTTGACATCCTTCCCCACCACACCCTAGCCCTCTGGTGATCCTGGCTTTCAGACACTCAGTGCAGGCAAACATCAGCCCAATTCCATTCAGTTTTATTAATCTCCCAAACCCGTAGGGTTCTTCACATGCTGGGGGTAGACATCCCCCTAAGTCACTGATAAGTTTGAGGCCTGTCAGTTGCCTCCACCTCATTTAGCCTGTCTGCTAAGATAGTATCACTGGAATGTGGCCGAGGCATACACTACAGCTTCTTGGAGTCACAGGTAAGAGTGTTGGGTTAAGGTGGACAGCAAAGGTGGATGAGCTGCCCTGAAAAGGGCTCAGCCAGTCCTCTTACCCGAGGTGTTAGCCCTTCCTGTACACCCCATATGCCTTACAAAAGTAAGACCTTGCGGTCCTTCATCTTACTGGAAAAATGTAGTTGGCATCCCCCTGCTCATCCAAACATGGAGCTGCTTTGTCCAAGAAGATAATATTAGGGCCATCACTGGGCTTGCATACCCAAGGTACTGACTGGACTGGTATCCAGAAAAAATATAATCGGTGCCTAGGAATCATTGAATAGAATGGATTGTCCTTGAAGACAGAGATTCTTTTTATTGGGAAGAAAAGACATGGGTGACAGATCACAAAACCAGGGCCAACAAAACTTAGGGAGAGAGGACCTTCTATATGAAACTTTAGAAAACATGAGACATTCAGTGTCTAATCAAAGATCAGACAATAATCCAGTCAGGATGTGCTGGATCAAAGACCCAAGATCTGGAGTCAGAAGAGACCATCTACTCCAAACCTCATCTTACACACAAAGAATTTGAGACCCATGAGGTTAAGACTTACCAAAGGAAAGAGGAGTGATCAATGTAGGCCATAGTCTAACTGGTTACTTGAGAAAATCATAGAAACCTCTACTTTATGGCCCCAAAAGGCCTTCAAATATAACCCCCTTATTTTACACCAAAGAAACTAAAGCCCTGTGAGGTAAAGTAACATGGCCAAGATGATCCAGAGATGACTTCTGGTCAAATACAGACTGGATGAGATCACCTCAGAGGACTCCATGGACTTGGTGATTCTGGTGAATCAAAATACTTTTGTATTGTAATCAAAATTCTCCCTTACTTTTGCTCCTTTGGTCTCTCTAGCTGTAAAATTAGGAGTTTGTTTAGAGGCTTTCCAAGGTCCATCCTCACTCAGCGCTCTGTGATCCTACCACCCTAGCTGGGGAAGGCTTTGTGTCCAAAGTCATGAAGCTTGGCTGGGACTGAGATGAGCAGAGCATGACAACACTCCTTCCCACCAGGAATACCAAATATACTTATGTCATGTATGTCCAGTAGCTGATCTCCCTCCAACTGGTCCTTCAGCTTTGAGTCCATGACCCACACATTGAGCTACAGGCAACTGGTCAAAGGACCCCAAAGATCCCTCCCAGCTCAAGATTCTAGGCCAGGGATTCTGGGGCTTGATTATGTCATGGATACCTTGGGCAGTCAGACTGGTGAAGCCTATGGTCCCCTTCTCAGAATGATGTTTTTAAATACACAAAATAAAACACATAAGATTGTGAAAGAAACCAAAGGTTATTGAAAATAAAGATGCAATTTAAAAATTCCCATCCAAGTTGATGACCCCCCTGAAATCTATCCTTGAGGGAAGCATAGCCGTAGAGTCAAGGTTAAGAAGTCTTGACTTCCTGACAGGACAAAGCAGGAAAAGTCATGAGACCAGAGAGGGAGCCAGGCAGGAATTACCTTCCAATACAATTGAACAAAAATTAAGTAACTTATATGAACAAGAGGACATTTGGTGAGGTAGGTGGAGAAATGGACATGGAGTTTGGAACACATGGCTAGGTTTGAATTCTGCCACGGACACTCACCAGCTGTGTGATCCTGTTCCTTTGGTCTCTGTATCTATAAATGGGGACAAAAATAGTCTTCTCTAGTAAGGTTAGTGAGAGGATCAAATGAGACATATATAATAGATAGATACATAGAGATATAGATAGATAGATATAGATAGATAGATAGATAGATAGATATAGATACATATCCAGGGTCACATAGCTAATAAGTGTCTGAGGCTGGATTTGAACTAATGAAGATGAGTCCTCCTGGTTCCAAGTCCAGTGTTTCATCCACTATGCCACCTACCTCTTGTATATACACACATACCTATACATATTTACATAAAACACAAATATATGTTTGTGTGTGTGTGTGTGTGTGTGTGTGTGTGTGTGTGTACACAGCATTTTGCAAACCTTAAAGATTAATAGAAACATGAGCTATTTTTATTATTACTCTTATCCTTGTGCTCAGCATGAGGAGACAATGATAAAACAAAAGCACGGTATCTTTGTCTCCTCTCATAGAGCTTATTGAGGATGAAGAGCTCAAAAAAGAATAGAATGATGGCTTCAGGAAATTTGGAGGAGGAAGAGATGAGCCAGGGTGTTCAGGGAGGGCTTCAAAGAAGAGATGGCCTTGAAGAAAACAGGACTTTTATGGGCCATGACTGGGCCAGGTAATTTTCCAGATTAGGGTCTAGCAACTGACAAAAATGAAAGGAGCGGAAGAGAAATGGACCAAAGAGGCAACAGTAAGGAGTTCTGTTGGCCTGGGTGGCAGCATGCCTAAATATATGCAACAAGACATTTCTCAGCAAGGGGATGATGATGAATGCCAGGGTACAGAGCTGGGCCTCAGTGCTCTATTACCTAGGAAGCTACAGAAGTACTTTGACCAAGGCCGTAATATGGTCATTAATGGGAAAGAGCAGGGAAGCATCAGGGCCTGCAAAGATCACCCAGGAAGAAGTGAGAGTAAAGAAAGAGGACCTCCTCAGACTGACCAGTCCCTGACTTTGGGTCTAACAAATCGAGAGCTTCTATTTCCAAATTGGGGGGAGGAGAACAGAGGAACAACACAGACCTGAGCTCTACCACACTGGAGGTTAGACAGAACGAGAGAGCTGGTCCATCAGAAAGTCCTTGAGAAATCCCACTTTTCCTGATCATGGACTCAGGAAAGCCCCATAAGGAAATACTTAGCCCTAAGAGTAAACCCATAGGTAACAATTGAATAATAAAAATGAAAAAGGATCAGCTGCTGGGTGTGAAGCCCCTGTGAGAGCCCCATCTCTGTATTGCTATCCCAGAGGCCTCCTGGAAAAACAGGAAACCTAATAGATTAACCTCATGGACACTTCTTTTGTCATCCACCATCTTCCTCATCCCCGCTTCTTGCCGCAAGAACTCACTACCTCTGTATTGTAAAGGATTTCAGCTTACTTACGGTAGGGGGGATAGTTATGGGAAATAGTGAGAGTTTACTGAGCAGCGCTTAAATTCTGACACATTAATACCATACAGTGTACATCAAAGGGTGAGTTTACCAACATTCAGGCACAGAAAAAAATATGTAAAATGCAGCTGGATTTTTCATGTTTTAAGAACAAAAAAAAAAGCTAGGATTTGCTATGCTTTAAGAACAAGCACACTTGGAGGTTTTCCCTGGGCCGATCTCCCTCCTTTCCACTATTATCATTTGTGCACATGTTCTCTCCCCCAATGGATTAAGAGATCTTTGAGAATAGGGCCTCTGACTTATCTACCTTACTGTACCAAGCCTGAATCCAGGGCCAAGCACATAGCAGGTGATAAGTAAATATTTATTGACTGAATGTGGAATGAGGAGTGAATGTTTGAGGAGCAAATTGGACTTGAACTTGTAACACTTGACCTTGATCAATTAGCTCTCTGCTTTGACCTGGGTTAAGCCCTTACCCCTCAGTAGACTTCTGTTTCCTCATCTGTAAAATGAAGTAGATCCACAGATGCCTCTGTGGGCCACCCCAGCTTGGGCATCCTCAGTTTTTAGAGTGGAAAGGAACACTTAGAGTAGTTTAAGAAGGATAGCTTGGTTAGGGCAGGATTTAGTTCTCAGGGAGACCCCATGAGGACATCTGTGGTTGCAGGAACTGTAAATGAGCCTGAAGAACAGGGAGGAAGACTGCAGTAGACAGTGTGTAGTATAGAGCAACAAGAGGCCATGTTGCATAGGAAGGAGAAGCCAAGACTACCAAAGGCCTTTGATGCCACACTGAGGAATTTACACTTGGAATAGCTTGAAAGAATTCTATTTGATTCAATTCAACAAACTTTGAAGTACCTACTGTGTGCCAGTCACTAGAGACATAAAGACAAAAATGAAACAGTTGCTTCCCCTCCAGGAGCTTTGATTATGGGAGGCAGGTGGAGACACAGGTGCACAAATGAATACATTTAATTTATTTATGCAAAAATAAATGCAAAGTAATTTCAAAGGAACACTTATAAGTAGCAGAAATAGAAAAACTGTTTCTTCTAGGAGATGGTTCTTGAACTGAGCCTTGAAAAGAGCTAGAGGCTCCAAGAAGCATAATGTTGGAAAAGAGACCATTCTAGACATGGAAGTCACTTCTGCAAAGACATAGAGGTAGGGGATGAAATATCATATGTGGGGAGCAGAAAGGAGGAATGTTTGGTGAAATGTCAGGTGTATAAAGGAGGGGGGGCTACTGCATGATTATTCCAGAATGATTTTATATTGTACCCAGATTACAAAGGGCTTTAAATGTTAAACAAAGGAAATTGTATTTTATTCTAGGGGCATTTGAGAGCCATGGAAGCTTCTTGAGCAAAGACATGACAGACACCAGCCATGAAAGTTTACTTTAAATTGACAGATTTCATCCTACATTAAAACTAGACCCACAGGTAAGCTGGGAAAAGATGGAGAAGGGAGAGAGAAAGAGAAAAGAGAAAGAAAATAATTAGGCTTCTGATTAAAATTAATGTTTTTTTTAATATCATATTAATTGTCTGCGACATCTTTTCTGGAAACTGTTCCCAGGCTTCTGTCATGCTTATCCTTTATTCTCTCCCAAATTATAACTGCATCATAAATATTCAGTTCCCTCCTGAAGAAATGCATGGCTTGTTTAATTAAACCTGGATATTTCTCAAGTTCTGACTGAGTCCCACATATCATTCTTCTAGGAAAGTTTAGTCAGCTCTGGTTTGTGAAAAAGTGGGGTCTAGTGAGGCCAGACACATAGAAGAGGGCTGACAAGGCTCTCTGTCTAGGGACTATTAGGTGATGCTGTCAAAGACACAAAACGTTACCCATAAACCCTTGCTTCCTAGCTTGGCTCCATGTAGTGGCCTGAAAGGAAGAGCCTGCAGAGCTTCAGTGCGGTCAGTGGAATCTTGATGCATAATGAGACCTAAGCCATTAATGATGACTTGTGATGAGCAGAATCAGCAAAAATTGCTCAAAGTGGTAACTGGGGAAGGTGCCATCCTGCCCTGCCACAGTCTTCCAGCACTCTCAGAGTCTATGGGTCTTGCAAGCATCTTCCAATTAAATAAGCATGTTTTCCCCTGAGAGACAGTGCAGTGCGGTGAAAAGAAGACTGAACTTAGAGCCCAAAGACCTCAGTTTATGCTACTTGCTAGCTGTGGGACTCTGGTAGGCTAGTAGTGTGTGTGTGTGTGTGTGTGTGTGTGTGTGTGTGTGTGTAGGGGGTGCTGGAAAGGCAAGAGTCCATTAGACTTTACACATAAGTAAGTGTTAAATATCTATGACCTACGGCTCTATCCTTCAGTTTAGATCAACTCACAAATCTGAAAAGCCAAGAGCCAGAGCATGAGACGACCAAGTGATATAATAATAATGATAACTACTACTAATAATAATAATAACTAACTTTTATATAGCACTATGTGCCAGGCACTTGCTAATTGTTTTAAAATTATTTCATTTGATCCGCTGCAAGGTATAGTTAAAGAAACTGAACCAGACAAAGGTTAAGTGATTTGTTCAGGGTCACATAAATAGTAAGTGTTTGAGGCTGAATTTGAACTCAAGTCTTCCTGACTCCAGGCCCAGAGCTCTATCCACTTTAACACCTAGATGCATCTTGGGCAGTTGAAATGGGAACCATTGGTGTGACGGTCAGAGATGGTAGGGTGGAATGGTGGTGAACCCATCTTGCCAAGGACAGCCAGTGAGTTCCAGCCCTACACCCAACCTGCTTCATGAGCTATGTCCAGAAGTAGTCAACAGGAAGCAGGTCTGTTAGTGTTGGGACACTGAACAGGAAGCCAAAGCCATTGGAACTTTTGTGTATGTGTGGGAGGGAAAAAGAGAGCAAGCGGAGGGAAGGAAGGAGGAGCTCGATGTTCCCACTGTATGTCATATCCAGAGCCACGATCTCGAGTCCGAGTTTGAGCTCTGAATATGCTTGTCTGCAGTATGGTGGCACATTGGGTCAAAGAGAAGCTGTGGGCTTAACAGTGTCTTGTTGTTCACTGTTCCTTCCTTTCAGCAATGCTAAGCCGCAATTATAACACACTGTACACAATATCTAAGCATGCCTGCTTGTTTCTGTGGGAGTAAGTCCATTACACCAGGCTCAGATGATTAGGACTAATCAAGATATAGCAGGAACAGGTGGCCAGTGAGGTTTCTGGTGGCTAGGGGCTCAGGATATTCTGTAAATCCACACTGCCCATGCGTGTATTTTAACAAAAAAACAGAGCAATCCTCTGGGGAAAAGCAGAGCTGAAAGATAGGTCTCTTGGAACCATGGAAGGCATCTCCTGTTTTGTTGCACGACCATTGATTTGGGGACCCAGAGTAGGGGGTAGGGTCTTCCTTCTGTCTGAGTGTGCAGCTCACTCTGGAATGGATGCCATGCCTCACTTCTTATCATTGTCATATAGCAGGGGGGCAGCTTCCCCTGTCACCATCATATAGCATGGGGGGCAGCATCCCCTGTCACCACCATATACCATGGGGGCAGCATCCCCTCTCACCATCATATAGCATAAGTGCAGCATCCCCTGTCACCATCATATAGCATGGGGACAGCACATTTCTGTTTTGACAATAGGGAGAAATGTAGAAGTTTGATGATTTATGAAGGTTAACTATGTTTAGTAAAAGCAGATAACCACTTGTGCATTTTCTTCCCGTGTGTAACAGAACAAAAAGTAAACACACCACCTGCTTGCTTGGGGATGGCTGATTTCCTGCCTGTAGCTCTTCTGGCGGGCAGGACAGATTCCAGCTCTCCATGAAGGACACACCCCATGCCTAGTTACTCTGGCCCAAATAATCCATCCCAGAGGCCAGCCTCTGGTAATGGTCCCCCTTCTAGCAGCTGGTCAGGCTGGTCCTTGGATAATAAACACACAAACTTTTTAGATGAAATTTTTATTTTGTCATAAACAGTCACCAAACACAAATATCTCAATGTACAAAGAAAAAGAGGCTCATGAAGGAAGGAAACAAGCCTTTAACAAGTGGTTATTCCACACTGAGCACTGAGGATGGAGATCCAGACAAAAAGACAAGGAAGTCACATTCTAATGAAAAAACACAACATGTATAAAGGAATGGAAAAGGAGAGAGGGAGGGAGGAAAAGAGGGAGGGAGGAAAAGAGGAGGGAGGGGGATGAATTGGGGTGCCAGCAAGTCAGGAAGAGGGCCAGGAGGAGAATGAAAGCAGGCAGGTCTGGGCCATTCCCCAACACGGAGGCGCCAAGAGGAGCTGACCAGTGGAGGGGGGGGCGGTGGCTGACGAGGGATATACTAAGCCAAAGAGGCCCTGGGTATCATAGATGCCTCCAAGTGAGGCTCTACATTCTGTGAAGTTGCAAGTGGAGGTAGCAGTAGATAATAATAGAAGTTTGGTCAACTCCTCGTCATTTCCTTCTCCATGGGGATTGAATTCATTTAAAAAAGTCATTTCAAGTGGCTTGGTGTTACCATTGTCTTTTTTCCACTAAAATCTACCTCCTTACACAGATAGTAATGAAATAAAGGAAGTGAGATTATATGAATTTTGAGACAGGGCAAATATGGTAATGTGTGTATGTCTACATGTATGTGTGTATATATCATTTTATAGAACATATTAATATACTGTATAAATATCCCTAATCCCAGTGGTCTAACACTGCATATACATTCATGCACACATAGACACACATGTATATATACATACACCTATATATAAACATATACACATATGTGATGGGGAAGGTAGAAGATAACATAAAAAGAGGGCTGAAAATGAAGACTGTATGGAAGGGCCATTTCCCAGACAAGAGTATGAGAGTGAAATCTGGGAGAATCAGAAGTACAGCTGGAAGGGGAATGAAGCATGGTCAACCTGAGCCCCTACTCACAATGGAGTCCTCAAAGAAAGTTACCAATGGACAGAGGCCAAAATGGAAGAGAGAGGTTCTATATTTGAGAATAACCTCCAACTTTTGGGTGGTCCCTACAGAACCCTTTATGAGAGATGAAACTCCGCCCTGGGATCAGGCACTTATAACTCAGTAAGTGTACATAACTCCCATTTCTACAGTATACAAAGTTCTTTACCCATAATGACCTAATGAATTGAGGTATATAGATGCTATTTCCCTATTCTACATATAAGGAAACTGAGGCTTATGGGTATTAAAAAAACTTTACCAAAGTCACAAAGTGATTTATGGGGCTAGAGCCTGGATCTAGGTCTTACAGCAATCAGTCTAAAACTCCATACATATTTTCGAAGTACAAATTTCTCAAAGTAAAAAAAAAATTGCTCTTGGGCTCCATGTGGGCCAGATGGCACAATGCTTTAAGAATAAAACAAGCACTTTCCATGGTTTTGAAATAACAGGTAGAGGTGCTATGTAAAGTGTATTGACTGGTGCCTCTAATGTGGATATCTTCAAGTTGGAAACAGCCTTAGTTCCAAAGAATTTCAGATAATCGCTTACAATGTATGCACTGGAACATGACAAGATTTTAGAATCCATTAGTAAAGGGATGATTTGTGAATATTTGGAAAGTGAAATGAGATTTCAAAGAGCTGACATAGCTTTGTCCAAATAGGTCATGCTAGACTAACCTCAATTCTTTTTGTTATAAGGTTATTTGATTGTGAGACCTGGAGAATGACATAGACCTACTTTGTTTTCATCTTAGTAAAACCCTTGCCCACACTTCTCATGCTCTGCAAGGAGAAGATGGAGAAGTGTGGGCCAGGTGATGGTATAGTAGAGTGGATCTGGAGGTAGTTGAGTGCCTGTGTCCAAAGAGTAGAAGGACAATGGCGTTCTCTATTAGGGGTTTCTCAATGCTTTTGGATCCCTTCTCAGCACCATGTTTTCAATGTGCCAAATAAAATCCTTAGGATTATAAAGGAAATCCATTATATTGAAACACGATCATTAAATTTTAAAAAGGTTATGGATCCCTGGTGGTATCAGCATAAAGTCAAATCTCCAGTGAGGATGCCCTAGAATCCATGTTTGGCCCCACACTGGCCAACATATTTGTTGTTAATTACTTGGACAAAGGCATGTTTATCATATTTATCAAAAAATTTGATGACATAAAGCTAGGGAGAGAGAGCTAATGCACTGTGTGATGGTATGAAGCCCAAAAGATCTTAGCATTAAAATGCATAGAATTAGATCATATATGTATGTGTGGATGTGTGCACATCCATGTATGTATAATGCACATATTACATGTAGGACCTGGGACTGAACTAAACAGCACACCTGGATGTGGGCCCAATAAGCCAGTTTAGAAGCCAATGAGCCAATGAGGAAGAACTCCCACCTCCTGTATTCTAGAGGCTTTGCCTGTGTCAAGTGTCAAACTAGAGAGCTGGAGATAGCCTGGGCTTTCCTGACTGCAACATCACCATGTTGACTCACACTGAGCTTTCAGTCTACTCAACACTCTAGAACTTCCTCAAACAAATTGCTATCTGGCCATGTCTTTCTTATGGTACAATTACTAAATCGATATTTTGAACCCAAGTGTCATCCAGTTTAACCCATGATTCTGTGTTATTACAGGATAGATTTACAGCTGGAATAAGATTTGAAGCTATCTAGTCCAATTCTCTTATTTTGCATATGAGGAAACTGAGGCAATGAGAAAATAGATGACTTGCTTGATTTCATATGTGGTAGTAAGGGATGGAAGCATGATTTAAGTCCAGGTCCTAGCTCTAAAGCCAGCCCACATCATGCTACCTCCCCTACTTTGCTTTTGATCAAGAGTGTCATAAACCAATGAGATAACTCACTTCAGTTACCCGAGTTGGCTCCAAATGACTCTTGCTTATTTGCAGTCTTCCAGGACTGAGCTTTGCCACCCAAGAGAATGTGTTCTGAAGAAGAAACTCCAAGTAGCATCCCTAACTTGTTCCTTGTCTTCTAAGTAGTTCATTTCACACACACACACACACACACACACACACACACACACACACACACACACACACACACACCACTTGTTAATCACACTTCATCTTTTCCAGCTGATGGCAATCCCAGTTTATTGGCACTTCAGCACGTGCCATCCATACTTACAGCATCTTTGCAAAGAAGACGGTCATGTCAAAGAACAGGTCTGACCAGGGAAGTGTGGTTGTAACTTCTGGGGAAAATCACCTCTCAAGATGGCTTTGAAACTGAGACTGTTAAGTGTATGTAAGACTGGAAGCTGTGAGTAATCAGGGGAGGGAGTGTTGGGAACTCAAGGGTAGGTTAAGAAAACACTTTCAGAATGAGGTAAGTTATAACAGCTTATGTTTGATTTTTGCCTATGAGTGAACAATGGGAAGAAAAGAAACTCATTCATATAAATGAAACCCTTTGCTTCCTCTGTATTTTTCTCCATGGTGCTACCTGTTATGATCCACTCTCTACCTCCATCAGTAAATGAAGTTCATATTCGCCCCTGTAATTGTGGGATCTGCTTAACCTTCACCTTCTCTTGTTCAGCATCAGGCCTACTAAACCATCTCCAGGGCACACCAGGACATGAATATGTACTCCCCTCACCCTCTTCCCAACTATACTTCTGCGAAGAACCATCAAAACACCACCAGCATTCACAGCATGGACAAGTCTCTCATTTACCCAACGATCTCCTCCATCACTCACTCTGACTTCTCTGTTCAAATCATGTCTTCCTGGACATAATTGCCCTAATATTTATTGTTTTCCTCTATCGAGACAAGAACTATCTTCCTTGCTTGTAGTTGTATCTTCAGATTATAACAGTGTTCTTTTTATCCATTTACTCATTCTTCTCCCCTCCTCTTCTTTCCTCCTTTCTTTTTCTTTGTTCTTGTCCTCCCATTTAATAAAGGCTTAATAAATGGTTGCTTATAGAGACATATACCATAAAGCCTGCTTGTACAATGACACATCCTGGCATGTTGGAGCTAAAATGCAGTCCAGTATACACATTGTCTTGTCCTAATTTCTAATTTCATAGATGAGGGATCTGAGGCCTAGAGAGGGGGAGATGCTTTCACAAAGTCAGAGCAGTAGTGTCACTGCTGGAATGTGATCCTTTCTTTCTCTCCCTCTTTCCTTCCTTGCCCCCCCCCAACTCTTTGGACCTCTGATCTTGAGCCAGGGCTTACCCGTGATCAATTTTTAGTAAATGGTTGTTAAATTGCATTTCTTTGTTCATAATTCTTCTGTCTCTGCTTTCCTCATTAAAAGCAAAAACAAAACATTCTCTACTCCTTCCTTCCCTACTCTTCTATTTTCTTACTTTGTTCCTGGTTGCTTGCCCTTCTCTCCCTCCCACACATGAAAACATAGGAGAAAGGAAAGAAGATGGATAAAAAGGCTCCCCCGCCCTTTCTACTCCCCCCTCTCAATTGGTCTTCCCTGCACGTACTTCTTATTCCAAATAGTCAATGGTACTAAATGATTAGAAGTAAATGCTTGCAAGCACTACAAAAAAAAAAAAAAAGAGTTTGTCATTTCAAACACTTCCCTCAAGGTACATATGCATTATGTGGAATTTATCTTTATTTTGGGGTACTGTAGAAGCCAATCCCCAAATCAGCTAATCTTCTAGACTACAAAGCCATCTCCTCAAACATTTTATTCAATGCAAATTTCTGCGATTTATCATCTCTTGGACCCTTAACTTAGAATGCATTATGCAGGTGTGATCAATTTTCTTAATAGGCATCCGAGCTAAAATTTGGGCGAGCATCAGTGATTTTCTCAAAATTTCATTATGAGACTCACTGAAAACACAATATCCCATGAAGAAAGCATATTTCTTCTGTCAAGAATCAGAATGACTGGGCTGACATCACAGGCTATGTTGTTCTTGGAGTTTTTTCTTCCTCTGAAGTGTTCACATCATCTCAGTTCATCAGTAAGCTACATGAGAGGGAGGAGGATTTTAATTTTCTCCTCTGTCCACTGAAGAACAACTCCAGACTGTAAAAAACTCAGCTACTCCTATTGCGTGTCAATCTCCTCACCCCCCTTGAAACTGCTATTCATTTAATGAAGATTTATGTAGACAAACTAAGGGAAACCAATGGGAGCTATTCAAAACTGGCATGGACCACTTTGGAAAGGACATAGTTATGCCATGGGTGCAAACATATACACACACACACACACACACACACACACACACACACACACACACACAGATATGAGTTCTTCAAAGGCTAGATGCCTTCTTCTTGGGGGCATTCTAGGCTGAATTCTTGCTTATATCTAGGGATTCAATTCCATTCCTTCTTATGTCTATTTCAGTTCTGATGTCCTATGAAAACACGTATTCATTTAAATCCTCCAGAATTCTTATGACTCTCCCTACAACACTGATAGCGGAGATATTGTTTAGATGAGTCTTGCTACTCAGAAGTTAGTCACATTTATAAGATAAGTAAGTCTATCCAATTACCCAGTGTCATATCTGAGAGGCATTGCATAGCGCAGCCAGTTTAAATTATTTTTTAATATTCTTGGTGTTTCGCTTTTCTTTTTTTTCTAGATTGTCTTTTATTTATGTGAATTTGCATTCCCAGTCTATTGTTCATTCTCTCTGTCTCTGTGTCTGTCTGTCTGTCTGTCTGTCTGTCTCTCTCTCTCTCTCTCTCAGTGAGGCTTCCCATTGCAGATTCAAGTTTTTCTACTCTGCTCATTATTATGATTATTACTATGATTATTATTATTTGCCATACAGAACATATATTCTCCTCTCATAATTTTCATTTTCCTGTGAAACCACTCAGGAACAGCATGCTCCACAGGGTCCTCTGTCCCATCAAGTGTTGGATCATTTTCCCTCAGTTAACAATATTGATTCATAGATGCCTAAACTCCTTTACTAGATCTAAAAACCATATTTCCTTTCGTGGTTCCTGTTTTTCCTACTGATTTATTCTTTTGTGTTCAAGGTCTTTGAGATTTCTTCTTCCTGGAACATTTGGTACTTTCAGTCTTCCCCCTACCCCAACCTGTTTTCTGTATTACTAATTTATTACTCTCTCCCCCTGATTGTGGTTTCCTTGGGGGCTGCATGTCAAAGTGTCTTAAGCTACTCCCTCAGTGGGAAATTCATAGTTCACCAGCTTAACTCTCTGCTACAACTGACTTTTGGGTAGTTAGGACTGTCCACAGATGGATGTTGTGCTCTTCCCTCAGGCTTGATGTAGTGCTGCACAGTTCCCTACTTTGCAGTGTCTTCTCTTGATGACTCGCCCCATTCTTCATATCCCTTAGTTCTTTGGCCTGACAATGATAGTTCCTAGCCCAATTTTTCCCAGCATTGGAAGTTCACATCTACCAGGAGTTCAGAGCTTTGCAGAATCAGTATTTCTGGGTTGTAGTCCTCATCAGTCTTTTGTTCCTGAAAGGCTGTGGGCAGACTGAATCCTGAGGCCCATGGAAACTTCCACAGCCTGGATCCAGGGTCTCTACAGCACCAAAAATAAGGAGGAGGGGACTAGGATTAGAGTCAATTTTGGTGTAAGCCTGTGTTGTGTCCTTGGGTCTGCTAATGCAACCTTGTGGCAGGTAGTGAGGGAGATAGAAAAGGAGTTGCCAGTGAGCTCAGGGTAAGTTACTGGGTTTTTTTTTTTAATTTTCTTTTGGATTCTTGGTGTCCTAGGCCATGGAAACAGCTGAGGCCCCTTTATCTTTATCACATAATTTTTGTTTTGGGGAGGACTGAGAGATCATAGTGATTAGAGAAAAATGTCTTCTATGCCATCTTGCTGCTCACCAAGTAGGCTTAGCTCATCTTTAGTCCTAGGCTAAATTCCTAATTCTACTGATGAGACCATAGGTCCAGAGAGGGGAAGTTAATTAGTTAAAGTCACATAACTAGTATTTGAGTCCTAATTCAGTACAATTCTTCCAACTGCTGTGTTTAGTGATCTTTCCATCACTCCAAGCTGCTTCTTTATGAGTTTCCAAACCGAAAATGCCTACAAAAAACCCTTCTCCTTTCCACTGCTCTCATCATCTTCTACTATCATTAAAATGGCTTAAGGTCTGATTGTGAAAATACAGGATATCCCTCAAAGTTCAAAAAAGATTTAGAAGCCGGGCATCACTTGTTGTTGTTCATCCATTTTCAAAGTGGACCAATGACATCACAGGGTGATGTGCTGATTTATTCATGAATTTGATTTCAGTGAGGCGGAGTGGCCCAAAGTTGTTATTACTTCTCCAGAGTCACCAAAGCTCAGCAGCAAGACAAAAGTCAAGATGACTGGCAGTGGTTTAGGCTGCAGTCATTGACCTTGGCATCTTCCATGTCTGACCGAGCCTGAAATGTTCCAGTGCCTACTTCAGCCATCTTCATGGCCATTGGAACAAATTGCTCTTATCCACTCATTGAATGGAATGGGGGTGCTTGGCATAGACAGTCTCCTAATCCACTGGGTTTGGGGCCTATTGATTGTCTTCAGCTTAGTATGGCCCATTTACTGAGACTGTTCACCAGGGTATGGCCAATGCATGTGCTACAGCTTCTGGGAATGACAGGAGAGAGTTGAGTGTCAGGTGGACCCCAAAGGAGGATGAGTAACCCTGAAAAGAGCTCAAGAATCCATCATATCAAGGTGCAAGTCCTCCTTGAACATCTCATACATGCCAGAACCGAATCTAATAAAATGAAATGCAATAGGTGATAAATGTAAAGATATACTTAAGCATAAAAATATAAATCTTACAATCCAAGATGGAGATATGACTATAGCAGTATATTGGAGAAAATATCTAAGCGTTTTCAGAGACTAAAACTTGACTTATATTGTTTCTGATTGATGTGGCAGCCAAAATAGTGCATCAGATCTTGAGCAGTATGGAGAGGCACACTATTAAGGATATGAAGGTGATGGTTCCTCTGACTTTAAACTCACTAGATCACATCTGGATTCTTTGCTTAGTTCTGGGAAACTCAGTTTAAGAACATTTCAAAACTAGAGAATGTCCTGAGAAGGGTGACTGGGATGGTGGAAGACTTCTAGTTCATACCATAGGAGGATTATTTTTTTTCTTTCCAAATTTAGTATTTATTTATAACATTCCTTTCTAAATTTTGAGTTCTAAATTTTCTCTCTCTACTTACTCTTCCCTCACCCATTGAGAGGCAAGAAATATGATATAAATTCAATTTGTCAAATCATACAAAACCATATTTTCATATTAGCCTTTTTAAAAAAGCAAGGAAAAATTATGCTTCAATCTGCATTCCAACTCTACCAGTTCCTTCTCTGGAGGTGCGTAGCATTTTTCATCATAAATCCTTTGTAATTGCCTTAGATCATTATATTATTCAGAAAAGCTAAGTCATTCATACTGGATCATCATATAATATTGTTGTTACTATGTACAATATTCTCCTGGTTCTGCTCATGTCACTTTGTATCAGTTCATATGAGGATCACTTGAAGGAATGGGGGATGTTTAGGCAAAGAAAGGATCTAAGGTTTGGCCATTTATGAGACATTTTCAAGTCCTTGAGTTACTGTCACTGAAAAGATGAATGAATAAGCTAAGCAGGTATTATGTGCAAAGCATTATCCTAAATGCTATGAATAAAAAAGAAAAAAAGAAAAAGAAAAGCAAAGTAAGAATGCCTTGGCTGTGAAGGAGCTCACATTCTATAGGAGAAGGCATAACATGTAGGAGTTTCAGCTACAAGTCAGATGGGTGGGTCTCAGGTTCTTTTAAAAGCAGCAACAAAGTGAATTGTAATGAACGTTTCATGTCATTTTCCTTAATAAAACTTTCTGTTTTGATGCTGAACCACTGGATAGGGCCTTTGGAGGAATTTTCCTTTTGTCGTCTTCAGTATCTGGAGCCCCTGAGGAGACAAGAGATTCAGCACCTATAAATGTGGTTGCCAGGTTCCATCTCCACAAGTGGTGCTTGCATATGCAACAGCTACAGGTGCCAGGGTAGATGGAGGGTGAATTGAACCAGAAGAAATGGGTGAAAGTTGCAAAGCAGCAAGTTTAAGCTTTATATCAGGGGAATAAACCTCAAGAATCATACTGGTGCCAATGTGGAATGTCCTGACCAGGAGGTAGCACCCATCCTTTTTTGGGAGTCTTCAAGTAGAGATTAGACAACCATGTTTTAGGTATGTCATAGTAGCCATGGTATGTGAAGGTACCTTGGGCTCTCAGAATGATGGAATTGTGGATTTTGAGAGTTGGAGAGGACCTCAGGGTCTCTCTTGTGTGACTGATACACTAAAGAAATCCCCACTATAGCATGCCCCTCAGTGGAGGGAAGAGACTTCTCAAGAACTGATATATGCCTGGCATATAGTGAGTGTTTAACAAGTTATTGTCCACTTCACTTGTCATAGGGACCTTTCTACCTCTTTGCCTCAGCAGCATCATTACACCTATTTCCCCTAGAACACCCACCCAGTCCTCATCTGCTCCATTACAGGTTAATGGTGAATTTTTGTCTCTGTTTTTTCATCTATAAAATGGAAGTAATAATAGCACCTATCTCTCAGGGGTATTATGAGAACAAAGTGAGATATTTGTAAGGTATTTTGTAAGCCTTAAAGCACTATGTAAGTGCTAGGTAGTATAATAATTATTTTGATAATAATGATTATTGTTATTACCTTCTCTCTCCCTCTTTTCCTCCCCCTCCTCTGATGCTCACACACCACTACACAGTAAGTCACAAAGCCTCATATTGCTCCTTCACAGGAGAAAACCTCCATTTCAGAACTTACACATGATGCCTATAAGGTTTCTAATGTATGCTTTACTGAGTCCAAACAAAAGGAAGATCTGCATGGTTTGGAGAATTTTTTATAAATTTCAGAATTATTTTCAGGTAACTCCTTCAAAGCCATGAGCAAGCAATGACAATACAGAGGGAGAACTTCTGGGATTTCTCCCTCCCTCCTTCCACATATTTCTTCAGTGTTCCTCCATAAACAAGTACACTGTTTTTTCTTCAGCTCAGTAGCTGTCCTATCTACAATGGCTGTGCATCTTTATGAAGAAGTGTTTATAGGGTTTCTCTTTCAGCACTCTCCACATCCATAATCTTTTTAAATGGTCCCAGAAGACCTACCTGATGCCTCCGGCTCTTTCTGATGCAGCAAGATTAAATTGGGACATAATTCACACTTCATTCCAGAGCAGCTTCATTAATACCACAAGGCTTAACCCAAAGAAATACAAAGACAAATATTAGAGCAAAGTGGGAATGATGATAAGTGCCAGACCATGGGCTTAGCTCCCAAAACTAACCAGGCAATAAGCCAAAGCAAACCTCAGGCAATAGGGGTGGAGAAAAAGTCATCTACCCCAACCTTTAAATAGCCAACAGCACATCATAGGAGCACAGATGCTCAGAGTTAGAAGAGACCTCAAAGAGTAGGAATCTCTTCTATGAGGTCCCAGTGGGTGGACATCCATTTTCTCTTGAATATTTGGATTTCCACAGTTCCTGGCACATAACAGTTGCTTAATAAATGCTGGTTGAGTGACCAAAACAACAGGGATCACACTACCTGAAAAGCAAGAACTTCTCATTTTTAGAAAATTCTGATTATTTGTAAACAGATATTTTTGTCATTTGTTCTTTTGCTTTTATGTGTCATCCATGAGTCTTCCCTTCCCCCAGACAAAGTCTTAGTGCCTCCCATACTAGTTTGAAGTTTTCTTGAGATACTGCCCTGTCCTCTTCCCACAATTTTTGTCTTTAGTTATCAGTAACCTTCCTAAAATGTTTCTCTCCAGATGGAACACACTAATCCAGTAATGGCCTGACCAGGCAAGGGGAGAATAGAACTATCTTTTCCCTTGTTCTGGATGCTATGCTCTTAATAAGAATGTTGACAATCTGGCTGGGCTTTTGGCTGCAATGTCACATGGCTGACTCATGTTGAGTTCACAATCCCCTCAACCCCTCTAGCTATTTCCCATGTGACTTGATTTCTATTCGCGCTTCACACATCATCTATTGAGGAAGTTGACTTCTTGTATTAATATGAATTACTTTACATTTACACCTATTAAATTTCATCTTCTTAATAATCATGTCCTTACAATACTTCAAGGTTTGCAAAACACTTTACTGTCAGGAAAGTAATACAACTATCCCTACCCATATATTACAGAAGAGGAAATTGAGGCTTTGCATAATTGAATAATCAGATCATGGTCAGGCAGGCATCAAACGTCCAAAGTGGGATTTGAACTCTAGTACCTTGACTCCAAAGTCTAGTTCTACATTCAATAGACCACATTGTCTTTCCTATTAGAATCAGCCTATTTTTCCATCCTGACAGCTGACACAGATGATTCAGGTGTAACTGACATATCAATACAAAGTATTTTTATTTTTATAGAATAGTGGTTTATTTCATTTTGGGGTGATATTCCAGTATTTCACACTTTTTTGAGTTAATAATTGGCTGATATCTAGGTTTATGATGTCTGTCACACTGCCCTGTCCAAAAAAGAAATGGAATATCCATGGCATGAATTCTTTTCTTAATCAAGCCATGATGGCTTTATATGATAACCACTTTATAATGTAGGAGGTGCCACCTGGTTCTGATCTTTTGTGACTTGAGGTCTCTCTTTTCCTCTCCCTAATGTTCTGCCACAGTTCTGACATCTTTCCTAAAATCCCACCCAACTTTGGAATTTTACATTGTCAGGTCTTTTCTTTCTTTGAGATTGTGTGGTGTAGACATCTCTCTAAGATCTGCCAGTCTATGTTCTATGCTTTGTATTCCACCACCCTTAGATATTCTAAAGAATCTTGGATCAATGTCAGGATCCAGCTCTAGAGCTGGAAGGGAACTTGAATGGCATAGAAGTTCAATCCCCTCATTTTTCAGATGAAGAAAATGAGTCACAGAGTGGATATTATTTAGGTGACAGAGCTAAGACTCAAATTCAAATCATGACTCCAAGTTTAGTGCACTTTTCACTATAAATCATTAACTATAAGGTTCCTCTCAATCCTGATGTTCTATGTTCTAAGGTACCTTCTGCAGTGGAGGCTCTAAGTTCTAAAGTCTTTCCCAGATCTAGATTACCTGATTTGCTCTTATGGTCAATATATACTCCACACCTCCAAAGTTCAATCCAAGGCCTCTCCTGAATGCAGTGAGTTTTTAGTCTATGTTTGCAGAATGGAATTAGAACCCATAGCATCAAGAGCCAGATTGAGTCGTCAGCTGATAGGTCCCAGGAGCAACACCAAACATTTTCACCATGTTGTTTGCAAGTTTACTTGGTTCATTGGATTGTGGAGGGGGCATATGGGGAAATCTCTTGGGGTTTTCTTTCTTTTCCTAGACTTCCCCACCTAGATGGGGATAAGGATGCAATCCACTCTGTGCTTAGAACTACCTCGAAGTAGAAATCTCTCACCACTTCTAAATGGCAAGTACCAGGGATTTTTTTTTCTTGAACACTCACATCTCCTTCTCCTTCTGGTTCTCAGAAGACCTTGGAATGCTGGGGAACTTTCTTTGATGGAAAGCAGGCTTTGCCTTTCTGCAGACTATGTTTGGCTGAGGCAGTCTGTTCCTCCTTTCTTCCTCACCATTGAATTCTCTGTTCCTTCATATCAGGTCTAGAAACAATGAGAGCATAGGCTCCATTGCCACCTGGTTTGGCAAAGTTCCTATGTTCATCAGTCATCAAGGCTTCTTTCTGAAGAAGAAGAAAGCAGTCTCCCCAGTCAAGTGCAATTCCACCATAAATAATAACCAAATTGCCTCTCTCTCTTCTCTGCTTTACTGTCTCCTTCACATAAGCCCTCCTTATGCCATGGGAAGGCACTCACTCTCCCTAAATAAAGAGGCCCCCTGGAAGTGGTACTTAGAATGAGACTATACCATTCAACTGCAGACTACTATCTCTTTTTTTCCCCACCTTGCCTAGCACAGCACATATCACATGGAGGGGTGGTTTGGAAGCTCAGTAAAAGTTCACGGACCATGGACTGGCTGATACATACATACATACATACATGCATACAATATATGTAAATATACACATACATATATGTTTGTATATGTATATATATATATACACATGTGTATAAGTATGTGTTCATTTATATATGTACAGATGCATGTATATATGTATATTTATGTGTGTGTGTCTGACAGACATGGTTCACTACTTCTCAGTCTTCTCTTGGAGTTCAACAGCTTATGTCCAGACTAGTGTTTCATGTCCATTGTGTGTTCCTGGCTCCAGTCATCATTCAGCCAACCTCACTGGATGTCCTGAGCCCAAGAAGCATGCATTTAGGAAATCAGATTTCCAAAGTGACTGTATATTAAGCTGGATCATTCTGGATCTCAGAGGGAGGAAAGTAGATAGAGGGGAAGGGAGGAAGAGAAAGAGAAAGGGACAGAGAGATGAAAGGATCAAATGAGAGAGGAAGGAGAAAGGAAGGGAGGCTCATCCCCATCTTAGAGATGCAGAAATGGAGGCTCATTTGGGAGGTTGAAGGACTCTCTTAGAGTCAAAGTTTCTCAGAGTTCAAAGGAACCTAAAAGTCATTTAGTTGAAGCCCTGCATTAGGTATCAATCCCTTTCACAAACTCTCTTGAAAGTGATTGTTGGGGGGCAGAGCCAAGATGGTAGAGTAAAAACGATGACTTGCTTGAGTTCTCCCCAAACACCTCCAAATACCATAAAAAAATGGCTCTAAACAAATTCTAGAGCAGCAGAACCCACAAAAAGACAGAGAAAGACAAATTTTCAGCCCAAAACAACCTGCATGGTAGATTCAAAGGTCTACTGCACCAGGCTGGGAGAGGAGCACAGTTCAACATTGGCACACAGGTAAAGACCAGACCTCAGGGGACTGAATCATGGACAGCTGTGGTGGTTTTCAGACTTCTCAACCCAAAAATACCAAAGACAACTTGGAAGGTCAGTAGGAAAGGCCTGTGACCACAATGAGAGAGAAGCTTGGTCCCAGCCTCAGTCCTGGCATAGCCCTGGGGTGGTGGCTTCTGCCAGAGCTGTCAGCTCACAAATGGAGGGGAAATCAAGTGGCTGATCAAAGGGGAATTACAGGGATCTCTTTGCTGGTGCTGAGGCAGAACTCTCTTGCTTTGCCCATGCTTGGATCTGGGTCACAGCTCTGGGTGGGAGTCCTGGGGTGAAGAGGGACACTGACAGGGTGGAGTTTGTAGTGGAACTGGAGAGGGAATCTTACTCACAGTTCCAAGGCAGAAAATAGCGCTCATGGTCACTCATAGACCAAAGCACAGGCCAGGAAAGGAGTAAACACCTCACCTTTGATCATATCACCTTGGAAGAACAAACATTTTACAGATCCCTAGAAGTATCTCTCAAAATAGTTGCACAAAACCCCCCCAAATCTTGGGACAGTGCATTCTCCACACTAGGAGCAGAACCCTACCTTGACAGAGAGTTTAAAAGTTAAGTAATTGGCTGGGAACATGAGCAAACAGCATTAAAAAAAAGTCAGACCATAGAATCTTTCTTTGGTGACAAGGAAAATCAAAATGTACAGCCAGAAGAAGACAACAAAGTTAAAGCTCCTACATCCAAAGCCTCCAAGAAAAAAAAAAAATTAGTCAGTCCCAGGCCATGGAAGAACTCAAAAAGGATTTTGAGAAGTAAGATAAATAGAGGAAAAACTGGGAAGAGAAATGAAAGTGATTCAAGAAAATCATGAAAAGCAAGTTAACAGCTTGCTAAAGGAGACCTAAAAAGTGCTGAAGAAAATAACATCTTAAAAATGGCCTAACCCAAATGACAAAAGAAGTCCAAAAAGCCAACGAGGAAAAGAATTCCTTAAAAATTAGAATGAAGTAAATGCAAACTAGTGACTTTATGAGAAATCAAGATATTGTAAAACAAAACCAAAAGAATGAAAAAAAAAATAGAAGTCAATGGGGAATATCTAATTGGAAAAACAACTGACCTAGAAAATAGATCCAGGAGAGATAATTTAAAATCATTGGACTCTCTGAAAGCCATGATCAAAAAGAGTCTACATGTCATCTTTCAAGAAATTATGAAGGAAATTGCCCTGATATTCTAGAACCAGAGGGTAAAATGGAAATGGAACAAATCCACTGATCACTTCCTGAAAGAGATACCCAAAGGAAAATTCCTAGCAATATTGTAGCCAAATTCCAGAGTTCCAAGGTCAAGGAGAAAATATTGCAGAAAGAAACAATTCAATTATTGTGGAAACACAATCAAAATAATACAAGATTTGGCAGCTTCTACATTAAGGGATTACAGGGTTTGGAATATAATATTCTGGAGGACAAGGGACATAGGATTACAGCCAAGAATCTCCTACTCACCAAAACAGTATAATCCTTCAGGGGAAAAAAATAGACATTCAGTGAAATACAGGACTTTCAAGCATTCTTGATGAAAAGACCAGAGCTGAATAGAAAATTTGACATTCAAATACAAGACTCAAGAGAAGCATGAAGAGCTAAACAGGAAAGATAAATCATGAAGGACTCATTAAAGTTGAGCTGTTTACATTCCTGTATGGAAAGATGATATTTGTAACTCATCAGACCTTTGTCATTATTAGAGTAGTTGGAGAGGAAAATATAGATAGATAGATAGATAGATAGATAGATAGATAGATAGATAGATAGATAGATAGATTCGTAGATGTCACAGAGTGAGTTGAAGATGAAAGGGTGTTATCTGGAGAATAAAATTAAGGGGTGAGGATTATATTGCGAGAAGGAGAAGAGAAAGGTAGAATGAGAGTAAATTATCTCACATAAAACAGACAAAAAAAGGTTTTTACAATGGAGGGGAAGCAGGGGAAGGGAGTGGAAATGAGTGAATCTTATTCTCATCAAATTTGACTTACGGAGAGAATAACATACATGCTTCATTGGGTATAGAAATCTACCTTACCCTACAGGAAACTGGGGTGAGGAAGAGGATAAGAGAGCAGGGGAATTATAGAGGGCAGGGCAGATTGGGGAATGGGGAAATCAGAAGCAAACACTTCTGAGGTGGAACAGGATCAGAAGAGAGAATAGAATAAATGGGGAGTGGGGTACGATGAAGAGAAATATAGTGAGTTTTTCACAACATGACTACTATGGAAGTGTTTTGCATGACTACACATGTATAACCGGTATGGAGTTACTTGCCTTCTCAAAGAGGGCAGGTGGGGAGGAAGGAAGGGAGGAAATTTGGAACTCAGAGTTTTAAAACCAAATTTTTTAAATTGTTTTCATATGCAACTTGGAAATAAGATATACAGACAATGGGGTATAGAAATCTGTCCTGCCCTACAGGAAAATAGAAGGGTTAGGGGATAAGAGAAGGGGAAGGAGAGAGAAGGGAAGGCAGGTTAGAGGAAGGGATATTCAGAATGCATGCTGTCTTCTGGTGGGGAGAGGGACAAGATGGGGAGAAAATTTGGAACTTAAAATATTGTGGAAGTGAATGTTGAAAACTAAAAATAAATAAATTAATAAAAAATAAAGCAAAATAAGCACATGGAAGAATACCTCAAATCACTAATAATAAAAGAAATTCATATTAAAACACTGCAGAGGATCCACTTTACAATGAGCAAATTGACAAAGATCTCTAAAGATGTTAACTGCTAGGGACATGCTGTTAAGGAGATTTAAGATAGAAACAAATATCCCATATACACTAGCACATTTATAGTAGATTGTGTGTGTGTGTGTGTGTGTGTGTGTGTGTGTGTGTGTGTTAGCAAAGAACCTAGAACCAGAATAAATTGAAAGAATGGCAGAAAAAATAAAGTGATTGTCTAGCCTTTCTTTAGGCACCGCAGTAATGAGGAATTTCAATGAACCCTTTCATAGTTAGACAACTCTGATCTATAGGAGGCTCTGTCTCCTACCAAGTTGGAATAGGAAATATCCACCTGGACCTGTGATTTCACTGTTATAGGGAATTCCAAATGAGAAAGTTCTTTCTAGAAATACAGAAGTGAAAGGGCTGTGGAGGACAGCATTAACTTCTATTGTTCTGGTGGGAGTCCTGGCTTAGAAAGCCTGATTTCAGCTGATCCAAGGGCCAAGTGATGAGGCATTGACAGGTAACTGCATACACTGGGTGGTTATTAAGGAACCGTAGCCCTTGTCATAAGTGCCAAATTCCCCCACAGAGATGCTTGCCACCCTAATGAGGATCCTAATGATGGTTTGTTGCTGTTGTTGTTGTTGTTGTTGTTTTTAGAAACAGGGAAGGAATATGTGAGTCAATATCCTTTCATGACTCCAGTGAACAAGGCCACGAGACTTGATGCAAGACAAAGCTAATTCATTCTGATGCCATCACAACTTGCAGGCAAGATGAATTAAGAAATGTTTCCTGAAAAATTCATTCCTTGTCCTCATAGTATGAACTCATCGCTTAGAGTCTACAACCTTTCTCTTAAAGCACTGCAATCTGACAACCAATCAGCTCCCCTTTGGGGCTCTCTTCTTTGCTCATTGGACCCCCTGAGAAAGTAGAAGTCTGAATGTGAAAGTCTTGTTCTTAGGCATTCCCAAACATAAGGCCACTGGGACCACCCTGCTCAAGTGTAGAAGGAAGTTTTTAATCCACTCTCTTCTGATGGCTGCCTCTTCCAGTAGGCCTATGCAGGCCCCTTTCTCAGGTAACACTGGACTTGAGCTTTATTTCTCAGCACCACCTCTCTAAGTTTCCCAGTATGGTAAGGGATACAACTACTCAGCCATCAATGTAGTGAGTGCCCAGACTCCCACATTACAAGCATAGGTCTGCCCAGGAGCCAAGACTTTTTTTTTTTTAATCTGATCCCTGCTCTCTCCTATCCAGACCAGGATCTTGCCTACCGTCCCTCACTTTGGCTCTGTTCCACTCACTTACTCACTACAGTGAGTGCTGAGATACCTGCCTAAACCAGGCTACTCCAAGCTTCCTGACTTGTTTGACCATCAGTCCTTCCGCATTCCCAGGCTTCTGGGTTGTGGGCTGGCCATGTCTTCTGGGGTTTCATTCAAGCACCCAGCCTGACAATCATGTCCATCAGCCCATCAGTGGCTGGGCACCCTACTGAGCTCGCATGGAGTTTGTTGCTGAGTTTACACTTAGCTCTCTAAAGTCTGCCTCCTTCTGGCTACAAATAAGTCTCAACTCTCCATACTTATTTGTGGATTCAAGCAAGCCCTTATACCCTCCCTGAAGGCCCTTGAATTTACACAGGTTTGGGGAAGACGGGGAAGGGTCCCTAAAACACTCATGGAGCTCTACTTCAAATCACTGGCTGGTTTCAAGAAAACAATCCATTCCCTTCCCATTCAGGGGAAAGCTGGCTTGGAAATTCTATAGGGTACTGGGTGCCCCTAGGATGACCACACTTGAGTTTGTGCCCTATATGCCAGGCACACATCCCTTGATAGTGGTCTTCTCCCATTCCCCATAGAAATCACATGGGGATATGAAATCAGGTGCTTAAGAAAGTGCAAAAATTGTGGGAATCATTCCCATAAAATGCCCTGGGTGACTTTGTTGCCTCAGGATTTGCAGTAAGCACTTGGAAAAGTCACGCAGGGCATGTCCCCTCTTAAGCTATTGTCTGCAGCTGGTAGAGGTGATAAAGGAAAACTAAAAAGTGGGTAAAGTACTGTATGCCATTAATAAATGCAGAATGATTTACTCCCTAAAATAATGATTTCTATGATCTTGGCATCTCTCAAGCTAGTCTGGAGCCCCACTGGCATTGGACATGTGGGTTTCAAAGTCCAAAGATGGGTTCTGCTATGTGCTAGCTGTGGATCCTGGGCAAGTCACAGAGTCTTGGTTTCTTCCTCTGTAAAATAGGAATGATACTATTTACATTCGCCTCTACCTCCATAGACATTGTCAGGAAAATGCTTTGTGAAGTTCCATATAACAGTTATTTCTGTGTTATTTAAGGGATTTAGAGCAATTCAAAGTATTGTGACCATTGAATGATTGTGCCCATACAGAACGACACAAGTGGATGGGGGGTGGGGATGGGGCAAAAATCCACATAGGATCCATGCAGAATGTTGTCCTTTGGGCCTTGCTGACACAACTCTAATTCCTTAATCAGCCCCCACCTAAGCTCATTTCATCAGCTTCATTCCCTTCTAGTTACATGGAAGATCCTGAAGATGCTATGACAAGAATTATGTTTTATAAGACAATCTATTTCCCTGTGTATCTCATATGACCTCCCCTGCTGCTGGTGCAGGGAGTCAATGAGGGCTCTTATTTTTACAGCCAATCATCCTTCTATCTCTTTGGAAGCTGCAGGGCACAAATATGCTGTCCCTGAAACCTGTCCCCTGCAAAGTGATTTTGCAATTGAATCTGACTAATCAGGAATAGCTGAGACGTAGCATGGTGGTTTCAATTTTGTGAACTGGCAAGTCCTGGCTTGGAAAGTGGAAATGGGTTTGTGGTTCTTCAAAGTGACCTTGGCACTGAATTGCTATGCAGATAGGAAGGTTTTGTGCCTGTGTGCCTGACTGTGTGTGCCTGTGTTTTGATGGGGGGAGGGGATTAATTATTGGCCAAGCAGAATGTGGGATCTCAGAGCAAAATAAGGACAAGGTTTGAAGACTATTCTTTCACTTGGGGGGAGGTTATGTGCAACAGGTAACCCATCTTTATTATGAGGAAAAAGATTTCCCCAGAGCTGTAAATGACTGTGGTAGGTGTTGTCAGTAAATGAAGTTAGACACCAATTATCCTCCTCAGATCATGGTATCTGCTGGACACAATTGGCTGACAATTATGCGGGATCTGTCCTTTCCTGAGACCAGGTCTCCCAGGTCTTTGTTGGCTGGGCTGTCATGTCAGCAATTTTGAATCTGAAAGTTAAATCATGGCCAATTGTCACAGTGGACGCCCAAGAAGTGTTATGACTCCCCTTATGTGAATGTTTTAGTAAATGGCTCATTGGGAAAATATTTTCTGCTCAGTTGAAAGTTTTGCTGCAGGGACTACAGCTTGTGAATTTGAAATACAAACTCAGGCTATTCATGTGTAAAGACTGACCTTTCTCTGATAGATACTTAGCAAGAACATCCTAGATTTATCAGCACATACATTTCCCATCAATGTGGTCTGTTGCTTGTGCTGGTGACTTAGGCAGCATCTCTATTCCCAAGATTGGTAAACCTGAGAAGTACCAAATCACTTTAAGCATATTTCAGGTGAAATGTACCAATTGTACCCCCAGTTCTCGGCTTCACAGGGCACAGGGAGACCCAGTCACTGAGGCATGAAATAAAGATTCATGGTTTGGAACATGGGTGCCATGGAATGATCTTACTTTTATCTATAGGACTGGCCCTCTGTGTCACAATGGAATGACCACTTGTGTACAATACCAGACTCCAAGAAAACGGTTATCAAAATGAGAAAGGCCTTTGGTCCCCAAAGCATTTTCTCTGAAGTGCTAAGGGGTGCCTGATGTCCCTAGAACAATAGACTCCTTAAACCTCAGAGTGAAGAGAGCCTTCAGAACAGTGAATATCAGAGCAGTATAGACCCAGAGAGCACAAAGTAGGTAGGGCTTTTAGAAGAAAGAGGGAGGGACTTGAGCACATAAAATGTTGTTATTGGAAGGAACCTTCCAATGTAGAACTGTGTCAGATTTAGAAGGGACCTAACAAAGCAGAAAATAAAATATCAGAAAGTTCAGAGATCATCCAGTCCAACCCTTTAATTTTCCAGATGGAAGAACTGAGTCTCAGCTAGGTAGGGCTCTTAAGGTTAGTTATCAAGTTAATGGCAGTGCTATATATAACCATTTTTTTCTGACTCCTAATCTAATGCTCCTTCCTCAAGCAGCAGATGAGATTTACAATACAAATCCACTTACAGAGGGAGTATGCTAGATGAAAGTTACACTAAAGTATGAATACCCAGTATCACCCCCTTTCCTAAGTATGGATTTTTGACAGAGTTGGAGGAGGAGCAGCAGAAGGTCTTTGGTTACACCACAGTGGAACAAGACAAATAGACCATGGAGACCACCAAAAAAACTTTGCCTGTTTCATAATTTTATCAAGCATTGGCTTGTTTCTTGAAAAAAGGAAACTTATCAAATAGAATGAGGACTCAGTGCCACCATCCTTTGTTTGTATGAATGATGTATTTGCAGTAACTATCCAGTTCCTATGAAGTGGGTAGGTCCAATCCCAGGGACACCTCCAAGATTTCATCCCAAATCAGCACAATGGCTCCAGACTATCTCATCTGTTTGTATGCCCTGGATACCAAAGAGCTCATTCCAGGTTCTGTAACCTTTGAAGTTACATCTCAAACACTAGGAAGTTCCTTTCCTTAGCTTTCCCTTCATTCATTCATTACTTTTTGACACAAATCATCTTAAAACTCTGCTCAGTCAGGATGATTTTTTTCTTCCTCAACACCATTTCATGACAATGACTTCTTTTCTCAATCAGCAGATCTTTCCTGAGCCCCTGATTTATGACCAAGGCCACACTGCTAGGCAATTAGAGAGTTAAGACTTCAATCCATAATGAAGAGACAGACCAGCTGTCCTCTACCCTGGACAGCTCCTACATTGGGAATTGTCTCCAGTTCTGGGCACTGGCTGCCCCAATCTGGGAGGCAGTGAAATTGAACCATTGGGTCAACCAGGAAAGCAAGTGCTGTCAATAATCCTAATGAGAACATTTGCCTCTTTCCCAACTTAAAGCAGCCTTGGGCAGTTTATAAAAGCAGACCTAACCCAAGATCATGGCCTTGCTGCTTTTGAAGCAGGTCCTGATGTCCCACAGCTGTGCTGACAGAAAATCAAGCAAGACATCCATCTGAGGCCTGCTTGTAGCAGAAAACTGCAGCTCTGGGGCATATAATAATTTCTTGGATCCCTTTCCTTGTGTTTTTGTATTTTTTTTTTTTACCTTGTGTTGTCCATTACCCTGTAGAAAGCCTCCTGTATTGGATTGTGCTGTGAGCTTCCTGAGGTCTTAGGAATAGTGCAAACGGAAGGACAGGACAATGATGACTATGCTGTATTACAAAGCCAGGGACAACCACATCTATAAAACATCTGTACAGCTATTTCCTTTGCTGTCAAGTAGGCCAAAGCCCTGGCCAAGTCAAAGAAAGGTGGGCAGGGTAGTTGGAGAACCAGAGAACATGCTATATCCTAATGAGTTAGAGAATTGGGAAGTGCCTAACCTGGATAAGACAGTAGGAACATGAAAGTTATCACCAAGTTTTGAAGGGAGATGAAGGTAGATTAGACTTGTGTTCCTTGGCCCCACCAAAGAAAAAAAAATGAAAGTTCCAAAGAGACAAATTAAGGCTCAATGACTGCAAAAGTGAAAAGCTTCCTAACAATTACATCTGAACCAAAGGGCTATGGAGTGCCTCAGTAAATTATTGATTCAGTCATTCATTCATTCTGCAAGCACTTAAGTCCTTCCTATGTCCCATTACTTCTCACTGGAGGGAGGTTCAAGTCCCAATAATCACGTGTGGTGCATGTTGCAGAGGGCATTTTTGTTCAGGTCAACATTGGATTCAAAGGATGCTAAGATCCCTGCTGATGCCAAGAGCCTGAGATTAAATTATTTCATAGCCTGATTCCTGATCTGGAGCAGATTCTAACACACCAGGCTGGGTCCCAAATGGGAAACATCAGGAGGAAGAATGTCAAACATAAAAACGTAAAGAGCAGTGCTATGTTCTTACTGAAGTGTTATCTCAATGATACTCTGCAGTCATGCAGATTTCTGTTTCTGCATAGCTAAGGGAAGAGTCTTCCTCATTCTGCAACAAAGGAGAATTGCTGTGCATCCATGATGGGACTATTTCAGAATGAATTTGGTCAAAGCCCCCCTCAAGTACCAGGGAGGGAGAGTGCTGCCTGGAAGGACAGCCAATGTCACAGACCAATGTTCTCTATGGAACCATAGTCGGGCCCTGTCCTGGACACATCCAAGCTGAAGTTGAGAATAGTCAGCTAGCACTTACTAAGCATCGGCTACATACTAGACATCGTGCTAAGCCCTGGAGATTCAACAAGAGCCTGAAGACTGTCCCAACTCTCAAGGAGTTTACATCTAATTTGGAATAAGTGTTCCTACATGAGCAGATTCAATGTGATTTGGGCTCAATCCAGAAAACAACGATTAAGTTCCAGCTAAGTGCCCCAGTGGATAGAATGCTGGATTCAAGAGTGAGGGAAATCTCAGTTCAAATCCTGCCTCAGATATTTACTAGCTGTGTGACATTGCCCAAGTCACCTAAGCAGTCTCAGCATCAGGTTGCTCATTAAAATAGCATCTACTTCACAGGATTTTAGTTATAATCAAATGACAATACATATAAAGTGCATTGCAAAGCTTATAGTGATTATTATTTTTGCTATTATGATTATTTCTAAAATATGATGTTAGAAATCAGGGATAGGAAGGCAGGTATAATCTCCAATTATCTTATAATCATGTGAAAAAAACATGTGAAGAAGTGATTGTGCTCTAAAGATGTATGAGACAGAGGAAAGGAGAGATAACAAAGGAACATGTGATGAGTGAGGTCAAGAAGATGGGAATCAGGGATGGCTTAATTGTGGAGGAAAAACCCAGAGCTGGACTTGAAGGATGGGAATTTCACCTAATAGTGGTTTGTGATGAGTGTTGGTAAAGAGAAAATTCAAGTCATGGAGGACAATGTGAGTAAAAACAAGATAACAGTTGGAGGTAAGAAAAAAGAAGAGGATGTGTTGGAGTAGGACAGATAAAATGGAAATGGAAATGTAGAACACAAGAAGGGAAGCAATAGGAGCTAATGCTGGGTAGACAGGAAGGAGGGGGTGTGGGGGGAACCTTGAACTGAATGACAGGACTAGCTCAGATTTTCTTCACTTGACAGTTGTATCAAGTGTAGGTCAAAGAAGGAATTTTTACTTCCTTCTACTCCTTTTATCCCATAAGGTCTCATATAATTAAATTTGCACACCACTTGATGGTGGGTCTGCTATTCAGCCTGATGGCTCCTGATAATGGTGACAGTAAAGTGGAGAATTTCCAGACTCCAGCACAGGCCAGACAAAAACTTACCTCAAAGCCATTCTCAGCCTAGACTTCCACCTGCCAACAATCCAACTCCTCAGGACTAGCCTTCGAAACCTCAGATTCAGGGTGGCTCTCAAAGGGCTTCTCATCCATCCCATACTTGAACAAGCATCCCCAAGAACTACTCATGTAGCTTCTGCTTGAAGTCATCCAGTGACATAGAACTCACTCTTTCCCAAGGCAGGATATTAGACCTTGGGATTGCTTTTCTTCTTAGAAAGCTGTTCCTTCTTTCGAGCTCAAATGGGTGTCTTCAAACCCTTCCGCCATTGTGGTTGATTCTGACCTCTAGAGGCAAGCATTAAAAGGACTAATAAATAACTCAGCCATCTGATGGCTCTTTAATGATTTAGACACAGCTACCATTCCATTCCATGCCCATTCCATGCCCATTCCATGCCCATTCCATGCCCATCCCTTCCCCCAGTCTATGATGTTCTCTCTCCTCCTTGTCCATAGGGGACTCACAGCTTATTTGAATATAGGTTTTCCTGCCAACATTATGAACATCAGCTCCTTGGCAGATAAGAGCACGATAAGAGTAGAAGACAATGACAGATGAGTCTGCTGATGGGAGGGAATAGGATTGTATCATAGGAGAAGATGAATTCAAGTCTGGGAAGTTTGGCTAGAGACAGGCAGCAAAAAAATTCCAAAGTTTTGAAATGGCTGGCATCTACATCTTCTGTTAAATCCTGCATGTAAGCCATATACATCTGGGAGCTAGATAAGCTGGGGCCTCAGGGACTCCCCAGGCTGTCTCTAAACTGAAGGATGCTGCAATCTCTGCCTCCCTCCAACTTCCCAGGCAGAAAGGCCAGTGAAAGGTAGAAGAAATCACACAAACAAATGGGGATAAATATGATGCAGCTCAGGGCTCTGAGAACAAAGTTTAAGACACTGTCAACACAGCATGACAGAAAATAAAAAACCAGCATCAGGATCTTGACAAGGTGTTGGTGGCAGCAGTCTTAGAGCCAGGGGGAATACCATAGGGAAGGAGGCAGGAATGTCTTTTTTGCCTCAAGGGCACTTGACCCTTTGGCGTCTTTCAGAAAAATCTCCCACATCTCCCAATCTCTTTCCCCCATCAAGCATCTCACCAGGAAGCCAGGTACAGCTTCCCCTGGCCAACAGCATTTCTGCTCCCTCATTAACTGGCTCATCACAGTATTGGAGATAGACAAAGAGGTGCTGTTCAGGCCTGTGGTGCTTAATCCATGTTACTTATAAGGGCAGTGGAATGGAGGCAGGAAAAGCCCTTTCGACTTGCAGTCTCAAGGTTGGAAAGCTGGATAGAACAAGAGAGATCATTTCAAAATATCTTGCCCTAAAAAGACTATCCCTTGACTCCATTCCTGACAAGTGGTCATCCTGGATTATATTGAATTCCTCCAGGAAGAGGAGAATCAGTTCACTATATCCCAAGGCAGCCCATGCCAGTTTCGGACAACTCTCATCATCAGCATTTTTTTTGCCTTATAGGAAACCAAAATCTACTCCTCCATGCCCTTCCTCACCCTCACCCCCCCCCACTTTTGCTTCTTGCTTTGCTTTCCAGGTCTCAATAGAATAATTCTGATCCTTCTTTCACACATGATCATAAATTTAGAACTGTGAAAGATATTAGAAACCATGTAGTCCAACCCAATTTGTTTTATATATGAGGAAACTGAAGCACAGAAAACTTAACTGATTGGCCCAAGGTCACAGAGGGCAGAGATAGAATCCATGCCCCACTGTGTTCTGCTGTCATCTCTTGATGCCCCTTCAAACACTAGAGAATAGCTATCACTACCCTCTTTCTCAGAAGTGAACATCCCCAGAACCTTTGAGGAACCTCGTTTGGTGTATCTTTGCTCAACATCCATTGTCTTGTACCCTGGAAGGGCTTCATCTCATCATTGCCCTTTCCTAACAGGTTGTTCCTTGGGCTGGCCATACCCAGTGCTCCAGGCATCATCTGCCCTGGGAAGAGTGTAACAGAATTTCCATGGACCTCATTTCAGCCTCCATGGAGCCCAAGATAACAGTAGATTTGATATTTGACTGCCCTATCAGTGTTAAGAGCCAGAATAATATAGTGGGTAAAGAGCAGCTTCAGAGCCGAGAAGTCCTGGCTCCAAGTCTCAGGTCTGGCATATGAGGCATCTATGTCCCTGAACACATCTGATCATTTCACTCTCAGTGGTTCCAGACAACTCTTTGAGGCTATTAGATGTGTAGAGAGAAAATCTGTATTGACAGAGCCTGTTTCCTTATCTTCCTCCTCCTAATTGGTCGATTCCTTCTCCTCTTCCTCCATCTCCATCAATTCTTCCTCTGACTTCTCTTCTTTTTCTCCTCTTCTCTCTCCTTTTTCTCTTCCTCTTCTCTCATTATTGAACTATGGCTATCTGAATTACTCACACCTGTGGGTACCACAGAGTGCAGATTGCCCACCAATGCAAAATGAGATTCAGTATAGGTGACTCTCACCCATCCCAGGGAAATGTGTCCTCTTTGTTTGCCAGCTAGCTTCATTAGCCAAATTTGGTTTCATGCACTGAATTAGGTTTAAGCATTTGATTAACAGTAATTGGGAACTTTAGAGTAACTGAAGCTGATTCATTGGAAAGGCCTCTCATTACTCAAGAAGCTAAAAGCCCCTGAGCTTAGGATAAACAACCTACAACATGTTCTCCAAGATGGGTGGTATTCTCTAGGCAGGTGTTTATTTTATCTCCATGCCTTGCTCAGGTCAAGATGTCCTGGGCATAAGTAGGGCACCATATGGCATCGGCCCAAGGATGGTCCACCAGGTAATGCCCAGGGGCTCCAAAGGGAGAGAAAAACAATGGGAAGAAAACCTTTCCAATCTACTCTTCCCCAAGTCTCATCAGTGTCTATTTTTCCACTCCAATTTTTGAATGGACAAAAAAAAAATGTGGTAGACCAACAGTTAGACCTCAGTCATTGCTAAACTACTAGTCCTGGAGTGGGAAGGAAGGAAGAAGGTTCAAGGTCTAGTCCTGGAAACTCAGAAGGGTAGAGAAAGATGCAGCACTGTGTATTTTCTTCTAAGTGCAAATGGGATGATTTATTTAAATCCCACTTGATGAAGATGTTGTCTCCATATTCCACTGCAAGGACTTGAATGCCATAGAATCATTTCATATTTGATACTTTCCTTTTGTCTGCCATCATCAATTTTATTTTCTTTTTAAAATTCTCTCTCTCTCTCTCTCTCTCTCTCTCTCTCTCTCTCTCTCTCTCTCTCTTTCGCTCTCTCTCTCTCTCTCTCTCTCTCTCTCTCTCTCTCTCTCTCTCTCCCTCCCTCCCTCTCTCTCTCTCTCTCTCTCTCTCTCTCTCTCTCTCTCTCTCTCTCTCTCTCTCTCTTTTCACTCTCTCTCTCTCTCTTTTCACTCTCTCTCTCTCTTTTCACTCTCTCTCTCTCTCTCTCTCTCTCTTCACTCTCTCTCTCTCTCTCTCTTTTCACTCTCTCTCTGTCTCTCTCTCTCTCTTTTCACTCTCTCTCTCTCTCTCTCTCTCTTTTCACTCTCTCTCTCTCTCTTTTCACTCTCTCTCTCTCTTTTCACTCTCTCTCTCTCTTTTCACTCTCTCTCTCTCTTTTCACTCTCTCTCTCTCTCTCTCTCTCTTTTCACTCTCTCTCTCTCTTTTCACTCTCTCTCTCTCTCTCTCTTTTCACTCTCTCTCTGTCTCTCTCTCTCTCTTTTCACTCTCTCTCTCTCTCTTTTTCACTCTCTCTCTCTCTCTCTCTCTTTTCACTCTCTCTCTCTCTCTCTTTTCACTCTCTCTCTCTCTCTCTCTCTCTCTCTCTCTCTCTCTCTCTCTCTCTCTCCCTCTCTCTCCTTTTCTCTCTCTCTCTCTCGTCTCTCTCTCTCTCTCTCTCTCTCTCTCTCTCCTCTCTCTCTCTCTCTCCCTCTCTCTCTCTTCTCTCTCTCTCTCTCTCTCTCTCTCTCTCTCTCTCTCTCTCTCTCTCTCTCTCTCTCTCTCTCTCTCTCTCTCTCCCTCCCTCTCTCCCTCCGAGATGGAAGGGAATTGCAGGCCGTCAAGCCCAGCGCGGCCCTAGCGAGAATGCACTCAGCTGCCTTCCCCGGCAAGCGCTCTGCTGAGCACACTAAGCACCAACTGATTTCCAAACAAAGGACAAAACCGCTGGGGCAGATGGGAAACGGTCCATCGCCGCTGCAGGGCCGTGCCTGTCCTGTGGTCCGCGCACGGTCAGAAGACCTTGACACATAAGGTGCTAAATCAACACAAAGTTAGAAGAGTGAAAACGAGAAAAAAGATACAATTTGAAAATGAAACAACTCCAACCGACCTATTTAAGTTATTGACTTTAAAATTGAGAAATGGCTAGAAGAACAGATAATGATACTGACTACACTAACTCCATACAGAATTTTAGTTGATGCCGATGAATTACCACAGTGAGCTTACAAGAAGTAATACGTCTCGTGAGTTAGCAAACACGTGACTCCTCAACAAGCAGAAAGACATGGCAGTCAAGGTTTAGATGCTAACTTCCATGATAGTAGTGAAGGATGCTATAAGCAGTATTATCCCATATTACTGAAAAGTAGTGGAGGGAAAAATATCCGTTTAAAGAAAGTTTGGCAAGAAACTTGACATGGTGGAGCTATCTTCAAGGCATTTAAGGGCAGAAGTAGAAGAAAGGCAGTGAACAAAAAACAATAACCATCTGAAAACCCTTCCTTACCGTGGAGAATATCACTTTTGGACTCAACATCACATTCCTGAAGCCTATTACAGAGAGAAGCACAAATGATAAGGAAGAAAATTACAGTACTAAAAAGGGAATTGGAACACTTCACCTGTCTTTGGTTTTCTCCCAGTCCATCGTCCCAAGGAAAACCAGTTCCACCATGTGCTGCTATTCTCTAAACCTAAGTCCCTTGCCCCACTTCATACTACTGAAATGTGTGATGTTTCTTCCCTTAGATGTTTAATTGAAAAAAGGGAGGAAAGAACAAAAACAATAATTTGGGTGGGGGAAAAGACAACAGGCTCCAGAGAAGAGGGGGGTTATTTGTTTGAAAAGATGGCAGAGGACCTGGTATGTTTTTTGGCAGTAGATCCAGTAGAGAGACAGAAGAATTCATCCAAAATTCAGCTATCCCTACTATGTGCCTTCTCTGATCCTCCTCTGTTACTCCTGACCTTTGCTGGAAGTCCTAGAACCTTGATGACGGACCACTGCCAATGGGTCTTGTTTCATCTCAACTGGACCCTTACTGCATGGCATTTTTAATAGCTCCCAATTAACTGCAATGTGTCATTTCTGCCAAATCTTTTCTCTCCTCCAGCTTTCTATATGCAACCTCCCCTTCCCAGCAAATGGCTTTACCCACTACAATGCTAAGAAATTTGGCTGTAAGTCAATATCCTCCTCTTCTCTCCTATCCTACATCACACTCTCTCTCCATCTTTTTCTCTTCTGCTCTTAACTTTTATAGGTGGGCTTTGTCATCCCAAGGCCAACTCTTCTACTAGCAATTCTTGATCTCCTTCCCTCCAGTCTCCTTCAGGATCTTGCCCCTCTGATAATCCTGTCTCTGATCTTCAATTTCTCCCTATCTATTCCTGGCTCCTTCCCTGGCACCTACAAACATGCCCATGGCCTCTGCATTCTTAAACCCTGACTTTATCCTTATATTCCCCTCAAGCCTGTAGCTCTTATCCCTTTCAGAGCCTAACTCCATGAAAGCTATCTACATTCTTGCTTTTTACAGCCTTGCCTCCCATTCATTTCCCAGTCAGTGTGGCTTCTGACCCCACAATTGATTGAAACTGAATCTCCAAGGTTACCATAATCTCTTCTCTGCTGTACCCCATGGCCTTCTTTTTCTCCATCATACTTAGTAAGCTCTCAACAGCTTTTGATGTCATTAAAGTCCCCCTTTTCCTGGACACTCTCTCCTTAAGAGGTTTTCATGACACTGATCTCTCTTGGTTTTCTTACTTTCTGCTTGACTATACCATCTCTGTCTTCTCTGTGGGATCTGCATCTTTCTCTCACCCTTACTTCCCCCTGCTGCCCCTGAGGCTATGGGGGGGGGGTCAGTTTAGGCAACTCCCAAAGTTGTCTCAGGTCCTCTCTCCCCCCATCCCCCTTTTCTTGGCAATCTCATTTTCTCTCCTGGATTCCATTATCATCTGTATGCTGACACTTCCCAAAGCAGAGGCGATGTGCTATAGCGGATGGAGTGCTAGTCTTGGAATCAAGAGTACCTCAGTTAAATATTATTTACTAGCTGTGTGACCCTGGGCAAGTCACTTGATAGCTTTGCACATCACAGTTTCCTCTTCTGTAGTAGCCATGATACCCTCTCCACAAAGTTGTTTTGAGGCTTAAATAAAATAACGGATATTTGATAAAGGTATGGACACGCACACACACACACACCCATCTTGGCAGAAGCATTGGATAATGAGCAGGCCCTTAAATATGCTTGTGTGCATATGTGTGTGTGCACATATACACATGTCAAATGTACAGATTTTATATATAATATATATATATATATATATATATATATATATATATTGTGTATATTATATTCAATAATAGGGAGGGGAAGGGGATAAGCATTTATTGAATACCTGCTATGTGTCAGACACTGTCCTCAGTTTACAAATGTTACCTCATTTGATGCTTACAACAATCCTGGGAGGGAGGTACCATTACTTGCCAAATTTTCAGTTAAGGAAACTGAGATAGAGGTTAAGTTACTTGTCCAGGGGCACACAGCTAATAAAGGTCTAAAGCCAGATTTTAATTCAGGTCTTCATGGCGTGTGGTCCAACACTCTATCCACTGTGCCACCTAACTGCCCATACTACTTCTAATAGTATATGTTATATATTATTTTCATAATACACAGTATACATGATGTACACGTTATACGTGTGTATGTGTGTATATCCCCAATTTACATATGGAGGAACTGAGACTCAACAATTCCATGGTAGGCACAGGGTTACGTGGATGGTACATTGTGAGGTACAAATTGAACCCTGGTCCTTGTACTCTGAAGTCTAGAATGTTAAGCTCTACATCCTACAGCCCATGGCATTCCCCAGGAGAAGGAATGAGCACTCTTTGGTGACAAGGATAGTTCTTTTTTCTTTTGTACCTCCAGTGCCTAGCAATGTGCCCTGTTCAGGGAAATTACTTAAGAGATTTTTAAATTAAATTGACATTAATGAAATTTGTCATCACATCCTTTGTCTGGGCTTCCTCCATTGCCACATCTTGGTCAAAACAGAACCTGAGCTCCTGACCTCTCTGCTAGGGGGATCTGGGCTCTGCCAAGCTTTTCAAAGTCAGAAATGCTGCTGGCAGATTGAATGGCCAGAACCTCAGGGCCATCCTGACTAGATTTGGAAGGTTCTTCCACAGGAGGATAGCCACCCAGAATAAAAGATTCCAAGTCAAGGTTTAGGCCTAACTGCCCACATCCCAGCTCCACCCCAACTCCTCACTTTGCAAATATTTAAACTTCCTTCCATTGCTGACTTTTCACTCTGGAGTTACCTCCACCCTATGGCCCTCTTCTCTGATGACCACGAGCACCATTTCATGAGGCACCACAGCCATGTTCACTCCTTTCTTCTGGTTCCACTCAGGATTTCTCCTGGCTTCAAACCAACAAGCTCCCCCTTTCCAACTCCCTGTTATATGTTGTCCCCCCCATAAAATACAAGATGCCAAAGGGCAGGAACTGTAATAGTGGCTGTGGTTTCATCCCCAGTGCTTAGCACAAGGCCAGGCATGTAGTGAGCACTTCTTTCTTTTTTTTTTTAGTTCAATTCAACAATCATTTATTACAGAATCACAGAATCTCTGAGTTAATTAGGACCTCAGAACCAGCTAACCCCATCCATCTACCCATATCTGGGCAGATATACCCTCCAAAGCATTCCCAACAAGTATTCATCTATCTTTTACTTAATTAAAGATCTCTGCTGAGGGAGAATCAACTACCATCCCAGGCAGCCATTCCACTGTAAGATAGCTCTCATTGTTTGGAATCCTTCCATACATAAACCTTAAATTTGTCACTCTGCTTCTTCTGCCTTTCATAGTACTTCTTAATACATACTCTATATACTGTAATAAAATGCTCTATCCCTCTCTCTTTGAAGAGTTGAAAGAAGTAAGCCAGCCCTCATGAGTTTTCTTTGGCTTCAATTCCACAGCTGACTCCTAGGGAGTTTGCAGACACCAATGTGCATGCAGACCTCCAATGTGCTGGCAGCACTCAGAAGACCTGCCACCTCCAACTCTCCCTGGAGTTGATGACCATGCCCAAGAAAGCTGACCTCAGGGTTTCCCTTTCTCTACAATAAGTAAGACATCGGCTCCCCAACAGGAGCAGCTGGGTGAGTGATTTATGGCCTTATTCCAAAGCACTCCAAGACGTGTGGATTTTTTTAATACAATTTACATTTGGGGAAAAAAAAATTGATCACCTTTCTGCCTCCTCCCCCATGAATTCAAAATAGATGCTGCTGATTGCTGAGGCCTCTCAGTGGGCAGGACCCCAGCATGCTAAAAGAGGCATCAGAGCCACTCAGCCAATCAGACAGCTTCCACACCTCAGTCACTGGGCAACTGGCTTTGCCAAAATGGGGACTGTGGGAAGAGAGGGGAGGTTGTTAGTACCATCCTTGGTGTCAGCATAATAGCATTATTATTACCAGCAGCAGAATTAGTAATTACAATCCATATTTGGATAGAAGTCAGGGTTTATAATCTCAAGGCAAATGGAACTCCCAGTGTGAAAACTCCCTCCATTATTGCAGATGTTTATCATTTATAATATTAGAAGGTTGATGTTTCTCATATGGGGTTTACTCTTTTCATACCCAGCCCATCAAACATTTTCAGATACCTTAAATATATGTGCATTATAGGATCATAGTTTTAGACCTTCAAGGGGCCTTAGAGATAATCCAATCTACTTCTGCTTTTATATATTAGGACACTGAGGCACAGAGAGTGGAGATGGCTTGTCTTTGGTTACAAAGGCAATAGTACTCCAAGTTATAAAATACTAAAGAACACATATGTAGCCAGAACCATTCAAAGGTTAAGCAAGAAGAGTCCAGGATTGAGAATTAGGAGACCTGAGGTCTCATCTAGCCATTAATATGTGATCTAGGATGTTAAGTCCCAGGTATGTCATTACCTCATTGTATAACCTTAGGCACATCCTTTCCTCTCTCAGCATCTCAGTTTGCCCGTTTTAAGAGGGGTTAATTATCCTTTCTCTGCACCCCTCATATAGCTATCTTGAGAGTCCATGGGCATAAGAGGAGGATATGGTAGCTGCCTCTAAGTGACTGAGGTGTTGTCCAATAACAGAAAGAATTGACTGAGTCTGCTTGGCTCCAGGGGTAGAATTAGGAACATTGGAAGGAGGCAGCAACTAAGCAGGTTTAAATTAGATACAAGAAACATGAGTGGCAAAAAAAAAAACACTTACAAACTGTGAATGCCTCAGTTTCTTCATCTGTAAAATAAAAGTGTTGGACTCTAAAGTGTCTGAGGTCTCTTCCAGCTCTAGATCTGTGACAAAGACTTCAGAGTCAGAGGATTAGGATCCATGTCTTGCCTCTTCTTTACCCTGACTCTGTGACGCTGGACAAGTCACTTTCTGTGTCAGTGCCACCAGGCAACTCTCAGAGATCTGCATTGGCACAGGGAACATAATTCCTGGGAGTTCTTTCATGATAATGAAATTGCAGGTCTGTACCCCAAGATCATGGAATCTTAGGACTCTGCAGAATCTGAGAGTATGGAGGAAGCTCAGTAGCCATCCCCCTAGTTCAATCCCCTCTGTGAAAGACAGGCCTTTCTACCCAGCAAGTGGTCACCCAGCCTCTGCTTGAAGACCTCCAGGAATGGGGCATGGTTTAAGGCATTTGAGATGCTATAGTATATTGTCTGATTACCACGTATGAGGTACTTTGTACCTTGCACGACATGCAAGATGTACTAAAGATGATGCATGGGAATATGATGTGAGAGATGAGACACTACAATGTATTTCATTTATATATCACTTCAATATTTAGAAATCACTTTTCCCCTAACAAAATGCAGGCCAAATTGTCAATAATTTACAGATGATGAAACGGAAATTCAGAGTAATTGGCCCAGGATCACAGAGTCCATAAATGTCAGAGGAAGAATTGAAACCAAGGTCTCCTGCCCACATAAGCAAGAGAACTTCTCATTATGCCAGACTAACCTGCATTTGGCATTGCAAAGCCATTGAATACTTTGGGTTAGACGAGTGTCATCTGTAGGCTAGGGGCAGCTAGGTGGCCCAGTGGATAGAGCAGCAGGCTTGGAATTAGGAAGACTCATCTTCATGAGTTCAAATCCAGCCTCAGACACTTATTAGCTGTGTGACCCTGGACAATTTAATTCACTTAACCCTGTTTGCCTCAATTTTCTTATCTGGAAAATGAACAGGAGAAGGAACCAGCAAATATCTCCAGTATTGTTGCCAAGAAAACCCCAAAATGGGATCATGAAGAATTGGACGTAACTGAACAACAGCAATGGCATCTATAGGCTTCTGTTCTTAGGGCAAAACACTTTTTCTGTATGAAATGAATGCAGGAAAGACATGTTGGAGAAGGTAGAAGCTGGAGCAAGGGAGGCTCCTGGAGAGGAGTGATGAGGGCTTTATTAGGTGACAGTTATGTGCCAGGAGATAGAGGGAAGGATGTGACATAAGTCGCAGCGATGGAATCAAGCAGAGTGGGCATCTGATAAGGGGGTGACTCATGGGCTCAGCATTGAGGGAGTGGGTGCTCCCCATTTTTATGGTCAGAAACTTTCACAGATTTCCAGTCAAAAAAGCTGCCTGGCTCACAAGGGGCCAGGCTGTCAGGAGTGAGGCCCAGGGCTGGGCAATAGGCAATGAGAATTTCCAGTAGTCTGGGATGTGGCATGTTATTATTCATTTCCTTGGTTTTCTCATGACCTCTCTCAGTAGGATGACCAAGGCAACACAGACCATTATGTCTTACCCATTGTCACAGCCTTGTACCCTCCACTAATTACCGAAGGCTACACATATTCAAGACTAATTAGCATGGGCCACCTATTGGCATGGGCCACCTATGGCTATAGTCAATCTTCAAATAGCCCTGATTCAGCAGCTCTCTTGTTTACATTCCCAGGCTAATCACATTTCCTGCAAAGTCCTCCAGACTCCCTCCCAGCATTTTTTGTCCTTCCATGCTCTCCATCACTGCACCCAAGAGGCCTCTGAGACTCTCTCAACTCAATCTGAGGGAGCCCCAGAGAGCTTCCTGTCGAGGGTGTTCTGGGACCACATCCCTGATGAGTCAGGGTGTAGGGAAAGAACACTGAATCTGCAGTCAAAAGACCTGGACTCAAAACCAGGATGCACCTTGGTGACTGAGCAAGTCCCCTTTCCCTCTCAGTTATCTCCTTCCTAAAATGAGGGGGCTAGGCTGAATGAGCCCTAAGAACTCTCCTCTGGGTTTGTTGTTCAGTCCTGTCTGACTCTTTATGATCACATTTCAGGGTTTTCTTGGCAAGGAGGTTTGCCATTTCCTTCTCCAGCTTATTTTACAGATAAGGAACTGGGAGACAAAGGGGGTTAAGTGACCTGCCCAAGGTCACACAGCTAGTATGTGTTTGTGAACTTACAAAGATGTCTTCCTGATTGCAAGCCCACCGCTTTATCCACTGTGCCACCTAGCTGCTTCTACATGTAACATGCTACAATCTCTTGAAATGGTACTAAAGTGAAAAAAATGGACCCATTGTTTAGGCTTTTTCAGTCATGTCTGATCCTTTGTGACCCCATTTGCAGTTTTCTTGGCAAAAATACTTGAGTGGTTTGCCATTTCCTTCTCCCATTCATTTTACATATGAGGAAACTGAGGCAAGTAGGGTTAAATGACTTGCCCAGGGTCATTCAGCTAGAAAGTATCTGAAGGTAAATTTGAACTCAGATCTTACTGACTCTAGGCCCAATGTTCTATCCACTGCACCACCCAACTGCATAAGAGATGGACCTGAGTGTGATTATTTTTACAAGTAGGAACAGTCTACCAGTTATGTCCAGACCTGAGGTGACATGTAACAAAAAGGCACTTCACAAGACCAAAGGCCTGGCTCCAGTTCAAGGACATCAAGAATCCAACCACATTTGAACTCAAACAAAGATGTCATGTGTCACACTCACTACTGGCTTGAAATGGTTTCCTCCTTGTTTCTTGGAATCTGCTATTTGGGGATAGGCTCTGGCTGCCACCAGTATTTTCCATGTGGGAAACAGTGGTGACTCCTATGAATTACCCAGCTCCTCCTCCCCAGGGCCTTCCTTAGTCCTAGAACATGTCCATCCTGCTTTTGCCAGGGCCCTACACATCAGAATCATGGGCAAAGACATTCAGGACCTACTCTCAAAGTTGATTAGAAAGCTGGGTGGTGGGGTGGTAACATAACTTCAGCACCAGATCCCACGTTCATAATGTCATCAATATAATTTCTCCCTGATTAATGAACAGGCATTTATTGAATAACTTTGCATTAGCAATGTGCTAAGTGCTGAAAATAAATAGATAAAAATGAATCAGTCTCTGCCCTCAAGGGGCTTATATTCTAAGGGAGAGACAATATGTGCATAAACAAGATGGATACAGAGGAGATGGAAGGGTACTTTAGCACCCCTCCTACAGAAAGTGACTCAGGAGCCAATGATTAGAGGAAAGAAGGGATTGTAAGAGACCAGGGTGAGGAGAGAGATCTTTGCAGGAATAGGGGACCAATGCAAAGGCACAGAGGTGGGAGATGGCATATTCTGGGTGGGGAACATTTATGGCCTCATGGCAGGACAGCAGAATATATTGAGGGGAGAAATATGGCCAGGGGGAGAAGGATTTTAAGTGCCAAACAGGAGAAATTATATTTGATCCTAGACCCAATAGGGAATCCCTCATGTTTATTCAGTCATAGTCCAAATTGTACCCGAGGAAAAGTTCTAACAGCTGTGTGGAAGATGGGATTAGAGATGAGGGGACTCAGTGAGAGGCTATTGGAATAACTGTAGTGCAGGCCAGACATGATGAAGTTCTGAGCAAAGGGGGCCACTATGGGAGTGGAGAGGGGGCCCAAGAGAGAGAAGCAGAAAGGCATGGGCCTTCATCTAAGAATGCATTACTAGACTGGGCTAGACTGGATAGCTTGGGCTAGCCATGGGACACAGCTTCATCATGCCTGCTTCTCCTTCCCTCCCCACCCCACTCCAACCCTACCCTAACATGTTTCTTTCTCCTCTAGTTGGGCCGATCTCCTCACCGACCCCCAGAACACACATGGCTGTTCCTGTCTCAACAACTGGACTTTCCCATCTCCTCCACCATCCTTCAGGACCCTCTTTGTCCAGAAGAACATTTCTGACTATTTCAGCCTTTATCTGAACTTTAAACTTGAAGCGATGCAAGAAATCTCCAAGGACATCTAATTCAACCCTTAGCTCTTTGGTCAATGGAATCCTACCTCCTTTTTCTATGAACCTTTTGAAATCTGCTTTCCCCAGAATTGCAGTTCCATGCTAGCCTTTGTATTCTTTGATTACAAATTCAGTGATGGAGTGGTCACTTCGAGTGCACCCATCACTCCTGCTTTAGTTACAAAGCCCTGAGAAGCCCAAAGAAGTAAAAGAAAGCTATCCGCAGAATCAGAAAGATACAGGTTCAAGTCTGGCCTCTGAAACATGCTGGTTGTATGACCTTGGGAGGGTTACTTTACCTCTCAGATGAAGCTTCCTCATCGAGAGCTCACTATGCCAGTGAAATCACAGAGGGTCAAAATTAAAAAATGGAATAAAGTTGTTGTTCAGAAATGCATCCACTGGGTAGACCCCCTCATGAATCCCTCCACTGTGTGAAAGAGAAAAATCATTTATGCCAGGGTCAGTTTTATTATCTACTTTGCTTTTGGCAGGCAGAATACCTGAGCAAATATCTAAATGTCTCTGTTCCATCTCACCACTTGCTGCTCCCCGTTAGATTTGAGGCCTCTTTCCCACATTCCTTATCCACTCCCTTCCTCTGTCCCGGTGGCCTGCAGCACACCTCTGATATAACATCGCTTTTTTATCTCCCAGCATTTGACTTTGTCAAGCCACTGGACTTGGATGACTCTGGAAGAGAGAGTGAAGCTGATGACTTTGCACAGCTCAGCCTCATTTAAATCCAATTCACGCTGAAGTCAGGGCATTGTCCCATGATGTCATTGGTCTTCTTTGAGAAGGAAGGACAAACAACAGCAATGGCAGCTGTTAGACAAACCTACTAAGGTGCATTTGTAACTTTCCTTGGTTCCTAGTGTCTTCTATCTTAGTAGATATGTAAATGAGGCAGCTAAGGGGTGCCACAGTGCGTAGAGTTCCAGGCCTGCAGCCAGGAAGACTTATCTTCCTGAGTTCAAATCTGGTCTCAGACACTTATTAGCTGTGGGACCCTGGGTGAGTCCCTTCACTCTGGTTGCCCGAGTTTCATCATCCATAAAATGAGCTGGAGAAGGAAATGACAAACCACTCCAGTATCTTTGCCAAAAACAAACAAAAATAAAACACAACAATGGGGGTCACAAAGAGTAAGATATGACTGAAAAACAAACAACAACAGATATGTAGATTCCCATTCTTCCTCCCTCTGCCTTTTCATTTTTCAACTTTTTTGCTCAATCTGACAGTGAGTAAGGGCCTGCTTGTAGCCCTTGTGGTGGTCACATGTGTTCTGGCCCCTCACTAAAAGGTAAAATTAACTAAAAACTCCTTGTTAGTCTTTTGATTCAAATGGCATGGTGGTAGGGGCAAAGGACTGGGCCAAAGAGGACTAGCAATGTACCTGGGAAAAGCCACCTATTCAGTTAACCGCTCCTGAAAGGAAAAGACAATGTCCCCACTCCTCTCCTCCTCTTTTGAAGATGTTGCTTGGGATTGAGGCAGCTCTCCCTCAGACTTACACAAAAGGAGGTGGGGGAGGACATTTCTTTTCTCCTCTCTGACTGTAGCTATAGCAGCTACATTCACCTGGCAGTAAGAAAATCTCTTTGCATAAGTGAGCCTGAACCTTGTTCTCAAGTCCCCGACTGCCTCTTCTGCTTTGTATTTCTCTGGACCCATGTCACCAAACAGTGACTTAGAAGTAGCTCCAGTCACTCATGAGCTCAACAGGTCCAAAGTCCTTAAATCCGGTGTTGGTTGCCTAGGAGATGCTAGACTGGCCCAGCCAAATCTCATCCTCATATCCCATCTTAATGAGCTACTCACTTCACAAATGTGCTTCTTTTCTGATTCGCCTACCATTAATTGGCATCTATCATTCAATCTAATAAATACTTATGAAGCACGTATGTAAAGTATTTGCATGACAAAAAGCCCCTGCCCTCAAGAAGCTTATATTCTGGCTGATATACAATAAATGTGCACAACAGATGAGTAAAATACAAACTATATACAACATTACAAAGACATTTCAAGAGGAAGAAGACAACGACAATTGGGCTAGGCCTGATGTAAAAGGTAGCACAGGAGTCCTACTTTGAAGGAAGGTAGGGATGCTAAGAGGTGGTGGTGACAACGGTTATCATTTTAGACAGACATGTGGGACAGCCTGTGGGAAGACTTAGAGGATGAAGAAGGGCTCTTATGTATAGGGAACAGCCAGAAGGACATGTTGACAGGAGTAGACAATGAAGGGAAGTCATATAAATGAAGATTGAAAAGGGAGGCAGCAGCCAAGCTTAGGAGAGCTTTCAGTACCAGTCTGAGGATCTTGTCTTATCTCGGAGACAATGGGGATTCTAATGACTTTTGAGAAGAGCAATGACATAGTTAGATCAACGTCTTGGGAACATCATTTTGGCAGATTCATGGAATATAGATTGCAAAGGGGAGAGGATGAAAGCAAAATATCCAGTTAGGAGGTTAGCACTAGTCCTGACAAAGGGTGATTGGGTTTGAAGGGTAGAGACTACAAGTGGAGAAGAAAAGACAGACATGCAAAAGTGTCCACACCAGGATTCCAGCTCAGGTCCACTGAGTCTATATTGCTCACTCCAAGGTATTACCACCATTCCAAAAGGAGAAGAGATCACATTCAATTAGCAGTCTAATGACTCCTTTGAGGCTGTGACAAGACTTTCCCAAAAATCCAAATAAAAAAAAAAAAGCAAAGAAACTTTCAGCTCCCGCCTAACTTCTAAGACTTTTTTAGTTAATCTTGAACTTTAATTAACCTTGCAGAGTTAGTCGGACAAATATTTATTAAGCACCTACCATGTTCCGGGCATTGTACTAAGCAGGTAATATAAATATGAAAAATAAAGACAGTCCTTACCTTCAAGGAGTTTACAATCTAATGGGAGAAGGCAATAGTGTGGATACTTGGGCTTAGAATCTGGCCCCAGTTCACTCTTAAACTTACTATGTGCTCTAAAGAAATTCTCTTACCCTCTCTGGTCCCTGTCTCCAACCAGAAAATTGAACTGATCATAATGCTCTTCTTACCTCATGGCTATTTTCTATTCTAACTCATCCTGAATGGGTTACGAGATAACTCTTCCTGAAGCTGGACTCTGATTACATCTCTCCTCCCTGCTTAAGTCCTTCACCAACTCCTCAAATATAAACATGACAAATCCAAGCTTCTCATTCAAGTCTCTCCATAACCCCATGCAACACACCTTTTTTAGCCTCATATTCTCAAAGTACCCCTTTATATTCTCTATTTTACCTGAGTCTTAGAATATGGGTAATAGGATGTCAGTGATTCAAGATATGAAAGACAAGGGCACACAAGCTGGAAGGGAAGTACTTGGATCCAAATAATCCAGTACATTTTGGAAACATTGGACATCTCTAGAAAGCCTCTAAAGGTCAAGTTGCCAGGTAGATCTGTGATCTGTGGATTTCACTGGTGTGGGACAAACTCTACCAATAGACACTGGCAAGCCCCCTATAACTTAAAGTCTTAGAGTTATCTGAAGTCCATGGTCCAAAAGCCAGCATGTGTCAGATTGTGGAATTTGAACTGAGATTTTCCTGGCTCAAGGACAAGATTTCTATCTACTATACAGGGTCCTTGAACTTTTAAAAATGTATTTTGAAAACTGTATTTAATGTAGTTGGTTTTCTTTATAATACTACATTTTCTTTTGTACTATATATATATATATATTATATATATATATATATATATATATATATATTACATGTATACATATTAATAAATACATACATACACACACACATATATGATTCTAAGGAGGTATGATCCATAAGTATCATCAAATGAGTCCATAATACACACAGAAAAGGTTAAGAAAGTGTGTACTATGCCAAGCTACCTCCAGAAAAAAAAAATAATTGGCCATATTAAAGAAGGAACGAGCTAACAAGAAGTCATCTGGTGCATGGATCTGGCCAGTTCTGTTCAGCAACTTTTTGTTACCGTTCACTTAAAGCAAAATGTTTGAATCAATTTTCCTTTATAAATATTCCCTACAGAATTTTGGATGAGACATTTTCATAAATCTTGATACAGTTCTTGATGATGCTATTATGTCTTGTCATATTTTAGGGGAAGAGACACTTGGACCAAAGAGACCAGAGCAAAAGAGCTCAGTAAAGCCGTGTTAATGAGTGACCAATTTGGTAGATCTGTAATCATTCCATTGAGGGTTATCAGGCCTCAATTTGAGACAGAGGCAATGTTTTCTGAGCCTCCCCCTCTTGGGTAGCAGCTTCTCATCCAGCCTGAGCCTTACATGCCATAAATATAACATGGGCAGTCTGCAGCTTTGTCATGCTGGCTGGACTAACTTAACTAACACTTCATTCAAGAGAACTCTGCAGACCCATGGCTCTTCAAAATGATGAGCTCTTGGTACCCCGCTAAGAAAGGGGATAAGGAAAAGATCACATGATTAAGGCACAGTGGGGGAGGGGAACCTCTCTACTTTCTCATCATCAGCTTAGCTTGGACCTGGGAACAGAGAAAGCCACCAATCTTTGTGGTCCCTTATGTAGATGCAATGCCATGCGACTGACAGTATGCAAGACTTTGAGGAGGGAATTATAGGGGTTTGAATCCTGTCTCAGACACCCCTTAGCCACGTAACCTTTGATTAACCTCTCAGACTTAGTTTACTTAAATGTAAAATGGAGGTAATAATAGCATTTACTTCACAAGGTTGCTGTGAATATCAAAGATGGTAAAGGGTACCAAGACCTATATAAATGTAACTATTTTACTACCAGCATCCCCAATCCTCACTCCTGGATATCACAACACTCCAGGGCATTTGAAGCCCATAAAATCTTAAGGACCAGAATCAAGTGGAGACCTTAAATCTATCACACAGCAGGTACTTAATAAATGTTTTTTTTAATGCATTAATTCATTCTAAGAAGGGCCCATACACCAGTTGAAGAAAGACAACTGATGCTGGATTAAGGTGCACATAGAAAGAATTTGGGTGACAGTTTGTTTGATGCAATTGCATATAGATACGCTTTTATTTGGGGAATGCAACTTAATTTGCCCTTGGCTCTAATGCACTTCTGCCTAGAAAGAGAAGCTGCCTCTAAAATCCATTCCCTTTGTGTGAAATTCTCCAGCTTTGGAGACCTCCAAAGAGCAATAATGATGCAGACAGGCTGACCCACTAAGGCCTGGGGCCAGCGACATTAAGCCTGGGTCATCCAAAGGCCCAGTGAATCTGAGGCTACTGAGAGTACAATTTAACAGCAACTACAGGAGTGACAGGACTGGGTAAAATTAGTGGTCAGACTGTCATATGAGGCCCCAGGAGTAAGGGGTGAAGAAGCCAGTTAGGCTTCTGACGAGTAGATAGGTAACCACAAATATATAGCACATACTTTGAATTCATGGAGTACATGTCGGTTTGGAGTTTCTGGGTGATTGTTTTCCTAATGTTTACTTCAGGGAGACACTTCCCAAGCCGAGCAAAGTGAAGCTCATATGCCCACCCTACATGGAAGGACTGAGCAACGGAACAGTGATGGATATATTTTAGCAAAGAGAGACATGGGAAATGTTGGTGAAGTATATGGATTTAGAGGAAGGAGGTTTTACCCTCTGCTGTTTTGGGAACCCCGAGGGAGGGTCCTCCACTCCTCTCATGCCTGCTTGAAGGCAGCAATATGAGAGCAGAGAAAGAGTGAGAGCTGGGAAAAAAGGGGGAGAAGGGAGTCTCTGAGCTGCCCTCCCCCAAAGATGACTAAGCTATGGGGAAAAAAATACAGGCATCATTGTGTTCACAAATGAAACCCACAGCACCTACTTCCCTAGAACGGTCTGTAAGTGACAAATGTAATCCTCCCCTCCAGTAATGATTGAAGACAGAATGCATACATGGGTACTCATTCACCTATGACTCTGGAACTAAAGAAGAGATGGGGAGAGAGCAGGATCATTACATTCTCTCCCATTGGGGGCAGGAGGCGGGGTAAGGAAAAAGGAGAGATACTGCGTGACCTGGATATCAGAGAATTCACTAGTTGAGTTAAGTGCTCTTGTTGAGATGGTGTTGGAGTCATTTCTTGACATGGCTGGAGCTGTGAAGAAGTGTGGAGTTTGCAATGGGATGAAGGCAGTATCTAGCCTCTGGACAGTAAGAGAGTCCTGACTTTTCCAAAAGTCCTGATGATGTGGACTCCTTTTCCAGATGTATCCTCAATATATGATATCATATGTTTTAGATAACTTCTGCCTTAAATGACTCTGTGGAACCATCATACTGCTCTGTCATGCTTTTTCTGCCTATGTGCTTTCATATAATCCATGTGTTTGCTATGTGTTCCTCACATGACAACTCCTCTCTGTGTTGTCTGGTTACTATACCCATAATTCACTCCCTCTTCACCTCCACCTCCCTTCAAGGACAGCCCAAGCACTACCATTCCCATAAGGCCTTTCCTAATCTCACTCCACCCTAACTTCTTTGGACTTCCCTCCCAAACTTTCTATTTATATTGGATTCCTGACCCCTATACCCCAATAATGGGGAAAAAGAACACAGACTTTAGAACAAACAGGCAGAGTTAGCAATACAAATCCCCATAAGGCTTCCCTCCTTCCTTGTAAAGAGGTATAATGGTATGGTAGGCAAGGCTCTAGATTTTTGTCAGGAATATCTGTGTTCAGATCCACCTTTGGACCCTTCCCAGTCACTCAAACTCTCTGTGTCTCACATTGCTAATTTATAAAATGAGGGGTTGGACTCGCTCTCTCCAACATGCCGTCTGGCTCCAAATGACTGATCCTGTGAAATCCCACAACTCTATTACCACCATAGCATGGCTCAAGCCAACCCCAGCTCAGGGCCTGAGATCTGCCAGCAGCCTCAGAGTAAGAAGGAGGCTTGGTGTCTTCTTCCTCACACAGTTTACCCAGTCCACCTCCCTCTTTGGGGTAAGACAGCTGCAAGCCTCTCTTGGGAGAGTACCCAGGCAACAAGCCGCCATGGCCCTCCTCAAGCCACCTTGCATATTTCTATGACTTTAAAGGGAACATTATCTTGGCTAATGTTAAAACATTTTCAAAGGGAAATCCATATTAAGATGCACTCTCCCATGGCCCCCATGTTGGTAATTAGGGCCCATTTCTTTCTCTCTGGAGCTTCCTTGACTCCTGTTTCCTGCCTTCCTGTCTGATCACTCTTTTATCCTCCCCTAATTTCCCAAGAACTTCATTTTCAAAGATAATAGGCAGACAGGCTTACATTTCCAAACCAGGGAGAAGGAAATGCTATCTGAAAATGGGGCTCAGACATGGGTCCAGACAGGGAGGCTTTCTAACACAAAGCAGGGCTGGCTTTGCATTTCATTTCCTTTTTATAAAAAGTTCTGAGCTCCTTGATCAACTTTATTTCTCTTTTCACCAGCAGGAGCTATATAGGACCAAGTTATTTGCTATGCTGCATGCCGTTTGTCTTAATGACATAAACTTTCCTATAAACTGGGAGAACACGAGAGTGGAGTAGGACCTACTCATCATAAACTTGTGTGCCTTTTTTTAAAAAATGCAAGTAGATGATCCCTCTGAAATGCCCTTATCTGTGGGGTTGGTATCATTATCAGTCATCAGCTCCTTGGTCACCTTTCAAATGCCCATCTACAGAGCAGGCTCCAGGCTTCATCTAGCCCTGCTACACTCACTACCCCCCCCCACCTTCACCTCCAACAGATGGGGCCAGCTGGGGGATCATAATTGTTTGCAGCATAGTCTGAAACCACAGTCATGGAGGGGACCAAGGCAGGGGTGATGTTCTGCATTCACTTCCTACAGAAGAAAACAGAGCTTTCTCCTTGATTGCATGGTTAAGAACAGCATGGACACCTCGGTCCTGTGTATTAGAGAGGAGAAGGCCAATCCTGGACTTGGGGATAGGGAAGCCACTAGGCTTCTGTGGAATGCCATTTCCAAGGGAAATTGCTTGGGAGGGGGGCAGGTCAATTGGTCAAGCAAATAAAAATGCTCAGTGTCAAACTAATAAAAATGTTGATTTGCCAGGTGAACTAACGCCTGACCTATTGCCATTCATTCATTTCTCAATTCATAGAAATAGTCATCCTGGCTTTCTCTGGATGCACTGAAACTTAATCCATAGGGGGCTTCTTCTTAATGACCCACATGAGATGTACTGGATATGAGGGTCAGAAGAGACACACAGATGTGTCTGATTGAGTCTGAGGAACAGAAGTCAAGTACCTCACCCTGAAAAGGTTGACCCTACTCAGGAGTGGTCTTGGTGGTTAACCATTTACTGGGATTTAAAGTAGTGCAGCGGATAGGTTGCAGCAGATAGATTGCTGAGCCTGGAGTCAGGAAGCAAGTTCAAATCTGGCCTCAGACTCTTAATAGCTGTGTGAACCTGAGAAAGTCACTTAACCCTGGTTTCCTTAGTTTCCTCATCTGTAAAATGAGCTGGAAAAGGAAATGACAAACCTCTCCAGAATCTTTGCCAAGAAAACCTCAAAGGGGGTCATAGAGAGTCAGACATGACTGAAATGACTGAACGAAATCCTCTGAGTACCTGATTGTCTCCTATCCTGACGTATGATCATAATGAGGGGCCCAAACCAAGGAAGTATTCATCCTTCTCCACTGCTGACTTCACTACACAGGACTAGGTCTAACATGCCCCACACCAGGGCCCTGCTCTCCCACCTTTCAGCTCTATTTATTCTTTCTCCTTCCCCATTAGAAAGGAAGCTCCTTGAGGGCTTTTTTTCTGGTTGCATTTGTATTTCCAGCACTTAGCATAGAGACTGGTAGGTAATAATAATCATAAACGATTATTGACTGATTGACTAGCCCTAGGGGCATTCTCCTCATTTTATAGATTAAAAAAAAAAAACCTAAGGCCCTGAGAGTTCAAGGGACTTTCCCGCAGTCAAACCAGTAGTAAGCATAAAAGGCAAGATTTTAATTCAGGTATTCTTACTCCAGGGTCCTTTCCCCACTCTGCACTTACCTAGTAACTAAAATGTCATCATAAGGGAGGTGGTGAGGTGCAGGGGATAGACAACCCGCTTTCAATTCGGGAGGCCTGAGTTGGAGCTCCCCACTCCCAGCTCTGATATCTATTAGGTAGATGGCTTGGGCAAGAGACTGAATCTCTCAGATCCTCAATTCTCTCATCCATCAAGTAAGAAAAGAGCACTGGCATTATCTACACCACAAGTCTGTTATAGGAAAGTCATTTTGCAAATGTTGAAGCTATAGGGAAATGTGAGGGGGTTTTGGTGGGAGGAATGGTGAAAGGAGGGAGTTCTTTCTGGATCTCAGACTACTCAGCCATACTTATAACCACTACATAGGAATCAAAGAAATAAACAAAAAAAAATGTCCCTCTGTCTCTGGGGGCTAGTTCACAGGCTAGCCATGAAGCATATAGTTTAGCCCACTGGGGAGATTTGCCAGACTCCCCACTCTACAAGATCACTTCAGTCAAGGGGTGAGTAGCTACCAAAGCCCAGTCATGTAGCTCTTCCTCATTACAGGGAGAACCATCAGCCGTAACCAAGCAGAGGAGCTGTACTTTGAGAGCTATGTCCTCATAGGCAGAGATCCATCTGGCTAGCGGAAGGTTGAGAGGAGGGGTTTCCACCTTTGGAAATGTTATAACTTACTTATGAAGGTCGTTAACATCCAAGGTCCCCAGGAAAGTATGATCTTGGATGGGCTGTTTGACAACGGCAGCTGCTTGTGCCATACCCAGTTCATGATGGGACCACCCCTATTACAAAGTAGTTCTTTCTGGTGTCTATGATTCTATGGGTCTGGTCTCTTCCTATTAGAACAGAAGCTGCTTTCAGGCAGGCACCTCCCTTGCTTTCGTGTTAGTATCACTACCTCTCAGTATAGAGCTCCATACTTGTTTTTTTTTAATTCATTCAGTGTATTAGTCAGCACTTCAACCTTTATCTCATATGAAGCTTGGAAAAGCATCCCCTCTCCGTCTCATTGTGGGAAAGCTCTGCCTGGGCCTGGTTCTGTGCTCCCCCCTCCTTCCCTTTTCAGGGGAGTCTTGATTGTCAGTGTTCTTTTGTCCAGGCCACTGACCAAAAGATTTCCTTCACCTTAAAGGCAGAGAGTCCGACTTTCATATTTGCATGTGTCCAGAACAGCAGAGTTGTGGGCAAACCCTCCATGCCTTCTCATTCTGTGTGGTTTATGCCCACGGTTTTTGGTAAGTCTTTCCTCAAGAAGCCATTCCACAGGTTGAGACCTGGCTCTTGGAATGTCCCAGAGGACCCTGAGGCTCTTGGGTTTACAATCATCAGCACATCCAGTTACCAGTCACATATTGATTATCCTGCCTTTTCTTCCCACCCCACCCCCACAGACTAATGCCATCTCAGCTTTTGTTCCACTTTTTGAGCTAAGGTAAGACCTGCTCTACCTGGGATTGCCATTCTAGGATGTGGAAGTCAAGATACTCTAGTGGATTAGGGGCTTAATTTGTAGATAGCAAGACAGTTGTTCAAATTCGACCATACATGCAAGCTCCAGGGCCACGGTCAAGTCACTTCCTCTCAGTTTTCTCATCTGTAAATTGGGAACAAGAATACTCAGGATTGCTGTGAACCCCAACCGAGATGACATTTGTACAATTTTGAAAGATTTAAGAACCTCAATAAACAGACTGATGACTCCAGAGGGACTCTCCCCTTCCCCTCCCTGGCCTTGGCAGAGAGGTGGATGATGCCAAGCACAGAATGATACACATCCTTTGAGACCTAGCCAAAGTGGGGGAGTCATTTCACTTGGTTGTGCATATTTTTATAAAGGTTTTGATTTTCTTTCTTCAGTGGGGAATGGTGGGGGGGATATAATAGATTTTTGTTAATTAAAAAATGAGATGATGTTTGAAAAGCTATTCGCAAACTGTGAAACAGGATATAAATGGCAGCAATTGTTATTCTAGACAACCAGAGGCTAAATATGCATCTGTTAGAGTCTACAGCAGAGAGGTCATTCCTGCATTCTCTGGGTAGTGGGACTGGGAGCCTGAATGGGAGCTTCCACTGGCCTGGAGATGTTATGATGCCATGACTCCCACATCCATCTGTACCTGGGACGGCATGCAGACAAAGCACACCAGAGTTTAAGGCTTTCGAATCTTTAGAAATTAAGTCCCTCATGAGTCACTGAACGGTGGGAGCTGGGAAGGAGATGAGTGAGTGGGATTGGCTTTAAGGAACTTGAAAGGAGGGGGGACTATTTAACATGAGTTAAATTTAATAGTTGTGCCCAACAGTAGCCTAAAGGAAATTGGAAATTCCCAGGAGCATGTTACAGAAAAAGTCTCACCTGGGAAGTGATGGAGCCAACATTGATTGTGACATTTAAGAGAGTCAGAAAAAAACATGAAATGGTAGCACTGGATGAAGGACCACGAGACTGTCTGAGATGAGTCGACCTGCCCTAAAGGTGCCGTGGCTTTACCTAGCCAGCATGTCATCTGTGGACTGAGATGAGAAGAGAGAGTGAGAGAGTGTGTGAGAGAGTGAGAGTTAAAGTGTGCTAGGGTGAGAAAGTGTGCAAGAAAGAAAGTCTGTGGGAAAGTGTGTGAGAAAGTGTGCCAACGAGAAACAGCAAAAGTGTTTGAGAAAGTGTGTGACAGAGGAAGTGTGCCAGAGAGACAGAGACAGACAATGTTGTGTGAGTTTGTTATGTGTCAGATTGGAGGAGAGGGTGTGAAATGACACATTCTAATGGATAGAGCTCATCACCAGAGAGACAAACTTTCTACATTCGTCACTGACTGCCTTCCACAAAAAATTCAATGTCCTGAGCATTTATCTAGCACCTGCTACACTCAGGGGACACAATGAGTAGTTTGCCACAGACTGTCTCCCCAGAAGCTTGGGATGTGTGTATGTGTGCTGGAGGTGGAGAGGGTGTGGTCTAGTGGAAAGAACGCTGATTCAAGAGTTAGAAGACCTGAGTTCAAATCCTTTTTCTGATATTTACTACCTAATGATCCTAGGCAAGTCACTCTATCCTCCAGGTAGTGCTAGGTGAGGCAGCTCAGTGGTGGGTGGTGAGCGGTTACAGCGCTAGGCCTATAGTCAGGAAGAGCCAGTTTCAAATCCTGGGCCAGACACTTAATAGCTGTTTGACTCTGGGTGCGTCATTTGACCTCTGCCCCCATTTCCTCATCTGTAAAACGGGACTAATAATTACACCTACTTAATGAAGTTGTAATATCAAATACAAGTAAAGTGCTATATAAATGTGAGCCATTATGATTAATACTGTGCCTTGGTTTCCACATCTGTAAAATGAGGGAGTTGGAGTAGATGACATCTATGGTCCCTTTCAGCTTTGGGCCCTCTCTCTCTCTCCTTTGTACCATCCAGAAGCATTGGCCATCTGGAGAACTTGGGTGGAGTTCAAGGTTCCCCTATGACCATAATGGCCTTAGGGAGCATACAGCACATGCACCCCCTGACCAAGCTGACAGCAAGCTGGCCAAGTTGCTCTGACTTTGACATGTTATTTTTCTCCTTTCCTTGGTGTCCTGGACACATGGATCTCCTCTCCCTGTCATTCACTCTATGGTCATTTGTAACTAAAGATGTTAACTAAATCACAGAAGGGCAGAGACAGAAGTGCTCCTAGAACATAGATCATAGGACATGAGAGCCAGGAAGGGGCCTAAAACATAGTACCATCACAGCCAGGAGGGGTCCAAGAACATGCGATGGCAGAGGAGGGCAGAATCTCAGAACATCCTCCATGACCGATAAGAATGAGAAGGAATCTCAGAGACTAATACTGCATGACTTCCTTTCCCAGAGGAGGAAACACGCCCAAGGTTCATGTGGGAAATGATATAAGAGCCGGCCCTGGATGCAGGTCTCTTAACTCCCAGGCCAGTGCCGTGCTCCACTGCCTCCTTCTGAGAAGGTTGTTTTCTTAACAAGCTTTGCCCTCCAGGGTTTGGGGGCCATATTTCTAAACAGCCAGTGATGGCCCCCAAACACTAGTACAAAACACTCTGGGAAAAGGTGTCCAGAGAAGGACAAAAAATCTTCCGTGCTTCTCCAAGAGGGCTTCATGTATGAGATACCCAGAATGCTTTTCTCCTCAACTAGTATTGAACAACAAATAACATTGCAGTCTACTTGATTAGCATTTAGCAGATTTACACAGCAACTTCTATGTGCTCTGTGTTCCTTAAAAGCAAAATCTATTTAAATGAACAGATTGAAGCTTTATTCTTTGCAAAGATCCCTAAAATGTGCCCAGAGGATGATTTCTCAGCCCTAAGAAAGTTCCCTCCTGGAGCTCAAGAGGTTTCTGTTCACATTAAATATTTAGGTCACCCATTTAGAGGGATGCAATTTGTCCAGCAAATTGTTCTTCAGCCTGGTCTTACAAAGATGGTTATCAGTAATCTGGGAGGAAACAAAATGGGCCAGAGGTCCTCTGACACCAAGGCTTTTTACGCAGATTTAAATGGAATGAGTTTCAAACTGGATCAAGTCTCTGATAGGAGGAAGAGAACCCGGCCAAAGAATCAGCACCTAGCACAAAGATGAAACTTGTCTGTCCAAGCAGAGACCTGGCATGGGGCACTTGGAGGGGATCTCAGAGGCTACAGAGTCCACCACTTATTTTATAGATGGGGAAACTGAGTCATTTCATGAAGGTGAAGTGACTTGCCCCAGGACTCTGAATGTATATTTGAATCCTAGGTTTTTGCCTCTAGCAATATTCCCCACAGGTATCACGCTGCCTCTGATCTACACGCTGAGGCCCCCAAACAGCAGAGGATAAATACTCACATGCCTTGACATTCAGTACTCTAAAGTTCATTTCCCACTACTCCCTTAGAGGGGGCCCCAATCTAGTCTCACTGTCCCTTAATTAGCTTGGCTGAAATGGCACAAAAACACAGGCACTTAGAGTCAGGAAGCTCTGAGCTGTAATCTTGCCTCAGACACTCCCTAGCTGGATGACCTTTGACAAGTCACTGAATTTCTCTGTTTCTCAGAGGGTTGTTGGAAGGATCATTAGTTAACATTGAAAGTGCTTTGCAAACCTTGCGGTACTAATATAAATACTGCTATTATTATTGCTGTTATTATCATATCAGCAGCAGCATCCTATGAGATTCCCATCACCATCATGGACGAGACAGAATGAGTGGGAAACCTGAAGCCCAAATAGGTTCTAGAGCCCACAGGGTGAGAATAAGACCACATTTCAGCACGGTGTGCTTTCCCCCATTTCTAGGGTCCTGTCATAACCTAATTTCTTTTATTAAGATTTTTGTTGTAGTTGTTGGCTAGGCAATGGAGTTAAGTGACTTGCTGAGGGTCCCACAGCTAGTAAGTATTACATGTCTGAGGCCAGATTTGAACTCAGGTCCTTCTCATTCCAGGGCTGGTGCTCTATCCACTTCACAACCTAGCTACCCCCATATCATAATTTCTGCAAAAGGCCTTGGGTCAAAATAAGAAAGAGACTTTTTCATGATAAGCCAGTCAGAAGTAGCTTGGCATGATACATAAAGAGCCAGGCCCTGAGTGAGGAAGACCTGGGTTCAAGTCCTGTCTCTGACACATACTAGCTGTTGACCCTGGCTGGATAAATTGTTGAACTTCTCAGTGACCCTGACTTTAAATTGCCGAGAAAGAGCTAAGCTTCACTGGCAGAGACCATTTTCTGGGAATTCCCTAAACTGATGATAGAATAGTCCTGAATAAGTATGTATATATGTGTGCACATGTGTATGTATGTATCTATCTTTGCATATACTTTTATATGAATGTAAACCCATCAAAGCCACTTGGTTAATGGTGATTTGTTGAAATGGGGCCCCGGAAGAATTCACAAGAGCCCTAGAATGTGTGAGCCATGGCAAAGGAAGCATGAACATAGTGAGGAAGGCAGCCACTAAGTGAGGAGGCAAAGAGTGTCTGAGAGGAGAGAGCAAATGTGTTGCTCACACCCTCATCCAAGGCTGTGAGTCATGGGAGTTAAATCATTATTAAATGCATCCAGAGGCTAGGACTGGAGTGAAGCATAAGAGAAAAACCTCAGAGGATGTCTGTGCACTTCAAAGAGGCCCCAAAATACTCCACTGTATTTGTCAGAGGGTGCTCAACTTCCCTGGCACAGATGGACCCAGCCAGTGGGGCCAAGAAGTGTATTGAAGAGCCTCTTCCTTTGGGGTGGGGGTGGACACACATGGGATTCTCTGCTCCCCAGTGCATTTGGAGATTGTCCTTCTGAAGGAATCCCAGAATCTCTGAGCTGCAAGGGAGTGCAGGGGCCATGAATCCCAGGCAAGGATAGCCTGGGTTGTACTTAGTCAAGAGTTCACATGTCCATGGCAGATCTGATAAAGGCTTAGCATTCTTCTGCTGGGAAGTACTGGCCCCCAGCAAGTCTGCTCGATTTTCAGAGAGGGGTAGAATCTACCGTTCCATGTCATCCCTAGAATAGCACCCCAAGGAGAAAAGCGATGGCCCCAACTGAAAAGGGACCCCTGGTCAAGCAAGCAGAGGCAGTGCGCTGGTCACTCTGGCCTTGATGACCTCTCATGTTCCTTCTAGCCCCATGATCCTGTAGGATGCTGATTCCTTACCTTGTCACAATGTTGTGTGACTAAGAGCAGAAGGAAAGGACGAGCTCAGAATGAGAATTACATCTCTATGACCTTCCTTTGCTCAGCAAACATTTACTGAGCACCTGCCCAGAGCCACGTGGGGCATAGCTCACAAAATACCCTAACGGTCTGAGGCTGAAGTAAGAGATGTTGAAGAGACAGACAGAGACAGACCCTCTGTCCTCTAGCCTGGCCACAATACACCTGGAAGGTCAGGATCACTCCTGGGTCCTACACTTAAGAAGCTGGAATGAGTTTAGAAGAGGATTATCACAGTAGTGATAGGGCTCAAGACCACACCTTCCAGTCCAATAAGTATTTTCTTTTTAGCACCTTCTATGTGCAAGGCACTGCACCAGACAGTGGGGATGAATTTGAAATAGGAGAGACAGACTGTGCAAAGAAATCAAGACGGAAGATAGAATCCCAAGTTCAGGTGATGGCAAGGCGGCCAGATTGGCTGGCACATCACATCAAAGAAGGGTAGGAATGTGTAGTTGACCTGGAACACTAAACTGAGGACAGACAACAAAGGACTTCAAACGCATGTGCAAAGAGTGGCAGAGGAACATACAATTGATTTGGTGTGATCGTGCCAGTTAAGGAAAGCCGATGATAAATGTTGGTAACAAGGTGAAGATGCGGGTGGACTTGGCAATGATGGTGGTGAAGAGGAGGTGGCAAAGCTGCTTAGGGTAAGATCGATCGACCCATTCAAGTTGTGTGTGGAATGATTATCAGAACATAGGCTAGTTCACAGAGATAAATTAAGCAGAATTCAACTTCCCAAGTCCCAGAAAGGGGAGCTATGGTTACATGAGAGTTACCTCCTCAGAAACATATACAGATATGTATTAAAAATGTAATGGAATACTATAAGAAATGATGACAGGCTGACTTCAGAAAAACCTGGAAAAACTTGTATGGACTGATGCTGAGTGAAGTGAGCAGAACCAGGAGAACGTTGTACACAATAACAGCCACATTGTGTGATGCTAACATTGATAGACTTAGCCCTTCTCAGCAATACAAGGATCTAAGACATCTTAAAAGGCTTCATGATGGAAAATGCTATCCACATCCAAAGAAAGAACTACGGAGTTTGAATGCAGATCAAAGCATACTATTTGCTATTTGTTTTCTTCTGTTGTATTTTGTTTCCTCTTTCTGGTGGTTCCTCCTATTAGTTCTAATTCTTACCTACAACATCACTAATGAGAAAATATGTTTAAGGGAAATATATATCTATATCTATATCTATCTATCTATCTATCTATCTATAGATATATATATATAGATATATCTATATATATATATAGATATATAGCCTGATAAGCCTTAATAGATTGTAAATTCAGTACAAACCAACAGCATGCTATGGTCTCCCCAAATGCTAGTACGATCTTTGGCGGCATTAAGAGAGTACACTTAAATACTGAGTCCAACTGAATGTCTTTTACGCTATTGTCAGATAATAATGTGTCCCCACAAAAAGCTACACTGTACTTATGTTGTGTATCTGTTGTTTGTCCTTATTGTCTAAAAGTTCTCTCCCCTGACACAATGTAAGCTTCACAACGGCAAGGATGGTTTCATTTGGGGGTTTGCTTTCTTAGCTCCTGGTACAGAAGGGACTTCACAAATGTTCAATGATTGATTGATTGAAGTACCCAGGAATAAGAAGGTGATGGTAGCCATGTCCTATATTACTATTCCCAGATCACATCTCTTCTGTACAGTATGCTCAGTTCTGGATTTAACAGACTTTGATAAGCTGGAAAGTACACAGAGGACAATAACCAGGAGGCTGAGGAGCCTTGAGTCACATGAAGACCAATGAGGCAACTGGGGATGTTCCAATAACTAATGCCCTTCCTTTATAGGGGAAGAAATAGAGGCCAGAGAGGGAGAAAGGCCCTTTCCATGTTCCCACAGTGCCCGAGCCAACGTTCAGATTCCAAGCATCCCACTCCTAATCCATTGCTCTCTAAGCATCTATTTCAGCCATGTTGACCATTATTAATTGGGTGACTTTGGGTAAAACTCTTTGACCTCCTGAGCCTAAGTTTCTTAATTTAGGAAATTAGAACGTTGAGTTAAAGAATGACTAATATTCTTGTTAGCTTTTTGCCTCTCTTTGCCTTTTGCTCAGAGGTGAAGAACAAATGCTTCAAATTTCTTTGATGTGTCCTGTTTCCTGTGTGTGATTGCTTTTTCCTAATGCTGTGCATTTCACTACCTCTGAAATATCTAGATCCCAACCTAACTACCCTTGGCCCACTTCTCTATGGCAGTGTATTCAGGACTCGTGGCCAAACTGGATGCATTATAAAAGATGGGGATCCAAGAGATGCTGCTATCCAACCCTCTCTTCTTACAAATGAGGAGGCCAAGACATAGAGATGGGAATGGAGCTGTCCAAATTGACAGGACGGTGAGTTAATTGCACCTAGGATCAGGACAAGCTTGATCTCCAAATTGGAACACTGAAACCAATTTTGATTTCTCCTGTGTCCTTAAAGAAATTCAATCTCAGGCTCCTCCAAGGACTAATTCTTGGAAGTGAAGAAGCCGCATCATCATCCAGTGGTACAGTTGTGGTTAACCAAATTCTAGAATCTGTTTACCTGCAGTGTTAATCATTTCCTGCTGGATGCCCAGTGGACCCAAAGCCCAGCTCCAGCTTGGAAATTGGGAAGTAGAGGGTTCAGCTTCAGAAAAGTAAGTTATTCTACTGCCTGGAAATGGCTTAGGGCTTTATGTTGCTCTGTTGTGTCTGGTTATGTGGTAAGTTTGGGGTGATTTTTTTTCTCCTTATGGTTATTCTGTCAACAAATGGTACAATTTGAAATACATAAAGCCTGCTGTTCTGTGCCTGTTTATGGGCTCCCACGGCGCTCACTCGCGCTGATGCTCGCATTTTAAAGGTAGGCAGGCTGCAGCAATAAAGCAGCAGGGAGTGCTTGTAAAGTGGTGTGAATGTCCTTGTAGAAACACAGTAGATGGCAAGGATTTCAAAGAATTCATTACGATTGATGCCCACTGAAAAAAGCTATTCAAATGCAAGCAAACATATTATCCTGGGAAGGTGTTTGTGACAAGGGAATTGGGGGGGTTGCGGTATTAGGCTCCATCTGGATGTGTCTTTTGGAAAACCTTTATTACTGAAAAGATCTTTTTTTAAAATCATAAGTGCAATTCAGCAAACTGGTATGAAATACCTACTGTGTGCAAGGAGCTGTTCTTAGTATTGATGATACAGTATTAGGCATGGCACAGGCCCTACTCTCTGTACAGTCTGATAAAGTTATACAACAGACAAATAGCCATGTTATGAACCTGGGGTTGGGACATAAAAAGAAGTGGTCCAGGAAAAAGGTTCAAGGAGAAATTGAGGCATATGAGATTGCATTAGGCTCTTTGTTCAAGGAGAACTTCACAGAGGGAACAGAAAGGGCTTAAGCCATGAAGGAAAGGGAGGATGAATGTAGAGTCTCCTCCATGCATGGAGGGTGGCATATGCAAAGGTGCCAAATGGGAAGATTGTTCTGCCATCAGGAGGTTTAATTGCAAAGGCACTTTGGAAACCAAATCATGGTGGACCTTGAAAGTCATGGTCAGGTCTAGATTGCCTTGGGTAAATAATGGAGACCAAAGCAGCTTTCTCCAGAGAAGAATGCCATAAAATCATAGAATGCCTGAATGGGAAGGGCCTGTTGAAACAACCAGCTCTCATCTTCTAAAAGAGGAAACTGGCCATAGGTCACCAGGAAACCCTCCATTCTAATGCCACCTTGGATATTTCTCGGCTGTGAGACCCTAGGGAAATAACTTCTGAGCCTTAGTTTCCGGATCTGTAAAATGAGGAGGTCAGCCTCAATGACCTCAAGGTCACTTTCAGCTCTAAATGTCTGATCTTACTGAGTTGCTCTTCATAGCTTAGTGAAGAGTGGACTGAGGAAGGAACAGATCAGAGGTACTGAGATGAGTGATATGCTTACTAATGGTATTGGTGGTGTCAGCAATCTAGTCAAATGCTTGCTGTTATAGGTCAAGGAAGGTCAGGGAGAAGCAGGGCCAATGTAAAGAGCAGTGACCTATGAGTAAGGAGCCTTGGGGCCGAATCCTGGCTCTGCCACTGAGGAGGAACTGGACTGGGGACAACTTCTTGTCTCATCTGTTTTCTCACCTGCAAAATGAGAGGGTTTCCCTCAATTCCAGCCAAGATTTCTTCCAGCTCTAAATGCAACGATTGCAGGTCCATTTTCTCCCTGCTGTGGGAAGATCCTTTCCCATTGACACAAGCCTCAATTTCCTCGTCCATAACGTGTGGACAACACTCATTTGGGGGTGAGGGTCATAGGTCTACAGCTGGAAGGATATAAGAGACCATTGGATCCTAGCTCCTAATTTTACAGATGAGGAAACTGAGGCCCAGGGAAGAGGTCAAAACATCCCAGCTGGGATTCAAACCCAAGCCTGCTGACTGATCACCATTGCTGTCTCCATTCTACTGCACTGCCTTCTGTAGTCCTTGTTAGGATCAAATGCAATGACCTTTGTATAGAACTTGGTGCTCAGCAAACAGTAATACTTGTGTTTTTATCACCACCATCATCATAGTTGCCATTTACATGGCATTTTAATGTTTAAAAAGCACTTTACCTATCACATTTCATTTGATCTTTCCAACAACCCTATGTGGTAGGTGCTATATTGTCCCCATTTTAAGATGAGTAAACTGAGGCTCAGAAAGGTTAAATGTCCTTGTCAAGGGTCAAGCTATAACATTCTGACATAGTGTATTGAGTACTGGGAAACCAGGCTTCAAAATCCACCTACAAAACCTATTAGCTGTGTGATCTTGAGCCAGTCATTTGACTTCCATGAGCTTCAAGAAAATCCACAGATTTTTTTTCAATAGTTTGTTGGAGGGGCTTCCCAGGCAGGAAGCAGCACCCTACCTGACAAGCATTAATGTATTACTGGAATGCAGAGGCTTGGAGGGTAGAGGTGACTCATGCATTGGCACACAGCTGGCTAATGACAAAAGAGAAGAGGAAGAAGGAAATGCTGATTGGCCTATGAGGAAAAAGCCAGCATGTGACTGACCAGAGGAAGATCTGGCTCCAAACACATTGGTTCTTTCCCATGGACGAGAAGGAACAGTCACTAGGTTTGTTTAGAGAGTGAGGTTTCCTCACTCCAGAATTAGTTGCTGGGAATTGGATATATCACTTTTCTGAGAAGCACATCACATTTAGGGACAGGGTCTCCTTAGAAAGATATTGATAGGGGGCAGCTAGGTGGGCAGTGGATAGAGCACTGGCTCTGAAGTCAGACAGACCTGAGTTCAAATCTGACCTCAGACTAAACACTTGACACTTACTAGCTGCGTGACCCTGGGCAAGTCACTTGACCCCAATTGCCTAAAAATTAAAAAATAAAATAAAATAAAAAAAGAAACACATCGATATAGGAATTTTGCCAAAGCTTGCTTTTGCAGAGGTTTTAGAGGAAAGCAGAGGGAAAGAAATTCACTGAAATTACAGTAATGAAGGTAAAAAATGGCCAGGAGGAGGAACTAGTTAGTGATGAATCAACTGGTCTAAAAATATCAAGATATAGCATGAACAATGGTGAACACCCAGGCTGCAGCTCCTTGGACTGGGTTCTGTCTCCCACAATATTAATTATGTCATTAACTGTACCATCCATTTACATCTCCCATGAGCCTTTTATGTACACATATTAATTCTGCTCATTTCTGAGACCTGCTTCTAGGCTCACCACCTGCAGAATGCCCATTACTTATGTTGCCAAAAAAAAGGGACACAAATCCACTTGAAATAAACTTGACAAAGATGTCCTAAAGTCACCCAAATAGACATTGGCTTAAAGTGAATTCCAAGAGATGAATAGGCCCCCTAAAAAACATCTTGCAGGGTCAGCTAGGTGGCACAGCAGATAGAGCACCGGCCAGAGTCAAGAGGACCTGAGTTCAAATCTGACCTCAGATACTTGACATTAACTAGCTATGTGACCCTGGGCAAGTCACTTAACCCCAACTGCCTAAGCAAAAAAAAAAAAAGACAACTTGCCTCCAAAGTTCTTGTAGGCAACATCTTATGGTATAAATTACAGTGCTCCAGAACCCAATCGACTTGTGTTCTAATCTTGGCTCTATGACCTTGGATAAGACATCTTCCTTGGCAGGATCTGTTTCTCTGGGCCAGAAACAAAGCCATAATAAGTCAGAGGCAAATCATAGATCTTTAGAGCACAAAGGAAGTCCAGAGCTCATCTAGTCCAGCATTTTATTTTTCAGGCGGAGAATCTGATGCCCAGAGAGGGCAAGCAATTTGCCCAGGGTCACCCAGCTAAGTCGTTGCAGCCAGGACTAGTAATGGCTTCCAATCCAGTGCTCTAACTAATACTCTATTTAGGAGAGACTCCCTGAGGTTCCTTCTCAGCTCAGCTCCTGAAGATGGCCCTTCTTGATCTCTCTAGGTGTTCATTAACCAGCCTTACACTCCACACATGCACACACATTCTTGTTCCCATGCAGACTCACTCACACATGTGTGTATCTGTGTGTGCACATGTGCACACAATGAAAGGAATAGTAGAATTTGGGGAGAAGGGATAGAAGTTAAAGCTTCAACTCTGCTGTTTACTGGGTGAAACTGATGTCTCCGGGTCAATATTTCCTCAGTTGGACAAAGAAGGAATTGGTCTAGTTCTATGATCCTTTGATTCTGTGATACTGTTTTCTATTTACTTATATGTGTGCATTTTATCCACACCCCACCTCGCCCCCTCACCTGAACTCCTTTGTGGAATGCAGGCTTCTCAAGGGCAGAATCTGATTTCTTTTCCCTTTTGTTCAATTGTACCTTTATATCCCCAGCACCTAGTAGAGTGTCTGGCAAAAAGTAGGTGCTCACTCAATGCATGTATGCATATATGAATGGATGACTCAATGAAGGAATGAGTGAAGGTAGTTTGGAGGGAAAGAATCAAGATAGAAAGAAGTCAGTTTTAAAGTTTATAGCTTTTAATAAGTAAAATCTTTTGTTAATAGAATTTTACTCACTAGTAAGAATTTGCCATGAGCCAGCAGACACATTTCTGCAGTAGCTTATAGGGTTAAGAAAAATATTCAGAGACAGACACAGAGACAGATACGATTCTGCAGTAGTGTGTAGGGTTAGGAAAAATGTAAAAGACATCAGAAAACTCTGAAAATCTACAAAGCATTGGGGTATCTTTCCCTGAGATGCTTGTTTGTTTTCCTTGGAGGAAAGTTGTCCATATGTCCCCATATGTGACTCCCAAGGTTCCTTTCCAGTCCCACACTTGGCTCAGACAAGGCCCACAGGAGGATTTGATGAAAGCTGACACTGAAATGTCCTTTGAGATTTAGCTCTGATGGCAACACCCGGCCTCATTTTAATGTAGACTTGTCTATGAGTCATCAAGAACGTGAATCTATCCCCACAAAAAGGCCAAGTATTTCCTATTAAAATGTTTTTCTTTCCTCCTTCCCCCTCCCTCTCCCCAAAAATGAAGGATTAAAATTCTAATGGCCTGGAATTTGAGAGGGGAAAAACGTGGCCTGAAAGGAGAAAATAGTATCTCACAATTCCATTCCTGTGCCAAAAACTGTAACATTAGTATGAGGTGATACAAATTGAATTTATTCTCATTCTCATTACAGCTATCGGGTTACAACTTACTGTTCCTCCAGGCAGCACATCGTGGGGAGAAAAGCCATCAGAATACAAAACCCAGCATTTTATTTTCTTTCCAGTGAAGCTCCGTTTGCACATGTGGCAGAAAAACAGCAGGGGTGGAGGATGGGGTGGGGCAGGTCCAGAAGTGGAACAGGAAACAGCATCCCAAACAGGGCTTTTTGAAGGATGAGACCAAGAGGAAGAGACAGCTTTTTTCCAACAGGCACCTTAAAGGGAGGTCTTGTTAAATGGAACTTATGTCAAATTCACCAAACAGATTCAGCCTGTCCCATATGCCCAGTGCAGAGGGATAGGATTTTCACATCGGTAGCAGGGAATAATTCTGACTTCAATTGCTCTTTACAGACTGATCATTTGCTAAAGAGAATAAAAGTAATGTTCATAAATGTGAAATCTAATCATTACAACCAATTTCATTCGTATCCATATGACTCTATACAAGTCACCCATGTATTTTTGAGGACCTGAATAGCCAATGGGCTTGGATCCAGGTCTTTCTCTAGGCAATCATAGGCTTGTTTCCTGCATCGCCAGTCATTGTCTTCTTCCTCTCAAAGCCTCAGTTTCCTTATTTGTAAAATGAGACACTTGGACTAGAGAGACTCATGGTCCCTTTCAGCATTAGCTTTATAGTTGAAAGACTCTTTAAGAAGGAATAATCATGTCTGCACAATTTTTAAAAGATCCTCAGGTCTTAGTAAACCACAAGATCGTTCTTCTACAACATGGTACCTGGTTACTGTTTGTCCTTAGTTCTCAAAGAGGACCAATGACATCAGGAAGGAGGTGTCTTGACTTGCTAGTGAATTGGATTTAGGTGAGGCAGGGCTGTGCAAGGTCATTCGCCTCACTCTCTCCTCCACGGTCACTGGAGTCCAGCAGCAAGACATAGGTCGAGACAAGTGGCGATGGCCCCAAATGCAGTGGAACTCCTTGGCCTTTCTCAGCTAAGGTCTTTGCCAGGTAGGTCTCAGTTTGTCTGAGGCAATGCCCGTTTAGTAACTAAAGGTTAGGAACCGAAGCAAATAATGCCCTGCTTTGCCTTCACAAAAGAATCAGTCTGAGAGCGGAAGACCTTAAGAGCAAAACTCGTACTCACTTACCTCAGCGAGCCTACAGACAGATCCCTTCCCAAAGATATGCTTTTAAATGTGAAAATGATAAAATAAAATACAGAAAATTACAAAGGAAATTTATTTGTAAGACTCTGAAAGATAGTCCACAGTAAAGATAAAGCTTAGTGGTTATGAGGCTACTAAAATACTTGAGGATGTGATGATGAAGGTGTCAACTAGATTGTGGGCAACTGGAAGACAGCAATAACCCCCCATTTTTTGGTGAGGCAATCAGGGTTGAGCGACTTCCTCAGGGTCACACAGCTGGTAAATATCAAATGTCTGAGGCTGGGTTTGAACTCAGGTCCTGGCTCCAGGGCCAGTACTCTATTGTTTGTACCAGCTAGATGCCCCCACCCCTTTTTTAAAGAACCAACATAGCGACCACATTATTTTACCATCTCTAATAATGATTATTTCCTAGAAATAAACATTTTAAGTCCTTCAGATCACAAGGAGGATGTCATGCTGCCTCTACTATGGACCCCTCCCTCCACCACAGACCGCTTTGAGATAATCAGCTATCTATGCATAATTCAGGGAAAAGCAACATTGGATTTATCACACATGTGCAGGTGATGATTCAAAATGAGATTTGTGCCTGAGAGGGTTGAGTGGTAAAACTGATAGACTGAGGTCTGAGACAAAGTATGCTCTACCCCTTTGGTTTTCTCTGGGTAATGTTATTACTAGACTAGGGAGCAATGAATCACAGGGCCCACACCTTCTGAGATCCAGCCATTAATGAGGGAAATTAGTGATCCTGGCACTTAACTCATAGCAGGACATCATCCTCTTTCAGGGAGGTGCTTGATCTGGGTGCGTCTGCTTTGGGGTTGGTCATTATTTGTGTGTTATTTTATGTGTGATTTGTATCTTGTTTTTAAAAAGTGAAGGCTCCATGTATCCTCGTGATGTTGAAAACTTCCCAGGCTTTAGAGAGATGGAGAGAGAGTAACTTCAACCATTTATATGGAAATGACCTAAGCACATCTTTCTTCTTTCTTGTTCTCCTGGGGAACAACAAGTAAAATCTCAGAATCAGGCTGATAAAACAAAGTTTACAAGGAAATTTGACACTTTCTGCCTTGAACCCTTCAGGATAACGATTTATGTTGAAGACAGATGCCTCTTTGGGGAAAGGCAGAGATGGACAAGTCCAGGGCTCCAAGAGCAATGAGACCCTGGTGAATTTGAGTGTGTCATGAGGCAATAGCCATGAACATCATGGGAATTTGTCCAGGCTTCACCAACTCCTATCCTTACTCCCCCAGTGGGATATTGTTCAGTGAATGAAAGGGTGGAGAGTCAGACGGTCTTTTCAGACCCTGCTCATTCATTCATTCATATCTCCCTGCTTGACAACAAATTTCCCAGGTGGGCTCTGGAGGGTCTCCAGCTGGTTAAAAAAAAAAAAGACATCCATTTTCAGGGTTACCTGTTCCAACAGAGGCTGGCCTATTCTCTGTGCTGAGAAAGAACAGTCACACTTCAGGGCTGTGAGTTGAGACCGCTCCTGTAAATAGCTACTGAGTAGGGATCGATTCTAACCCTCTGACTTTCATGCTAGAGAAGACGTTAAATATTCGTTCAGTGGTGAGTGAGGGGCATCTGCAGCTCTATGAACACAATCACTCCTGGGAAAATGGGATGGAGTTAGCAGGGAGTGATGGGTATTTGAAGGACACTCCAAGCTGACCCTGGGGACTAACTTTTTTTTCTCTTGTAAACAGCATTTGATTTTGAACGGGAAGCAAGCAAAACCTTGCACAAATCATTCACCTCCAGGAGGAGCAAACAGGAGGCTTAGCAACAGGGAGGATGTCCTAGGTATGAGGAGGGGAGACTTTGCCTAAAATTGGCAATTTCTCTCAAGGACAGCCAGCTTTACAGTCTGAGATCCTGGACTTCACATGCCTCATCTCACACGTGCACCCAGTTACTCACATTCATCAGTTCTACCTCCAGATCATCTTGTGGGTCTATCCCCTTCCCTTCACTCATCCAGGTCCACCTTAGTTCAGGCTCTTGTCAACTCCTGAGTAGATAATTTCAACAGTCTTCTAATTGGTCTCACTTACTCAAATCTTCCCTTTTGCCAATCCGTCCTCTAGACTGACACCAAATTGATATTCTTCTTTCTTACATTTTAAAAATATTTATTTTTAATATTCTTTTCTTTTTAAATTTTGAGTTCCAAATTCCCTCCCTCTTACCTCTCCACCACCCACTGAGAAGGCAAACAGTATATGAATTACACATGTGAAATCAAACAAAATATCCAAATTGATATTCTTAAAAAAACATTTTCACATGTATTCTATTGTGGCCTTTTTTTTGGTGTTAGCAATAGTTTGCCATTATCACATGAGTGAGGGTGAGTGTGTGTGTATGTGTGTGTGTATGTATATACATATATATATACACTATATATACATACATACATATATGTGTATGTATGTATATATATACACATACATACATATATAGATATATATATCTATATTTATAGATATTTATATATATATATATATATATGTATATATAAATATATATATAATTTTTAGTGTATTTCTATTCCACTCCATTTTGTATAAGACACACTGAGATCCCACCCATCTCTGAGGCTCTTGATTGTCTCAGTTCAGATACAAGGGATTTTACTGAAAATCAAAGGCCACCTCAATCCTACTTGTTTGCCAGCAGCCACACAATCCCAGGGATCTGTAGGAATAGTCTCCTTTCCCCAGTCCATTCCTGGATCACATCCTGTGGTAATAATGCCCTTTCCACCACCACTCCATTAGGATGCCCCCACTCAGAGTATAAGTGCCAAGATTTCTGAAGGTTCTTTCACTGACAAACATGGCCTGACCCCTTTACATATTTCTTGTGCCTTTCTTGGCTACCTTATGAGTTTGGCATTTAACCCCCTTCCCAGTATATTTACAGTCTACCTTTTCTAGTTTATGTTCTATTACATCCCTTCATACACCCAATGTTTCATACAAGATGGTCTATCCAATTGTTTTCCAAAACAGGGTGATACACCTCCCACTCCCATGCCTTTGAAGAGACTTTACCCCCTTCCTGTACAACATGTTCTCCCTGCCCAGTAGAATCCCTGGGCTCATTCAAGTTCAGATTGTACCTCCTACAAGAAATCCTTGTTTTTTCCCAGAAGTTATTAGAGTTCTTTTTTCTTCCAGTTATTATGCATGTACTTATCAGTTTACATGATCTATCACTCTTAGTGAATTTAATCAGGGACTGTTTTTATTGTCACAATTGTGTCTTTGTATCCTTAGAGTATGACACATAGTAGGTGATTAATAAGTATTTATTGGACCCTTCAGATTGAAGATAGCATTTGAGCCTTGAAGGATGGGAAGAATATTAACAACCGGGGGCGTATGAGTGGGTATGAGTGTTTGGCCTTTCTGGCATAGTAGACAATAGGAACAGAAGCAAAGAGATCAGAAAATGCCAGGCATTTTCTCTTCTCTATGGCTAGGCTGGTCTCACGAGGCAGCCCACTGCATCTCAGAGAGAGCAAATCTTCAGGATACAAAAGCATATTGTAGGCCAGGAAACTTGACCCGAGCCCATTATCCCTCCCAAAGCTGATAGCCTGGCTGAGGGAGGCTTTTTTTCCCTTCATTTCACTGCTTCTTGCAATTTTTCCATTTTTTTTTTATCGTGTGAATTGCTTGTAGAGTCAGCACTTTCTGGCGGCAAACTGTGAGGCTACCATGAAGTGTAAAAATTACCCAAAACTAATAAAATCAAACTCTGTGGGCTTGCGGGGTGACTTCATGACAATGAGGCGGCTTTGGCTGCAGACCGAGCCAGACTTGGCACCTGACCCAGCTCACCCTCGGTCTTGGGGAGCCCCAACCTCCAAACCAGCTTAAAGCCCTTCTGTTCATTTGCTCCAGCTGCTTTCTGGTCCCTAGCAGGAGCCAAAGACCTGCATAACTGCCATGAGATTGGCAATCACATTCATTTCTCCATTGACAAGAGAAGCTGTGGGCACAGGGCTCAACAAGAGGCAAAAATAAATAAATAAATAAATAAATATGTAGATATACATAATATATATATATGTATGTATGTATGCGTGTGTGTGTGTGTGTGTATATATATTTATTTATATATGTATATATCTCCACCAGCCTCCAAATGTAGCTCCCCATTTCATCTTGCTCTCTTTACCTCGATGTAACTGCACAGGCTATACCTCATCTCTGCAGTCAGGCTATCTAACGATAGTCTATTGATTATTTGGTAAAAGCTCTTCCAGTGAAGAAGGGTCTTCAGTATTTCCCCAGGGAACTTCTGTAGACATAATAGAGCACATGGGCTTTGCAAATGATATCATTCACACTGTCCCAACAAAAATGTGCTACAGAGATCGTGAAATCTCTCTATATCCTTCCACCAGAAACTGTTGCTTGGACTAAACCATACCAAAGGTATTCATGGTCAGCCATCTTCTTCCCTAGGAAGCTCCTGGGGCAGCAGAGGACAATTCACACCTCACAGGCTGACCCCTGCTAAATCAACACCATTTTTGCACAAACATGAAAGATTTAATGGATTCTATTGGGAAATAGTTGTTGTTGTTCAGTCATTTCAGTTGTGTCCGACTCTCCGTGACCCCATTTGGGGTTTTCTGGGCAGAGATATTGGAATGGTTTGCCATTTCATTCTCCAGCTTATTTTACAAATGAGAAACTGAGGCAAACAGTGTTAAATGACTTGCCCATGGTCACCCAGCTATTAAGTGTCTGAGACTGGGTTTGAACTCACAAAGATGAGTCTTCCTGATTTCAAGTGCAGTGCTCTATCAACTGTACCACTTGTCCATGTTCAGACACTTACTAGCACATAATAGCTTAGTACAAACTTGCAAATGTAGAAAAATTATTTCAATATGATGAAATTGGAACTCATTAATGATTCTAAAAACAACAACAATAACAGACCTGTAATTTCTTCTGAAAGGGGAATGATAATGGACAATTCTCCTGGGTCTGGTGGCGCGAATCTTAATATGAGATCAGTCAGTTTCCTGACTTCAGCAGAAAGAAGTGGAGAGAAGAGGAGGAAAGAAAAGAAGGGAAAGTTTCTTGGTCCCAGGTATAACCAGCTGTTGGCATAGCAGGTGGCAATCATCATTACCTGATCCTTTTCATCCCCTTCGCTTTCCTCTCTAGGGAGGACTGAATGTGCCAATGCATCTGGTCCACCTTCTAGACTCCCCTTTACTACTGGTTACTCTTCTGCCCACCCAAATGAGCGGCATCTCTTCCTTGTGGCCCCTATGATCAGGCCTGCTTACTGAGGCCAGGGCTCTTCCCATCAGCCAGCCATTTGCCAACAAACTCTATAGTGAAATGTTTAACAGAAACTATCAGGTGAATGAAGTCTGAGGAAAATTATTAGCATATATAAACTCAGTAAAAATTGAGACCTGGCAATCACATCAATTACCAGGTGAAATTCCTAGCTCAATGACATGTGGATCTATCAATAATGGGAATCATATACTTAATAGGAATTGCAAAAAGGGACAAGGCAGAAATATTTCTGAAATGGTTGCAATGGATGATCTCTTCTTCAGTTTACTGAGCCTAGCTTGACACAAGTCATGCAGACTTCAAGGCTACCAAGAAGGAGGAAGAAACAAAGCAAAATAGCAAAGAGAAATACTTCTTATTTCTCTGCTGGCAGAGTCATCTTCTGCCCACCATAACCCATGAAAAAGTTCCAGAGTCCCTATTGTTCCTGCTGTTCCTTTTTTCAGAAGAGGCAAGGAACCACTATCAGAACTAATAAAAACAATCAAAAAAGCCTTCTAACCACACACACACACACACACACACACACACACACACACACACGCACACCCATGTAATTCAAGATCAAGATCAAGGTCACGTGAAAGACATCAAGGGCTGCTAAAGAATTGTCCATGACTGCTGCTGGTCAAGTCAAGTCACATGCCCCTCACCATGGTCCTGACTCCTAAGATCCTTGGATCAATAGATCCAGAAATTTTCATTCAGCATTTAATATGTGCCAGGGAGGGTGATGGGTTCTGGGGATGCAGAGACAAAAGAGAAACCACTCTCTCTTCTACACTGTCCTAGGCTATGAGCTTCATAAAGGGATTGAGACAATGCTACCAGGAATGGGCAGAGCCTGTAAAACATTTTTTCTCTTGCTTGGGGAGAGAAGTTCCACAGGCATCTCCGCTACAAGTGAGGGAAGAGAGCCGAAGTCCCAGAGTTTTGACTGCCACAGGTCAGACTGGCAGACTTTTCAACTCAGGAACGTTTTCCTGCTGTTTCTTTGCCATCCCAGCAGACAATCAGGCAGACTCTGAGGGGCTGAACCTCTGTGGTCAAGAACATTGTGGTTTGTTTTCCAAATCTAAGCTTGCAGGTCAAAAGGAATCATTAGCTATTTGTCCATCCATGACTGTGCATGAAATGTCAAGACTGGTTTTGACTCAGGTTTCTGCGACTACAGCATCTCTAATGACCCTATCAATCTACAAAGAAGTGGGCAGCATTAATCTGACATAATTAAATGCAGAGTTATTTCAAGATGAACTATTTAGAGTAATAAAAGAAGCTGGCAAATGTCTTGCATTGGGAAGTTTGAGAATGCGTGTATTCCACAAACATTTATTTAACCACCCAGAATTTGCAAGGTCCTGTGCCAAAGTAGGAGGCCAGGGTGCCTGCCCTTAGGGACCTCATGCCCTATGGTTACATAATCTCAGAAACCCGGGGTTTCTGAGGGCCCCTGGGCACCATCAATTCCAATTTCAACAGTAACAGGATGCCTTTTCAGCTCATTCCCCATAGGGTGCTGTTCGAATGCCCGAAAGGATAGGGTTGTGAAGCCATGTATATATACATACACCCTGTAAACAGAACAGATGGGGTCCACAAGGATGATATTTCAGGAGAGTCGATTTCATCCAGGAGGATTGGGAACAGAGGGAAGGACAAAGTCATATTTGACCTGGATCTCGAAAAGTAAGATATCCACAGGCAGAGATGAGGATTAGGAGAGAGGGAGGATGCCAGATACGAGACAGAGAATGAATGTAAGCCCAGAGGAATGAGAAAAAGGGATTGTCTGGACAAAGATTGGTCTGGTTAGAGCAGGGACTTGGCTTTCTTTGTGCCATGTACCCCTTAGGGATTCTGGTGAAGCCTGTAGATCCCTATTCGGAATGAGGTTTTAAGTAATTGAAGGCAATGATAAATTTCTGTCAGAAGTTAATAAAAATGAAGATGTAATTTATTTCTCATCCAAGTGCATAGACCCCCTGAACTCTATCCTTGGACCCCTTGGGGATCTGTGGACCCCAAACCAAGAAATCTTAGGCAGGAACTTACCCACATTCACTGTCATGAGCAAGAGTGTCAGACAAACCAGCAAAAGGGAGGCTGGTGCCAGATAGCAGGCGTTCTTGGATACCAAACTACAGAAAGTGCACAGGTTTTTTTTGCTTGTTTGTTTGGTGTTTTTCCTCAATAGAGAGGAGATATTTTTAGTGCAATCTTCACTTAAAACTCTCCTACATAAGGGCTCCTAGATTACATCCCCAGGAGCTCTCTTTGCCCCAACACATACTCCAAACCCTCTGCCCTTCAGTCAATGGTCTTCATAAATTACCGAGTCCTGGCAGGCACCCTTCTTTTGAGAGGTCTCTCCATATTTAGTGTGGCTGGTCCTCAGGCCCCAGCCATGCAGTCCACTGCTGGGCCTCCATGTCAAGTGCTTCCACTATGCAGGACTTATCAGAGCCTTAGGACAGCCTGGGAGAGCCCCCAGGCATGTCCTCTATCCAGTGCTTCATCAGAGGGGGCCTGAGGGAAGGGCCTTTATACTCAGCCTCCTCTTCCTTCCTGAAGTTTCCCATCTGGAAGGAAACCCCCCAGGTGTAGCCCTCAGGCAATAAGGCCTATTTCCCATCTCAGAGGTTGCTTCCTGAAGATGTGAGTCCCTGAGGCCCAGCTCTGTTTTTGGAGGGGGAGGGAAGGGCATGCAATCGCAGGGCCAGAAGTGCCCCCAATGTTTTGGGGACAGCCAGTTTTTCTCAGTTGTGAAGAGAAATAACAGGACCAGATACTTTGGGTAAATTGTGCCATTTCTCTGGCCCTCAGTTTTGTCATATAGTAAATGACAGAGTTGAATTAAAACATATTTGAAATCCTACCTGGCTCTAAATCTATGACCCCATGATCTTCTGGTTTTCAACACGTTTTAAAAAATTATTGTTTCAATTAATGAAAATCTATTTTTTCTCCCTCCTAACCACCCCTCCCCCATTGTTGAAAAATAAAAAAAATCCTTATAACAAACATGCATAGCCCAGCAAAACAATCCCCACATTGACCGTATCCAAAAAGTATCTCATTCTGTAGACTGAATCCACCCTGTTCCTCTCAAGAGGGGGATAGCATACTTCATCATTGGTTCTCTGGACTTCAGCTTGGTGTCTTCAGGCCTCCACACTTTCAGTGGTCTCGACTTCTAATAATAATGATAATAATTTTATAATAAACTTTTAATGAGCTGATCATGATCTGTTCAAAGCTGAAACCACATGGACAGGGCTTTTGAGGTTAGTGGTATTCTTTTTTTTAAAATTTTTAGGCAGTTAGGGTTAAGTGACTTGCCCAGGGTCACACAGCTAGTAAGTGTTAAGTATTTGGTTTGAGGCTGGACTTGAACTCAAGTCCTCCTGACTTCAGGGCCGGTGCTTTATCCACTGTGCCACCTAGCTGCCTCAGTGACATTCTTTGGCATTGGGAATCACTTCTGATCCTCTCTTCAGCTGAGACAGGCAGACAGAGGCAAGACTCTTCGCCCACTGCTGGTGGTCTCTGTCCTGTCTCTTATTAACTGGATGATGGTAATTGCTTACCCAGGATCTCTGTATCTTTATTTACAAAGTACGGTTAATAGAGATGGGAGTTGCCTATCTTGTGACTGGCGGGTAGATCCAATTAGATGAAGGAGTAGCATTTTGAAGCCACACAATATTTTGTATTTCAATCCTCTAAGGGCCTATGGCAGCATGTGGCCAGGTGTTTCCTCTACCAGTTTAGATTCTATAACTAGTCTCTTTGTGAGCTGCTATGAGTAATAGGTTTTTCACACTGGGATGGCTCTTGAATCTGCCTCAGAAAGTAGACGCCACATCCATCAGTGAGTGCTTACTCTTGGTCCCTCCATTTGTTTTGGCTAGCCAGCACCAGTGGTCTGTAGGCATAGCCCAAAGGGAGTAGATAGAGTGGTGGCCCTGGATCCCAAAAGGCTCAACTTCTAATCTTGTTTCTGATACTTAACTAGCTCTGTGACCCTGGACAAGTCATTTAGCTTCTGTTTGCTTCCAGTTCCTCACCTGGAAAATGGAGATGATGAACACCTACCTCCCAGAGTTGTGGTGAAGACAAAGTGAGATATTTATAAAGTGCTTTCCAAACACTGAATTTCTGTTTAAATGCTAGCAATGTTTATCATCATTATCAAGCATTTGAGAGCCTAGAATTGCCCCTATAGCATCATGAAGCATCAGATAAGGACATCACACTGCCAAGTGTTATCAGAGAGGTCAAGAGCCCTGCCCAGGGTCACACAGCAAGGGTCCTGCTAGAAAAAGCCCCAAGCCAACTGTTCTCAATGCATTTCTTACTTCTACTCTCCCAGGCTGCCTTGTGGGGGCACAGACAAAAGACCTGGCTTTGAATGAATCCATTGTCTTAATTCCATTTTCACCCTGCAGGATCCCAAGATGAAACTCCCGACACTGAACAACTTGTTATGCATTTATGATACAAAATCCTAAGTTCTGCACTTGAAAGTGAGGAAATGAATGTAACTTAAACCTCAAAGGCGACAATTTGTCATTCATGTGTGACAAGGTCCATTATTCATACATCGAACGTGGGAGATCAATCCAAAGCCAGACGGTGCCTCATCAGTAATACACAGGACCCCAATTCTAGGGCATTTACAAGATGAAGGGTTTATGTGGGGGGAGGGGGAAGCAAAAGGAGGTCAAATGGCCTCCACGTTTGTCAAGCTCCCTTTGCCTATGGCTGTTAAAGAATTGGAGAATGTCCTGCCTTAGAGATTATCTAGTTCAGAATCATAATCACATAGATGAGAAACGGGATCTAAGGTTTTCCCACAATCATACAGTGAAGTGTTGTCAAAGCTAAGATTTGACCTTGTGACTTGTTCTAAATACAGGGCTCTTTCTATTACCACGGTCCTAGAGGTGTAGAAATACTAACTGGCCTCAGGTTGGCAGTCACTCAATGCTTTCACCTCTAGGTGGATCTGCTAAACGTTGGGGTCAAGGGACATAAGTGAAATCCCCAACATCCTGAAGTCCCCCCACCCCAGGGAGTTAGCTTTCCCCAGAAAAAGGGGGAATGGGGATGGGCAAATGCCTATCTTCTGTCAGGAGCTCCCATCCTGTGTTCACCTCAAATGCTCTCACCTCCAGAAGGCCTGCCCAGTTGCTTCCCAGCCAGAACTATTCTCTTCTTCCTTTGAACCCAGGGATATATGATCATGAGATTGCCTTTTAAAAATCAGAGTTGATATTTCAAAGAGACATATATTCGTGTGTGTCTGTTTTGTTTGTTTGTTTGTTTTAAAGAAAAATAATTCATTTGGTCTTTTTCTCTCAGATAATGACTTCTGGGTAAAGCCAGGCCCAACAGACCACCTGGCCATAACTAAGGTTTCACCATCAGCTTTCTCCCCAAGCTCATCCTTATGGGCTCCTCTGGGTGTGGGACATTGCTGATGACACGCCTCTCCATATTCTTCCCTCTGTAGTTTCCCTCCAACTTCCCTGTCTAATCTTTCTTATTCTCCTTTGCAGGGTTCCCCTACTAACTGTGGGTAGACTCCCAGGCTCTGTCCTGGCCCTCTTATCTTTCCTCCCTCTTCTATCTCACCTGATGTTTACATCAAATCCACAAATTCCGTTATCTGTAGGCAGTTGCTTCCCAGATCTTCATTTCCAGCTTTGTATCTCTTCTGAGCCAGTCTCATATCACCAAAGACTTGACATCTTGAATTAAATGTCCTGTAGACATCTCAGAAACAATGCGTCCCAAACAGAACTTGTCCTTTTCCAACAAACCCTCCCCTCTTCCAGATTTCCCTATTAAAATAAAGGGCATCACAAATCATTGTTATTCCCCCAGATTTCCAGCATCAGTGCCATCTCTGCCTCTTCATTCTCATTTACGGCAAAACCCCATTCTGCCCTTTCTATCATCATGGCATCTCTTTCATCTGTCCCTTGTTCTAGACTTGCACAGACACCACCTTAGTTTGGGCACTTATCATTTCATACCTGTATTATTACACTAGCCTCCTGGGTGGTCTGCCCACTCCAAGCTATCCTCAACTCAGCTGCCAAGGTAATTTTGCTAAAGCTTGTCTGAATGCATGGCCCCTTGCCCTGGTCAAACCCCAGTACTCCTTTCCATATTACCTCCACTATCAAAGTCCTATATTTGGTGTTTAAAGTCTTTCATAACCTTGCTATTACCTCCCTTTCCAGTTTTCTTAAACTTTATTCCTCTCCTCACCAATTTAGCCATACTAGCCAATTTTCTGTCCCTTTCACACAACCCTCCATCTCCCGGGCCTTCAAACAGACAATCCCTCTTATTTGGAATGTTCTCTCCTTCCTACATCTTCACCTTAGAATGCCTGTTTCCTTCTACACCCAACTCAGATCCCCCTTTGATCAGAGTCTCCCCAATTGCCTGATCCTTTCTTTCCAAGGCAGCCTCCATCTGCTCTATGTGCATTTTCTATGCACTAATTTATGTCTATGTTGTCTTCCCTACCTACCCTCCTTAGCCTGGGAGCCCCGAAAGAGCAGGGACTAACCTTGCCTTTGTTTGTATCCTTCATGTTAAATTAAGGGTCAGGCCCATAGCGAGCATGGAGGAAATGTTTCATTAATATTGGCAGTTTACTTATGTGGTCAAAATGTACATGAGTGAACAAGCAAGTTTGATAGCTATTTAACATCTCAGTACTCTCTTTTAGTCCTGTTGTTTCTTTAAAACTCCCAATGCTGATTGAGGAACGATAAAAAGGCGCCATTTCAATAACATCTTACACTATTACCCTAAACATAGGCCTGACCATGTCGCACTCCTGCGCTGGAATCTTCAATATCTCTCTACATTATCTCTAGGACATATGCATTAAACAAACAAAAGAATGACAACAAAATTCCCCATGTTGGCACGTGCAGCCTGCTACCGTCAGGCTCTTCTTTATCATTACAGACTTCTTTCATCTCATTCCCATCATCTACTCTTCATTTGAGCCAAATAGATCAACACGCCTTCCCCCAACCAGACACCATTGTATAGGCTCTCCTTGAAATCTAGAAGACCTTTCCTTCTCACTTTTACCTCCTTAAAAACTTTCTTCCATGTATCATTTTCTGAGACACAAAAACTTCAACATCTCTGTTGATGAAGGAAGAACATTGGCTGAGGGTGGAACAGTCTATGATGACTCCAGGAGAGGAAAAAGTAACAGATTCATACCAGTCTCACAGTGTCTCATATTAAGTCATGAGCAAAACACAGCATCTGTCTGATATTCACCTGAAGAGAGATGAGTGTACTGTAAGGATTCAAAGATCTTATCTCTACAACATGTGTGACAAGTGATCATCCACCCTGTGCTTGAAGACTACCACTGGAGCGGAATCCACTGCCTCTTGAAGTGACTCATTCCATTTTGGGACAGCTCTGTCATTAGGAAGTTTTTACCCAGCATGAACCTGAACTTGTCTCTGTAGAGAATTCTTCCAGTAAGTAGCAGGCCTAGGAATGTGAGCTGTCTCTGAACAACACATTTTATATCCCCCTGTGAAACCCAAATCACTCTGGTTCTCACTGATTGTTCAATATCAGGTCTCAGCCTAGGCCTCACTTGCTTATTGTTTGGGCTTTGATGGTTCAGAGTGAGTATAAATAGCAATCGTTTCTGTTCTAGCCAGAATCCATGAGGGTCTTCCTCTCCCAGACTGATTCTGTTGAGTAGGCAAGCTAGGCCATCTTTTGCCTGAATTCTTACCTGGGCCTTAAATCACTGTATGGGTGTTGCCTCAGACAAACCAAGGCCTGAGAAAGACTCAACTTAAAAAAGGCCAAGGTTTCCCACTGCATCTTGGGCCATCACCAGTTGTCTTCACCTATGTCTTGTCACTGGAATCCAATAACTGTGGAGGAAAGGGTGAGGCTGATGACTCTGCACAGCTCTGCCTCACTTAAATCCAATTCACTTGCTAGTCAAGATATAACCCTCCTGATGTCATTGGTCCTCTTGGAGGAGGAAGGATGAACAATAAAAAAAACAACCTGTGAAATGTCAACCTGTGTGACAGTGTACTCCTTGGTAAATTGAGGCATTCTCCCCTTATTATTAACTTTGTTATTCTGTTTAATTAAATGCCTATACTTTGAGGTCATATATCCTCTGGATTAGTTTGGTTTAAAATAAAGGTTTTCCATGGGGGCTTAGGAGCTATATAGTGGCATATGTGAAGGATTCCCCAAATGCATGTACAGTTCTTGGGGAGGGCCCAGCCTATATTTGAAAACTGCTGTCATACTCTCCTCCCCAAGTTTTCTCTTCTGTAGGGCAAACATTCCTGGTTCCTTTAAGCTATTTGGATGTGGCATGAAGTAAAGGCCCTCACCATCTCCACCACCCTTTTCTTGAGGGATCCAAGTGGTCCTGGCTCTGCTTCCAGTGTTTTGCTTAAAGGAAATGTTGAAACAACACTATTAAAATTTCAAGGGAATCAAAGCTCCTCACAAGGAAAAAGTCTTGGATCCTTGAAATCAGAAACTTTTTTCTAAAATATCCCAAGAAGGGCAAAAAAAAAAAAATGCACTGAGTTTTCCATATTGAGCTTCAGTAGTTTCTGACTCGAATTATCAAGGTTGTTTTGGGTCTGGTTCAACAATAGAAAACATAAGCCCAATATAGAACTTGAATAATCATCAAACTCTTTCTCCATTTGTCTTTACCCAAAGGCTGGGCCTGAATATCCCAACACCCAAAGCCCTGATGGGAAGAGCTTTCATCAAGATTGCCTGCGTAGGCCATCTCATTCTCTGGCCTCCCACCAGCACCCTGAGGTATTTGGATAAATGGAGGTAATAAGAAGGAAGCAGAAACCAGTGAGTAGAGCCCAGGATGATAGCATTATAAGAATCCTTTCTCCCACTTTATATCAAAGATCAGAAGTGTCTTCTGTGTTCTACGTCATTGTGGAGAAGGATCTTCAGGCCCCAGAAGCCAGGTGGAGCAGTGAGAAAAAGCTTGAATTTAGGGGCAGAGCCAAGATGGCGGAGCGAAAGCAGTGGTTTGCTTGAGCTCTGCCCCAAACCTTTCCAAATACCTATAAAAATGGCTCTAAACAAATTCCAAAGCAGCAGGACCCACAAAAAAGACAGAGTGAAGCAACTTTCCATCCCAAGACAACCTGGATGGTTGATCAGAAAGGTATATCATGCCGAGCTGTTAGAGGAGCACAGTGCAGAGTATGTATGAAGGTCACAGTGAACCTGGAGCAGGCCTCAGAGGACTGAATCATGGGAAGCTTTAGTGGTTTCCAGACTTCTCAACCCACAAATGCCAAAGACAACTTACAAGGTCAGTGGGAAAAGTCTGTTTCTGTGGTGCTGAGAGAGAGCAAGGTAGTCTCAGCTCCATTCCCCAAGCATGGCCCAGGGCAGGGGCTGCCTCCTGAGGTTCAGGCCCACAGACTGAGGGAGAATAGAGTGGATGATCAGAGGGAGATTGCAGGCATCTCTTTGCCAGTGCTGAGGCAGGTATCTCTTGCTTTGTCCGTTCTTGGATCTGGGTCACAGGTCTGGGTGGTGATCCTGGGGTTAGGAGGAGTGCCGGTGTGGTAGGGCTTGTAGTGACAGTGAAGAGGAAACCCTTCTCACAGTTCCAGGACAGAAAAGAGTGTTTGTGGTCACTAATAGACCAGAGCACAGGCCAGTAAAGAAATAAATAACTTGCCACTTATCATACCACCTTGGAAGAACTGAAAATTTACAGGTCCCTACAAGTATCTCTGAAAACAGCTGCACAAACCCCCGAAGTTTGGGATAGTACATTCTCCACATTGGAAGCAGACTCTTACCTTAACAAGGAGTTTAAAACTCAAGTAATTGGCCAGGATCATGCAAACCTTGCAAAAAAAAGTCAGACTATATTATCTTACTTTGGAGACAAAGAAGATCACACAACCAGAAGAAGATAACAAAGTGAAAGCTCCTACATCCAAAGCCTCCAAGAAAACTATGAATCAGTCCCAGGCCTTGGAAGGGCTCAGGAGGGATCTTGAGAAGCAAGTGAGATAAGTAGAAGAAAAACTGGGAAGGGAAATGAGAGTGATGCAAGAAAATCAAGAAAATCAAGTCAACAGGTTGATAAAGGGGACCCAAACAAATACTGAAGAAAATAAGACCTTAAAAAATAGCCTAACCCCAATGGCAAAAGAGGTCCAAAAAGCCAATGAGGAGAAAAATGCCATGAAAAGCAAAATTGGCCAAATGGAAAAGGAAGTCCAAAAGATTACTGAAGAAAATACTTACTTAAAAATTAGAATAGAGCAATTGGAAGCTAGTGATTTTATGAGAAATCAAGACATTGTAAAACAAGTCCAAAAAATGGGGAAAAAAGTAGAAGACAATATGAAATATCCCATTGGAAAAACAACTGACCTGGAAAATAGATCCAGGAGAGAGAATTTAAAAATTATTGGACTATCTGAAAGCCATGATCAAAAAAAGAGCCTAGACATCATCTTTCAAGAAATTCAAGGAAAACTGCCCTGATATTTTAGAACCAGAGGGCAAAATAGAAATTGAAAGAATCCACAGATCTCCTCCTGAAAGAGATCCCCAAAGGAAAACTCCTAGGAATATTGTAGCCAAATTCCAGAGTTCCCAGGTCAAGGAGAAAATATTACAAGCTGCCAGAAAGAAACAATTCAAGTACTTGGAAACACAATCAGGATAACACAAGATTTAGCAGCTTCTACATTAAAGGACACAGGGCATGGAATATAATATTCTGGAGGGCAAAGGAAGATAGGATTACAACCAAGAATCACCTACCCAGCAAAACTGAGTATAATCCTTCAGGGGAAAAAATGGTCATTCAGTGAAATAGAAGACTTTCAAGCATTCTTGATGAAAAGACCAGAGCTGAATAGAAAATTTGACTTTCAAATACAAGACTCAAGTGGAACATGAAGAGGTAAACAGGAAAGAGAAATCATAAGAGACTTATTAAGGTTGAACAGTTTACATTTCCTGCATGGAAAGATGATACTTGTAACTCATGAGACCTTTGTCGGTATTAGGGTAGTTGAGGGAAAAAATTATATGTATGTGTATATAGCTAGCTAGATAGATAGATAGAGGGCACAGGGTGAGTTAAAGATTAAGGGATCATATCTGGAGAATAAAATTAAGGTATGGGAGAGGATTGTACTAGGAGAAGAGGAAAGGGAGAGGTAGAGTGGGGTAAATTATCTCACAAAAAAAAATAATAAAAAAGAAAAGGCTTTTACAGTGGAGGGGAAACGGGGCAAGGTGAGAGGGAATGAGTGAATCTTATTCTCATAAGATTCGGCTTAAGGAGGGAATAAAATACACATTTAATTGGATATGGAAATCCCTCTTACCCTACAGGAAAATAGGGGAGAAGGGGACAAGAGAGCAGGGGGGATGATAGAGAAGAGGGCAGATTTGTAAAGGAGTAATTAGAAGCAAATACTTCTGAGAAGGGACAGGGTCAAAAGAAATAATAGAATAAATGGGGGGACAGGATAGGATTAAGGGAAATAGAGTTAGTTTTTCACAACATGTCTACTATGGAAGTGTTTTCATAACTGCACATGTATAACCTATATGAAGTTACTTGCCTTTTCAATGAGAGTGGGTGGGGAGGGAGGAATGGAGAAAATTTGGAACCCAAAGTTTTAAAAACACATGTTTAAAAAAAATGTTTTCACATGCTACTGGGAAATAACAAATTCAAGAAATGGGGTACAGAAGTCTATCCTGCCCTACAGGAAAATAGAAGGGGAAGGGGATAAGAGACAGGGGGGAGAGATAGAAGAAAGGGCAGACTAGGGGAAGGGGTATTCAGAATGCATGCCTTCTTGGGGTGTGGGGAGGGGCAAGATGGGGTGAAAATTTGGAACTCAAAATCTTGTGGAAGTAAATGTTGAAAACTAAAAATAAATCAATTTATATTTTAAAAAAAGCTTGAATTTAGAGGCAGAAATCCTGGGATTATTGCCAGACTTAGCACTTATAATGTGGACATGAGCAAGTCATTTAACAGCTCTGACAGTGGTTTTTCATATGGAAGTGGAACTCATGCCTTCCTACCTACCCCAACAGGGACAGCTAGCTAGCTCAGAGGATAGAGTACCAGTCCTGGAGCTAGAAGACCCAAGTTTAAATCTGGCCTCAGATACTAGTTGTGTGACTCTGGACACCTCACTTAACTTTGCTTGACTCAGTTTCCTCATCTGGAAAATGAGCTAGAGAAGGAAACAGCGAACCACTCCAGTATCTTTGCCAAGAAAACCCCAAATGGGATCACAAAGAAGCAGACAAGGAGTAGGCAACAAAAGTCCTCCAACAAAGCAGGTGTGGTGAGTTTACCTGAACAGACCAAAGTGATTATTCTCAAAGAAACTCCCATTTCTTGAGGGCCACAGAGTTCACAGATTGCTTGCCTATTACAAGTGGTGAGGCCTAATGATCAGTTAATTAATGACAATAACAGTAGCTGTTTTTGTCCAGCACAGTAAATTAGAGGCATATTACCTATGTGATCTCATTTCATCTTCACAAAGACCCTGTGAGAGAGGAACCATCCACTTTCTCATGGAAAGTCTTCAGCTCTGAGATTTCTGCCAGCTTGTTTGTGGTGACACTGCTAGTGTCAGAGGAGAGATTTGAGACCAGGTCCCTTACGTTCTATCCCACCCTCTTGCCACTGCTAATCTCCTATGCTCCAATGACTCAGCTCTGTCAAAGTAGAATGTGCTTTGGGGGGATTTTCTATCACCCCTCCCCAAGTCTCTTGTGTGCAGAGACACATCAGCTGAATCTCCAGAAAGCAGCCAATGATGTCATTATGTTGGTTGGAGAATTTTTTTTTTTCAAACCTTAAAGGGCTATTTAAATGTGAGCTATTAGGATCACCCTGTGTTCACTCCTCCGGATTTATTACAACTACTGGACTATATTATATCGTTATTTCCACCTTTATGGCATAAGCTTCTTGGGAGTGGTGATTGTTTCATTCATTTGTCTCTGTTCTTGGTACATAGTAGGTTTTTAAAGGTGCATTGATTGAATGGAACATGGGTCTTCTCTGAGAGTGTCAACTCTGTGCCTAATGTCAACTGAAGTCTCCAAAAAGGTTAGATTTTGAAGATGTAAGCCTTAGAGAAGGCTCACAGAGCCCTTCCTCAACTGTTGGCTTTTGAATGGTGCAATATTTGGAGTTGATCTTCCATAGACACAAGAAGGAGTTATACTGACAAGGTGAGATTAAGGTCATGGTACAAAGTCCTTGCAGTGAAGAAGCTGGAAATTGTCTAAGCAGAGACAAAAAGGCGTCTTCAGCCCATCCATTATGTGCAAAACTATTCCAAAAATCACATTGGCCTTTGTAGCCCAGGTTCCTGACTTCATCAGAAACATGCTAAGATCATGGCCTTTAGAACTGCAAAGGCAATGAGGGATTCATAGGGAGCCAGGCCTGCTTCTTGTTCTCTGTGCTCAACAATCCATTTCCTGACTTCCTCCTCTAGGTCCATTTCCCCGCAGCCCCCTTCTCATTTGCTTCCCGGAATTGCTCATTCCCTCCAGGTTTATTTCAAGGGCCACAATCTAAACAAAGCCCTTTCTGAATGTTCCAATATATAGTGCTCTCTCCTACCTGAAATCGTTTTAACTCTATGTACATCCAGACAAATGCAAACCATTTGAGGGCAGGTATATGCCTCTTTGAGTTTGCACTCACTGCACCTTACAGCGTCTTGCATGTAAGAGTCACTTTATCCATGGCTGTTTAATTAAATTAGAGAAGGAAATCTCCTTGATTTACAGAATGGAAATCTAAGGCCCAGATGTGCCTCAATGGACAACAGTCTAGAATAGGATGGCTATTATATTAGCCTACAGTGAAGCCATTTTTAAGAAGGGGAGAGTGGCACAGGAGGGTGGATGGTGCCAGAGATGACATCACAGCCAGTGCAAAGAAGAATAATCATGACAAGGACAGAAGGTTGGACTGTACCACGAACCACTGAGCACAATTTCTACCACATGGTGTTGCTTCAGTAGAACATTGTGTCACTCTTGAATGAATGCTTCTTAGAAAAGCAGAGAAAAACAAAGTAGCGAGGGATTATGGGGAAAGATCCAATAAGGCAATAACATAGAAATTGATGAGAATGCAGAGTTCAAATCTAGTATATTTCAGAAACTTTAATTCCATGAGAAATAGATAGATTGAAGAAGAAATAAATTGAAGAAAGAATAAATAAGGGTATAGCCCATAAATCACAGAATAAAGCTAAAGAATAAACAGGTAGAGAAGAGAATTAATCAAGAGAACAAAGCAAAGAAAGATTGCTTAGAAAAAGGTTTAGTAAGAAGAAAACTAATAAACAAAAGAAAGTGGACAAGGGGGAAAGGAGATTTTGAATTAGCTATTTAACCAGGAAGAAAGAGAAGAGACAAAAGGAGGGAAGAAACAGATAGCTAAATAAAAGGAAGAAAATTAAATTAATAATTTAAGGAAAACACCTAAATTTGGGACAGGATAGAGAAATGGCAGCAGAGGAAGGGGAATAGAGGCTGTGAAAACAGAGCTTCACCAAAGTAGTTCAAGCAAACCAATTGAAGGGAAGGTACTGATTTAAAACAGAAATGAGATACAAATGTTTAAATCTTTAAAAAAAATATATAACAAAAGAGAGAAAAATATAAACCTTTCATAACTTTTAATGTGAGTGGAATAAATAATCCAATAAAAAAGTGACTGAATGGATACTCTATTAACAGTTATATACAGGAAATGAATCTACAAAGCACAGATATACTGAATCAAAATAAGATTCTGGAATAAAATTTATTATGGAACAGATGAATTAAAATGAAGCTGGAGTCTCAATCATACTGTAAGACAAAGCAAAAATAAAAATTCACAATGTCCACAGAAATATATAAGGCAATTATGTTTAAAGGAGCCACAGATAACAAACAAAAGATAATACTACATATGTATGTACCAAATGGCATAGCACCTAAATTCCTACAGAAAGTGTTAGCAGAATTGCAAAAAAAATATAGTAACAAAATAACAGTAGGAGACATTAATGTTCCCCTCCGAATCTGAAAAATCTAATAGAAAAATAAACAAAAGGAATCTATAGATCTGAACTTGTAAACTTAAGAGATGAACAACTTCTGGCATCCTCTGAATGGGACCATTAAAGACAATATATCATATTTAAGCTTTAATAACTTAGAACTGTACTAAGAGTTTTGGAATACTCCATATAGAATTCCTAAGCATAAGGTAGCAACTTTACAAAATTAGACCATGCCCTAAGACACAGAGAAATTATAAATTAATATAAAAAAATTAAAAAGATAAAAAATGTCATTTATGGGTCATAACATACTACAAACAGTGATCAATAGAGAGAGGAGGAGCAAAGGACAGAGACTTAAATGGAGACTAGACAAAGTGATCCAGAACATTGAATGGGGTCAAAGAACAGATTATAGAAGCACTTAGTAAATATGGAAAATTCAATATGATGATAAAACTACATATCAAAATTTTGCTATACAACTAAACCAATACTAAGAATACAGAATATCACTAAAACATATATCAATAAAATAGGAAAAAAGATTAATTAACCAAAAATAAGGATGTTTTAAAGCAACAACCACAAATGAGCCCAAAGACTGATCAGAACCTACTATAAAAATATTCGTATTTCCCCCAAACCTGAGAACAAGGAGGACTTCCCAGGCCTAAATTAATACAAACACCAAATGGGGATCTTAAATCACCAACTGACACTATGTCACACAAATTGTTCTAAAAATTAAGAAAAACATTTTTTTTTACTCTTTTTAGCAGAACAGCATATAGTCCCAATACCCAAACCAGGGAAGCATAAAACAAAATATCTGTAGATTGTCAGTATAGATGTTAATCAATTCAAAATTTTATAATAAAATCCTTGCAAAATAACCATAGCAATTCATTTTAAAAAATTAATATAATCCAATTAAATTCATATCCAGGATATATTGATGGTTCAACTTTATGATCATGTAAAAAATCAAAGCATCAAAAAATTCGTCACTAGATAAGTTTGAAAAGCCTTTTAGAGAGTACAGCATTAATTTGTGATATTTTTAAATGCCACAAAGAATAATCCTAAATTGTCCTTGCTTAAAATGATAAAGATTAAATTATATAAACCCAAAGCTAGTACTCTATGCAATGAGGAAATGC